>NC_034590.1:17495625-17499150 GCF_900095145.1 Mus pahari | reverse complement strand
TCTTTCTTTCTTTCTTTCTTTCTTTCTTTCTTTCTTTCTTTCTTTCTTTCTTTCTTTCTTCCTTCCTTCCTTCCTTCCTTCCTTCCTCCCTCCCTTTTTTCAATAATTTATTTTTTATTTATTTTCACTTTGCATCCCAATTGCAGCCCCTCCCCTCCTCCCTCAATCCTGCCCTTACAAACCCCTGCCCCCACTACCTTCTCCCTTGCTCCTCAGAGAAGGGGAAGCCGGCTTGGGTACCTACATCTGGACCTAGCTGTAGTTTCCCCTCTCTCTTTTCCTCCCAGCGTCTGCCCCATCCACTTCTCCTCTATTTCTCTTCAGAAAAGGGCAGCTCTCCCACGGATACCAACCAGACAAGGCATATCAAATTGCAGTAAGACTAGGCACCTCCTCTCCTATTAAGGCTGCAAGAGGCAACCAGGTAGGAGGAAAGGGTCCCAAAGGCAGGCAGCAGAGTCAGAGGCAGCCCCTGCTCCCACTGTTAGAAGTCCCACAGGAACACCAAGCTATACAACTGTAACATGTGCAGAGGCCCTAGGTCGGTCCTATGCTGGCTCCAGGACCACAGTTCACCTGGCTCAATCTTTGGGTACAAGCCCTGGGCCTGTTTAAGTGAGAAGTCTCACAGCAATGCCCTGGAGTCCCTGTGCCCAGCTGGACGTGGTGACACATGCCACTAACCCCACTGCTTGGGAGGCAGAAGCCAACAGAACAGACATGGCTCTACAATGAGAGCCGGTGGGGCCCCCTGCCAGCTCCCTCTTGCTGTTGTCTGTGCAGCTCATGTCCCGGAAGCTCCCAGCTGCTACCTAGGCAGCTGGCACCATGGCTCACTAGCTCTGAAGGTTCCTGGCTTCCATAGCCCTGATGGCAAGGACTCACCAGGTTTGTGGATAATTTCAGTGTGGGTTTGGGAGAGGGAGACCACAAAGAAGTGTCCTTTCACCTGGACTACCTGGTTGGGCAAGATGCTGGAAGGAGGTCACCATGTGCTGTCAGTCCATCCTTAAGGACTGGGTGTCAAAGGATGCTTCTGTGTTCCCCCTTACAGGGGCTACTGGGGGATGGGGTGTTCCTGTGTTTGCAGGTGTGTATGCACATGGAGGCCAGAAGACCACTTTGGGTATAGTCCCCAGGTACTGCACACCTTATTGTTTGAGATAGGATCTCTCACTGGTCTGGAACATGTTGATTTAGGCTGGCTAGCTAGCAAGCCCATGGATCACAAGTGTGCGAGTGTGTGCCACCACAACCTGCCTGCCTGTCTGCCTGCTTTCCTGCCTGCCTCCCTGCCTTCCTGCCTGCCTCCCTGCCTTCCTTCCTTCCTGCCTGCCTTCCTCTCTTCCTGCTCTCCTTCCTGCATTCCTTCTTTCCTCTCTTCCTTCCTTCCTTTCTTCCTTCCCTCCTTCCTCTCTTCCTTCCTTCCACAGTGATCTGCCCATTTCTGCTTTCCCAGTGTTGAGATCAAAGTGTTCACCAGGCCTGGCTGCAGGCTGGGTGCTGGGACTAGAACTCAGGTCCTTCTGTGTTAAGGCTGGCAATTACCAGCTGAACATAAGGAATGGGCTTCTGCAGGAAGAAGCCACCAGGGTCCAGCTCAAAGACGTGAGGGCCTCCCTGGAGAGCCAGCCCAGCCTGAGAAGAGCTGAGGGGAAGAGGCAGGGCAAGCTCCGGGACCCAAGCAGAGTACTCTAGGACCTACCATGGTCAGAACACTGCAGGGCGAGATGCCCTGAACGGACCACAGGAGGGGCCAGGAGGGTGCTCAAGAGCAGGTCACAGCCAGGGCACACTAGGAAACAAATGAGCTGGAGAAACTGCGGTGTTTAAGAGCACTGACTGTTCTTGCAGAGGACCCAGGTTTGATTCCTAGCATCCATATGGAGACTCACAACCATCCATCTGTAAGTCCCGGAGGACACAACACTCAGTTCTGACCATCCTAAGCCAGCAGGCGCGCGCGCACACACACACACACACAAGTGAGGGCCTCTCCTACAGCTTGTGTCTCCTCCAAACAGCAGGTCTCACTCTGGAACAATCTCCACAGAGCTAGTAAAGTAATTCTGGGAAGGAAAGGAAAAAGTGGTTCAGGCTTAATTCAGGCCGGGAATCCCAGCACTCAGCAGACAGGAGCAAGTGGGTCAGAGGTTCAGGGTCACTATCTCTCTGGTGACATAGTCCCAGGCCAGCCTGGGACATGAGACCTAAGAAAGACCCTACCTAAAAACAAAAAGAAAAAAAAAAGTGGCCTTTCTTTGGCTTTTCCTGGGCTTCCTCTGGACATGTCTTGAGTTTTTGAAGACCCCTTATGGAAGGGAAAGAGGGAGCTCCCCCCACCCCCAGGGCTAAAAGAAACGCAGGAAACAGCCATGTGTGCATGCATGGCTGGCCAGTGCCCTTGTGTGGATGTGTACACTGACAGGTCTGTCCTGCAGCCTCTCCTGTTCCACCATGTCGTTCTCGCCATGTCTCTGCATCAGTTTAAAGCATCTCTTCAGAATGGAGGAAGCCAAGGCAGGAACTCAAGCAGGGTGGGAGTCTGGGGGCAGGAGCTGAAGCAGAGACTACAGAAGAACACTGTTCACTGCTCTGCTCCTCAGGCTCGAATTCAGCCAGCTCCCGGGACAACCTGCCCAAGGGAGGACCACCCACAGTTAGCCAGGTCCTCCCCACCAATCATTACTCAAGAAAATGTGCCTCAGACCTCCCAGAGGCCAGGCTGATAGAAGAAACATTTGAATAAAGACTCTCTCATCTTAGACATGTGTAGGTTTGTGTCAAATTGACAAAACCCAGCCAGCAGCACAGGGATAGACGCTAACCTCTGTCCTGGGGAACACAGGGCCATCAAAGCAGGAGGGGACATGGACCTCCTCTGCACAGCTTCCTGTTGTGTCCTGGTGGCTCCTGGGGTGGTGACAAGGAACATCCAGCCTTTGAAGTGTGTCTCTGTCCTCAGAGAGTGACACAGGTAGGCAGGATGTGCCTCCTTCGGGGCAGAAAGCAGAGAGAGCAAGAAGGTGCTCCAGAGAGAGCAGGGGAGGTGTCCTTCTCCATGATGTCACACACCTGGCCCTTGCCTTGGGGAAATCAGAACATGGAGGCCCTGGCTCTCAGTCTTCGTGTGTACATGCCTCTGTGTGTACGGTGCCATGCATGGGTATTGAAGTCAACACTAAGGTTGTAGCTAGGACCTCTCTCTACTTTATTTATTTTATATTTTGATACATGGTCTCTCAAGGGCCTGGGACTCAGCAGTTAGGTCATATTAGCTCCCAGGTATCCTCCTGTCTCTGCCTTCCCAGTGCAGGGATCATAGGTATGCACAGCACACATTCCCCTCCCCCCCCCCCCGTGGGTTCTTGGAATAGGACTCAGGTCCTCATGTTGCAAGGCAAGCCAACTGAGCCATCTCCGAAGCTACTTGTTCTTTAAGACAGGCTCTCAGGTAGCCCAGGCTGGCCTCACACTTACATAGCTGAGGATGATCTTCAAGTTCTTCTTCTTTTTTTTTTTTTT
>NC_034590.1:17474804-17495505 GCF_900095145.1 Mus pahari | reverse complement strand
AGTGCTGGGATTAAAGGCCTGCGCCACCAGGCCCGGCTGATCTTCAAGTTCTGATCCTCCTGCCTCCGTATCCCCGGTGCTGGGATTATCGAGCAGCAAATGTGGTTTTGGGCAGTGCTTGGGGTTGAATGAAGGACTCTGTGAGTTCCAGTCCCAGCCTCTCTAGTAGTTAGATCTCTTTATCTTAATTTAATGACCTATCAACTACTACACTACAAACATGCTAGGAGTATCTGGTACCCTCATCCCTGCCCAGACCCATGGAGAGCTCTGTGCCCTCAGCCTGCAGTCCTCAGTGATATCCAGCCCTGGCGAGTGCTCTCTCTGGAGATGGGCTCTCCTCTTATATTGACTTCATACATCTGGTTCCCCTCGCTGGTCTCATGGAGCTCAGACCTATAACGCTGCAGCTCAGGCCTCCGTTCCTCTTCATGGCAGTGTGTTGTTCCACCCAGTTCTGGAGATCTAAACCCAGGTCCTCATGCTTGTGAGACCAGCACTTCACTGACTGAGCCCCCTCTTGAGCCCCACCTGAGATTCTGTGTGTATGCACATGCAGGGGTGTGGGATCAGAGGACAGCCTTAGCTCTGCCTCACCTTCCACTCTCTGACCGAGTCTCTCGCTCACCAATGTCTATACTGTAAGCCAGCTGACCTATAAGCTTCTGGAAGTCTCCTGCCTCAGCACAGGAGGGCTGGGACTGCCTCATTGGGCTTTACATCAGCTCTGAGAATGAGCCCAAGGGCTGGGATGCTTGTGTGGCAAATGAGTTTCTCTCTATGGTGTCCTTACCACAAGTGGAGTTCAGCAACACAATGTAAGGTGAACCAATACATGTGTGTCCTTAGCAAAGAATAGCAAGGCAGACCAAAGCAAACCAATCCTCCTGCTCCCATTGTCTGTGAGGGCCTATTTAGACTTCTCCATCATGTGCCCTTTCACCTGTCTGCTTTAGCAAAACATCCTTTCACCTGTGTTCCCTAGCAAAGCATTGATGTGGAAACTTCTGGTTTCTTTGAAGAGTCAGTTGTATGGGATGGTGTTTTGCTAAAGCAGACATATGAAGGAATGTTTAACTAACGCAGACACAGTGAAAGGATGTTTTGCTAAAGCAAGCACATGAAAGGACACATGATGAAGGATTCTTTGCTAACGACACACGTGTATTGGTTTGCTTTACATTGATTTGTTGAGTTCCATCTGTTGTGACTCCATAGAAACACACCAAAAAACTTCTCGTGAGGCTCCTGTGGCTTCTTGCTGCTTCTGCAGACTCAGGCTGATTGGCAGAGGGATGTCAGCTGAGGCAGACTCAATGTGCTGATGCAAGACATGTAGTGAGGCAAAGCCCATTGAGGACATGTGGTGTTTGGAGGGAGTATAAATAGGACTTCAAGGACAGCGATGGAGGATCGGCTGGGTTTGCTTATGTAGCTAACGTTGCAAGCTTCTTGGTTTTGCATCTTCACTTCATTGGCAGAGGCAGAGCAAGGAACTTCTCCTGGTGTCCCTGCTGGTCTTGGTCACTCCTACTGACTCATTCAGATTCAGCCGAGGCCTGGCTGTTTCTGCTAGGTTGTGCCAATGCTTCTAATTCATGTTTGCTCTCCCGACTCTGCTGAACTGAACTGCTGGTATATTCATGCCACTGCTGATTCCTGTGAACTGAACTGCTGACTTCCTGACAACACAGATGGGATTTGCTCCAAAGAACAATTTTTCTTTTTCTTTCTTTTTTTTTCTTTTGGTTTTTTGAGACAGGGTTTCTCTGTGTAGCCCTGGCTGTCCTGGAACTCACTTTGTAGACCAGGCTGGCCTCGAACTCAGAAATCCGCCTGCCTCTGCCTCCTGAGTGCTGGGATTAATGGCGTGCGCCACCACGCCCAGCCAAAGAACAATCTCTAAACAGGTCCACTTCCCCCGTATCCTCATAACCTTTCTTTTCCAAAATCTATGGTGCACAGTGGGCTAGAGGGGAGGTTGAATGGTTATTAAAATAGGCTGTGAAAAACAAATGCCTACAAAACATCATTTGCTGTAACTGACTTTCCAAAGAAACCAGAAGTTTTCACTTCACACCTGCTACCTGGGGATCTCAGGGCAAGTCAGTAATCAGTTATAGGAGGAGCTGTTATTTGGTTTTGGGACACCTGCTTATCCTGACCCCACTAGAGAGAGGGAGGGAGTGACAAAGAGAGAGAGAGCGCGCCAATAAGCTTCCGAAGTGTTGAAAACTGAATTTCAAATACTTGGCAGATGAAAGGCTTACAGGGTTTCAGAGTTTCGCACAGGAGAGAAAGGTGATGAGGACCAGCACCTTGGGTGAGTCAGGAACGTTACAGATGCTCATGCACACACAACAGAAGGAACACACACATGCGGCAGGTCCACTCAGTGGGACCTAACACACCTGACAGGACAGCCATGTGTTGGTGTGTGCTGTGTGCAATTGCCCTCTGGCAGCGCAGTGCTGAGCAAGGCATTGTGATACCTCCCTCACCTCACGTATGCAATCGGGGACCACCAACAGCAGTACCCTGACCAGGCCAATGCTCAAGACAAGTGTCAGGGCTGGGGTGGGGGAGGAGGGACTTGTTCAGGGAGGGGTCTCTGTGAGTGTCGTGTTAACCTGTGGTGATGGTAGTTGGATATATGCACGGGACGCTGGATTGTAGCATAAGCCGAATCAATGGGGCTGTTGTGTGTGCTGAACCTCAGCACAGCTGTTGTGTGGGGAGTCCCTCCTCCCATGGAAAAGAGAGCCCAAGCAGGCAGGCTCCGGCCCAGGCAAGCACATCCGTCTGCCCCCCCCCCCTGTTTCTCTCACCCCCCTTTCTGTGTGCCTCAATCTCTGTCTTCATCTCTGCCTTGTCTTTGTTTCATCCCCACCCCAGACTTGATCCTAGAATTGTACGGGGAAGATGTGTGTCTGGAAGTCCAGCACGGCCAGTTCCTGTGTCTCCTCTATGCTGCCGCACTGAGCTGGGTCCTGGAGGATAGAGTCTTCTTGGTCTGGCCCTATGGGCTCTGGAACCCTGGGCCAGCAGCTGTGTTGCATCTCCTTACTATCTGAGGTTATAGTCTCCCATGTCCAAACAGCTCTCCTGAGCTTGGCACAAAATGGAGGCCTCCCTTTCCTCAGCAGGGCTTCTCTTCTTCGCCTGATCTGGGAAGGCCGACCTCCAACTTACCTGAGGAATGTCACATAGACCTTGGCAAACTTACAGGCTCAACCTTCCTCTCTTCAGATAAGAACCTGCCCGGCTAGCACCTGGGATTCCTGGAATGCAAATGAGGTATTCCCCAGGACCCTAAACTCCAGGCAATGAAATGTCACCCCACTTTCCGAGGTCCATATATAGCCTTTGATTCACCCCAATAAAGTGTATGTACACCAGCTGTTTCTCTGAATACCGTCTAAACGAGCTATAACACAAAAATCCTCAGAGAAGCTCCCTCGGCCCCCATCCCCCAGCATTAACTGCCAGCCCAGGATCCTGTGGACCCATCTGCCCAGGAGGGAAGAAGCCGAGCCTGAACTACAGAGCTGCTGCAGGTGAAAGCTGGGGACATCTGCCAGGTGGAGCACAGGCTGGGGTCTCTCTGGGCTGTGTGAGTGAGTGTGACCTCAAAGGGGACCTGGTTTGGAGAGAAAATGCTGGTGGGTGGAGACACAGCATACCGAATCACATAGCTGCAAATAGGCCTAGAGCTCCAAGCTCCCAAAGCCATGCTTACAACAGTCAGATTACTGTGCAGCTTGTGTTGGGGACCCAATGAGTGATGCACCCACCCACCCACAGTTTCCAGCTCTGGGAGGAATGCTCTGCCCAGGGAGAAGACCCTGGCCTGTCTGGAGCCAGTTTCCTGTCTTCATTGCAGATCCCCCACAGGACCTGAGAGTGACTGTTTCCCAAGGACAGGTAGAAAGGATGGACAGAGGAAGCTGGGCATCTGGGTGGGGGATGGGAGGCATCCCAGTTGATGGGCCACCTGGCAACTCTGCCTTCTGTCCTTCCCTGGTGTTGGAAATCCTCAGAAATGGCATCTTCCTCCCAGTCCTGGAGGGTCAAAGCCTGTGCCTAGTCTGTGTCACCTATAGCAATCCCCCAGCCAATGTGAGCTGGGCTTGGGTGACACAGACCCTGATCCCAATCCAGTCTTCAGAGCCTAGGGTGCTGGAGCTGCCTCTTTGCTCCAATATGTGGATGTGCCTCGTGTCTCTTTGCTCCAGTACGTAATGTGCCACATGTGTCTTTGCTCCAGTACATGGATGTGCCATGTGTCTCTTTGCTTCAGTATGTGGATGGTTTGCTTTGGGCTGCCACTGATATTGACTCCTGTATAGAAGCAACCAGGTCTCTCTCTGCTAGAGACTGCAAGGGCTGGGATATAGGGTCTCAGCCAAGAGACTCAGATCTGTGGTTCTCAAGGGACGTACTTGGGTTTCCAGCTCGAAGGGAGCCAAGGAGCTCTCTTTCAAGCCTACAAGGAGACCATCTTAGGTATCTGGATACCTAAGACCAGGCGCCAGGTATGGAAATTCCTGGGGTTCGCTGGGTTTTGTAGGCTCTGGATACCAGGTTTTGCTGAAATAGTTAACCACTTTAGGAGGCCACTAGAACTTTCACAGGGACAAAACCAAACAAAGAAGAAAGCTTTCCAAGACTTGAAATTGGCACTGCTATCTGCCCCAGCCCCGGCTCTGCCTGGCGTGAGTAAGCCTTTCTATTTGTGGACGATATTCAAGGCATTGCCAAAGAGGTGCCAACACAAACCTTGGGCCCCTGGCAATGACCAGTTGCCTATCTACTTAAGAAATTGGATCCAATGGCAGCAGGATGGCCAAACTCCTTGAACATTATAGTGGCTACTGCCCTGCTGACTAAAGATGCAGACAAATTAACTTTGGGACAGCCTCTGATTGTAACTACCCCTCATGCCATAGAGGGAGTTCTTAAGGCCTTCCCCTGGCCTCCACGACTGCTGGATCTCAAATGCCTGGCTAACTTACTATCAGTCTCTGTTGCTTCACCACCCTTGTGTCCTTCGTCCCTAACATCTCGCTGAACCCTGCCATCCTGCTACCTAATCCAGATTTGGAAACCCCACTGATAACACAACTGCCTGGAAACCCTGCAACATGTACCCGGGACCCGCCCAGCCTGACTGACTGGTCCTGGCCCAGTGCAATCTCACCGTGTGCACCAATGAAAGTTGCTATATGGAAGATGACACCAGGCACTCAGTGGGGGCAGTGGTGGGTTTGGACAAGACAGTATGGGCGTTTCCCTTTCTGAGCAGGACATCGGCCCAAAGGGCAGAATTAATAACCCTCACTGAGGTGCTCAAATTGGGCAAGGACAGAATGGTTAAAATCTACACTGATAGTCAATGCACATTTGCTACTGCACATGTTCACAGGGCAATATATTGTGAAATAGGACTATTGACTGTAGAAAGGACAAACAAAAGATCCTAAACCTCCTAGCTGCTCTATGGCTCCCAAAGAAACTGGCCATCAAACATTGTCCTGGGCATCAACAGGAACAGACCCCAGAGGCTGTCAGTAATTGTAAAGCAGACTAGGGAGGCCCTATATTTGCTGGTGACCCTCCCAGACCTGATCCTACCTGAACATTTAACTTACTCCAAAGAATATGACCAGGCTTATCAGCTCCGGTCTTAGGCCTACACAGAGGATGGATGCTGACACTCAACAGATGGAAGAAAGTTTCTACCGAAAACCTGGGCCAGAACTTTGGCTCGAGATCTCCATGCTAGCACACATCTGGGAATAAATAAGATGAAAGAGTTAATATCTACAAAGTTTTTTATTCTAGGGTTAACCAAGGAATTGCAGGACACTGTTACTAAATGTCATTCTTGTCAAATGACAAGCCCAGCTCCGAAAACAATGGATGCTGAAAGCGAGAGAGGAACCTCACCAGGAGTCTCTGGGAAACAGACTTCACTGAGGTAAAACCAGGAGAACCTGTGTCACAAATGTCTTTTAGTGTTTATAGATTCACTCTCAGGATGGACTGAGGCATTCCCTCCCACCCGAGAAGGAAACTGCTCAAACTGTAGTGAGAAACCCATCGAGGAACTGATACCTCAATTTAGACCTCCTTGGCTTTGGGCTCTGACCCCGGAGCAGCTTTCGCCTCTCAGGTTAGTCAAACTTCAGGAAAAGCATTGGGGCACAGTGGAAACTTCGGTGTGCATATCACCCCAAAGGTCAGGACATGCACAGAGGGTGACCTTAACTAAATTGACATGAACTAAGTTAACCTTAGAACCTGCCGATGACTCCTTCTCTCCGTCCTCCTCAGGGTTAGGAACACTCCTCATGTAGATGGAATAACCCCTTATGAGATGTTTGCAGGGCCGCTCCCTCCCACCCTTCCACAGGTCAAGGCAGATCTGCTGGCTGAGATTTCTGATTATGATATCCTTAAGTCAGGCTAGGCACTCCAGAGGATCCAGACTGGTCTGCATGTATATGTTCAACACCAGGCTCACCGATCGCTCCTCATTGGTTCCAACCTGGAGACTTAGTGCTGGTTAAGACACCATATCCTGGCTCCTCAATGGAAGGGACCCTATACTGTGATCCTGACGACACCCACAGCAGTCAAGGTTGATGGGATCCAGACCTGTATCCACCATTCCCATTTGAAGCCTGCTCCTTAGAAACAACAGAACTCCACCCAACGATGGATGGCCTGTCCAGTCTCATCCACAGGACCCACCCAACCCAACGATGGATGGCCTGTGCAGTCTCATCCACAGGACACACTGAAGCTAAGGGTAGTAGCTGAGAGCGTGCGTCAATATCCAGGACGAGGATGGACGACACAGCCACACTTAGAGGGCCCTCTAAGGATAAGACTTGTAGACTGACTACTAACCTTTGTCTTATACTTACAGTATTCCCCTGCTCAACTCTAGCACTGGTGAGACCTAGTAACTATAAGCCAAAGACGTATGGAAGCTGTCTGATACCAAAACCGACAGAGTGATGACTGCTCTATTCATGATTGTTCTCAGTCCCCCCAAATTGTCACAGACCTTTGAAACTTGTGGCTAGAACTAAGCATCAAGCCTCAAAATGCTCACGTTCATCAGCCTTCGCCTTACGCTGTCATGGCTGGGCCACACATGCCTGGAAATAAGGGGCTTTTTTTTTTTTTTTTTTTTTTTTTTTTTTAAAGGGGCCTTTTTTTTCCTTCCTCTTTTGAGAGAGGGTCTGTGTAGCCCTGGCTGTCCTAGAACTTGCTCTGTAGACCAGGCTGGCCTCAGACTCAGAGAGCCCTGTCTCTTCCTCCCAAGTGCTGGGATTAAAGGTGTGCACCACCTCCCGGCTAAGGGGAGGCTTTTATTTAGATACTGGCACCTGCACTGATTTGTGCCTGTATTGCGGTAGCCATATTATTATTATTATATTATTATTATTATTATTATTATTATTATTATTATTTTGTGAAGTGTGTCTCAGTATTTTCCATTGCTAATTCTGTACCATACTCAGAGATCCACCTGTCTCTGCCTCCTAACTGCTGGGATGCACCACCACCATTACCTGGCTACTTCCCGAGTCTTACAGAATCTCTCTTAGCAGTTCTTGAGTCTTAAGATCTGGCGTAAACGACTACACAACTGACAGAAAGACTTACCCTGAATGCTGGTGCCACCACACAAAGGCAGGGGCCAAGAAGAAATAAAATGAGAAAGCAGGAAAGATACCAGGGCATCTCACTCCCTGTATCTTGGTCTGCGTTTACTCTGCATGATAGACCAAACCCTCAGAAGCCGGAGCCAAGAGAAATCCTTCTTCCTTTGGTTCTTTGTGTCGTTTTTTTCGGCCACAGTGATGAAAATCTAATTAAACACCACATGGTTTTCTCCCCAAAACAGTGAGGGGCTGGGGCCAAGCTCAGTGGTAGAGCTCTGCCTAGAATCCTCCACTGAGGAGAATGTGCTGGGGACTGAAGAGGTGGCTCAGAAGAGTGCTTACTGATCTTGAGGACCCAAGTGTGGTTCCTAGCAACCATGTTGGGCTCTCCACAACCACCTGTAATGCCAGCTCCAGGGGGGGTCTGCCCTACATTCCTCTGGTACCCAGACTCACGCATGTATAGCTTAAGGAAGGATGGATAAAGCAAGTACTGGGTGTTTGATTTTGGACCCAGGACAAGAGTCTGAGGTGCATCTTTTACATACCAAAGCAGACCCGGCCTCCATATTCTCCCAGCATCCCTCAGTCCCTACCTAGTATACCCTGCCCTAACCCTGAACTTTCCAGCCTAAGGGCTGCCGTTCCTCCAGAGGCTCCTCCCTATAGAATCCAGACATTTTGATCTCTCCCTCTCTCCTCTTCTCTCTCTGTGCTTGTCCTTCTTTCTCTTCCTTCCCTACCACCCCCTTCCTCATGGTGACTTCCCTGGCCTTGCTCCTTGGGGGCCAGTAACTCCCCTGAGAGCAGTTTTGAAATAAATCTGTCTTTAATCTAATATAATGTCTTAAATTGGCTCATCTCACTGGTGGCAGAGAAATAACCTATCACTAGGCAGCTGAAGGATGGAAGCATGGATAGTGGGATAGAGGGAAGCATGGATGGATGGAAGCATGGATGGATGCATGGATGGAAGGAAGGAAGGAAAGAAGGATGGATGGATGGATGGATGGAAGCATGGATGGATGGAAGCATTGATGGATGGATGGAAGCATTGATGGATGGAAGGAAGTATGGATGGATGGATAGATGGGTGAATGCATGGATGGATGGATGGAAGCATGGATGGATGAATGGAAGGCTGGAGGATGTGAAGGTGGCGAGATGGAGAAGTGTAATACTGGCTGGGTAGGTGGCTGACTTCATGAAAACAAGAATACACAAGCTTTTGTTTGACTGACATTTTCTTGGGGGTGCTCAGGCTGGAATCAGCCCCTTGGCATCCTTAGCAGCGAGGGCTACCTGTGCACACTATCACTCTGGTCAGCTGGAATTACTAAGTAAATGACCAAGTGGCTGGGTAAACAGGGGGAAGATCCTTCCAGAGCTTCTGTGAACACTGGACTCTCCGGACTCTGATTAAAAACAGTTTATTATTGCCATCCCAGAAACGCCCATGGCAGGAAGGTCCTAGGGAGTGGAGTGGCTGCTGCCGCCAGCACCCACTTACCTCCATCCACAACTGCTGGGGCTCAGAGACAGGGAGGCTTTCACATTACACAACATGACTCAGGCTCCCCAACACAAGTGCTGATTGGTATGTCCTAAGGGAGCGGTGAGAATGCACATTTAAGGGATTCTTTTAGGAGCTATGAGTTCAAACAGGCCTCCAGTCACACTACTTCATGTTCTACTTCAAGCTGCCAGTCGGAAGCTCTGTAAAACAAGAAGTATGGCTGTAAGGTATAGGCTTTCAGCCCCTCCCTCCTGCCACAGTTCTGGGAGGTGCTGGAGATGTACCAACAACTTGGGGGACAAGCAGCCTTGAGGCCTGAGACAGCGGCCACTCATCCTGTTGATGGTAGGCAGGGCCGGGCTGAGAGCAGGTGACATGAGGTGAATGTGATTGGCATCAGGGAATGCCAGGATGGTGAGGAAGGCCCTGGTAATCCCAGCACTCTGAAGGTGGGGACAGGGGAATCAGAACCAAGGTCAGCCTCAGCTACAGACTTTGAGCATTGCCTGAGTTTCATGGGACCTGGTCTCAAACACACAAACAGGAAAAGAGGGGCACGCCCCAGGTCCTGAGACGAGCAGAAGCAAAGGTCCAAGAGGGCCATGGAAGAGAGCTGTGGCCTGTGCCTGGTGGACTCTGGGGAGGGGAAGGTGCTGTATAAGGAGACAGCCTGCTCCCAGGAAGTGCCACTCATGGCACACTCACCAGACACTAGTGGTGTCTGCTAGATGATGCTGTCAGGGTAGAGGATGGTGCGGGCTGGCTGTGCCCTGCAGAGTGTTCAGTTAGCTTCCTCATCTCTGTGGTTCCACGCCATGGGACATTCCACCCAAAATGTCTACAAATGCGTAGCTTCCCATTCCTACATGTTCGAGTGTGTGTGTGTGTGTGTGTGTTTGTGTGTGTGTGACTGCACATGCATGCTGTACAAGCTTTGTAGACAGCCACAATGAGAGAAACAGGTGCTCTGGGAGAGAGTATGGCCTTGGGGACTTCCACTTGGGGACACAACCTTACTATAGGACATTCTCTAGAACTCGTGACAGACTGAGATAGGGTGTCATGTAGCCCAGTCTGGCCTAGCTTCTGAGCTGTACCCTTGCCTGCTGTGTGCTAGGACTGCATCTGTGTGCCACCATGTCCAGTGTATGGGCTGTGAGGGATGAAGTCCAGGACCCCACCACGGCAGGCCAGCACTACCAACTGAGCCCCAGCCCCAACACCATTGGTTTGTTTCTTTGTTTTGGCTTTTTAAAAACACTGTCTTATATAGCTAAGGTTAGCATTCAATGTCTGATCCTCCTGCCTCCACCTCAGAGTTGGGATAACAGGTATGCACCATCACACCTGGGTGATCTACAAATTTTCCAGTTACTACAGATCACCCAGCTGAATTCCAGCTGGCTGGATTCCTCTTGAATTGACTTCAGGAGCTGATGAGAAAACCAAGGGTCTATACCAGGGGCTGGGGTACCCAGTCCTCTTACAGGCTTGGGTGGGGTGAGGGGCTAAGTGAGCAACCTCCTCACCTGGATTCCACCTAAGGCACCATCTGGAGGTCCAGGGGGTCATAGGGTGACACCCGCATATCCTGCAGCAGAGCTTCTAGGCTGTTCCTCAGCGTGGCATAGGGCGGCTTCTCCTCGTAACTGAGGGCCATCACCACCTTCAGGTACTCCCGCAGGGTCTCTGTGGTCAAGACACCCAAAAGCACAGGTGAGGCCCGAAAGGTGGTGCCTGCAGGCCCCTGTGCTCAGTGCACTGGGAGTCCTTGTATCTGCTGTCGGTGTGGAGGCATCAAGGGAGCAGCAGCGGAATGGTAAACATCAGAGTGCTCATCGGCCAGCCATCACCAACCCTCACCCGCTGCCCATCCCATACTACTTCCCAACAGATTCCTGAGCAAACCTATGTGCACCTCTAACACGGGGCCTGCAGGTTCCAGCCGAGGCAGGAATGGAATGTGAGCACAGTGCACATTAGGAGCCACTGAGCAGAGGGAAGCAGTGGGCATCATAGTCACCAACCAGCATGATTGGCAGGCAAGCCCCACATGCAACTAAGTGTTCTTTAAACCTTTCTCTCTCTCTCTCTTAAAAATAATTTATCTTTATTTTATGAGCACTGGTGCTTTGCCTGCAAGTATGTCTGTATGAGAGATCTTGGATTTACAGACAGTTGTAAGCTACCATGTGGACGCTGGGAACTGAACCCAGGTCCTCAGGAAGAGCAGCCAGTGTTCTTAACTGCCAGGCCATCTCTCCAGCCCTTAAAACAATTTTCAACCACTAGAAAACACAAAACAGTATTAAGTTCATGGCAGCACAAGAACACGTGTGCTACACTGCAGGGAACCATGGAATTGGCCTGGTCTCGCTGCCTTGAGAGACATGCGACATGTTTTTCACACTCATATGTCTTTAAGGGTCCATGGCTCCTAGGGCACAAGGTGCCTTCCAGTTCCTGAGGGACCAATGCACTCCCTCAGGCAGTAAAGCACACAGGCCACTTTGTGTCTCTCTGTATGTTCCCTTAGAAGGCAAGGAAACATGGAATCCTGCCACGACAACTGGTCTCCGACCCTAATCTCGTGTACCCTGTAGAGCTTGCAATCATCACTGTATCCTGGCAACTGCACAGATATAGATCCTGGCAAATGCTACTATATCCAGTTTCTTATAAGGGTATACAAAGTGTGATTACTTTTTTTTTTTTTTTTTTAATGGTTTTTCGAGACAGGGTTTCTCTGTGTAGCCCTGGCTGTCCTGGAAATCACTCTGTAGACCAGGCTGGCCTCGAACTCAGAAATCCNCCTGCCTCTGCCTCCCNAGTGCTGGGATTAAAGGCGTGCGCCACCACGCCCGGCGTGTGATTACTTTCAATAAAGTTGTCACAGCCTCAGTCTTGCTGTGACTCCTTCCACCTGAGCCTGGATTAAGCTCTTGCCAGTTATATTTTGGCCCTCTAAATAAGTGCAGGTGCTTATACCACACAGGTTAGAAGAAAACGGCTCTTTTTAAAATTTAATTTGGGGGAGGGAGGAGTCTATAAGGAGTCTCACTCTGGCTATGCATGGTGGCGTCTGCTTTTAATCCCAGCAGCTGGGAGGCAGAGGTAGGCAGATCTCTGAGTTCCAGGACAGCCAGGACTACACAGAGGAACCCTGTCTCAAACCGAAACCAAAACCAAAACCAAAGCCAAAGCCAAAGAAAAAAAGTTTTACTTTTTAGCACAGGCTGGTCTTGAATTCCTGATAATTCTACTGCCTTAGTCTCTCTCAAATGCTGGGAAACTGGCCAGTACCATGATGGGCATTTTGTTGTTTTGTTTTTCTGGACAGTCTCTGTATAGTGCTGGCTGGCTCAGAACTCACAGAGATCCACCAGTCTCTGCCTTTCAAATGCTGGGATGGAAGGTGTGCACCACCACTCTTGCCATGATGGCACTTGTAAAAAAATGCTATTTTTCTGTGTGTCTGTATCCGCATGAGTGTGTGTCGTGTGCAGAGTGCCCTCAGAGAGCAGGAAAAGTATCCTAGAGTCACACAGTGTAAGTGTGGGAGCTGAACTCAGATCTCTGCAAGAGCAGCAAGCACTCGTAACTGTGGAAAGCCTGCACGACCATGTGCGCTTACAGTCCCAGGGCTGGAAGCAGCTGAGACAGGCGAATCGTTTGGCCTCGGTGGCCTGCTACTCCAGCTAAACCAGTGAGCTCGAGGTTCATGAGACACCCAGTCGATCCCAATGGTACTTCCCCCAACAATGATTTATTGTGTGTGTGGACGTCAGAGCTCAACTTGTAGTAATTCTTTCTTCTCACCATGTGGCTCTTGAGAGTTGAATCCAGTCATCAGGCTTGGCAGCAAGTGCCTCTACCCTCTCCAAGCCATGCCAACAGCCCCACCGTGGTATTCTTAATTTTCAGGTGTATTTATGATACACGTGTGTACTGCTCTGTACGTGCAGGTCTGTGCATTGCATGAGAAGTCGATAGCAGCTGTCTTCCTCTCAGGTGTCACCCTCCACTTGTTTTCTGAGACAGGGTCTCTCATGAACCTGGAGCTCACTGGTTTAGCTGGAGTAGCAGGCCACCATGGTCCAACGATTCACCTGTCTCAGCTGCTTCCAGCCCTGGGACTGTAAGTGCACATGGTCATGCAGGCTTTTCACATGGGTGCTGGGACCCAAATTCATAATATGCTGGATAAGAACGGGAGAGGGCTATAGATGTGGGGAGCAAGTCCGGCATGACTGTGCTCCCCTCCCCCTCCCCCGCACTGAGTGTTACTTCCTCCCTCCTGTGCTGGCCTAGAGTCTACCCCACGGGGACCCTGCACAGCAGAGATAAACCTATTCAATGGGGCCCTGTGTGTACACTGCCCAGTGACTTACAGAAGAGAAAGCTACCCAACTCCGTAAGCCTGAGGCTGCACTGCACTGAAGTCCCTGAAGCCCAGCAGAAGAGCCATATCCCACCCAAGCCGGCACAAAGAAATGGACCAGAAGTTAGGCAGACAGGATATGGGTTACATCCCTAGCACCCTCATGCTGGCTCACAACCATCTATAACTCCTATTCCACCCGTGGTGCACAGACATCCACACAGACAATGAAGTTCCACATGTGAAATAAAAATAAAGCTTTATAAAACAAAAAATTCTGTTTTTAGCCCTGTTTCAGTAGTAAGTCCTGTACACATTCTCTCCATGCCAGCACCAACAAACGCTAACGTGGAAAGCAGGGCCTTGGGGAGGGGTGTGTGTGTGTGTGTGTATAAGTTTTAGAGGAGGTTTACTGGGACCTCACACTTGCTTTTCACTCACAGTTCTCACTGTATTTTTAAAACATGTTAATGATTCATTTACAATATATGTGTGTTTATGTGTAACCTGTGTGTACACTGCCCATAGAGGACAGAAGAGAGCATTCGAGCCTCTGGATTGATTTTACAAATGGCTGCTGCCACGTGAGTTCTGAGAACTGAACCTAGTCCTGGAAAGTCAGTAAGTTCTTGTTCTTGTTCTTGTTCTTGTTCTTGTTCTTGTTCTTGTTCTCTCTCTCTCTCTCTCTCTCTCTCTCTCTCTCTCTCTCTCTCTCGGTTATTTATCTACTTATCTATTTATTTACTTATTGGAGACAAGTTTTCTGTGTAGCCCTGGCTGTACGAGAACTCACTTTGTCGACCAAGTTGGTTTCAAACTCCCTGAGATCCACCTGCCTCTGCCTCCTGAGTGCTGGAACTAAAGGCGTGTGCCATACTTCCCAGCTGCAGTAAGTAAGTATTCTTAACCGCTGAGCCATCTCTCTAGTTAACCCACCACTTTTCTTTTTAATCTTCTAGAGTTGATTCACTAAATTAATTCATGTCTACAAAACTACTGCCCCAGTTTTTTTAAATCTATGTACACGCATGTAAGCATGTTCATGTACACACAGGTGCATGTGCATGCAGGTAGAGGTCGGGTATCAGATAACCCTGGGTGTTGGTCCTCCCCTCCCACCAGTGTGAAGCAGGGTTTCTTGGTTTGCTGCTGTGGACACAACTTCAGGAGTCCTCTTTCTGCCTCCTGTCTTGCTGTGGGAGCACCGGGCTTACAGAGGTGTGCACTGCACTGCACCCAGCTTCATGTAGGCTCAGGGGATCTGACCTCAGGCACTCACACTTACACTGAATGTAGCTCCCAACCGAGCCGCCTTCCTAACCACCTGCAATCCAGCTTAAAGACAAGGATACTACGTACTTTCTAATTACAAAAAGCCCCGACCAAAGCCCACAGACGGCCAGAGGTGCAGCTGGCACACGCCTTTGATCTCAGCATTCAAGGAAGGTGGGTTCCTGAGTTCCAGGCCAACCAGGACTACAAACCCTTTCTCAAACAACATCTTACAAGTATTAATGTAAGAAACCTCTACAATCTGTCTCAAACAAGGAAAAACAGGAACCTAAACTGACTAATATTATTCTAATATTATACCATAAAATCATTATACTAATAAAATACCAGAGCCAACAACATGGCTCAGGAGGTAAAGTCACTTGCCATCAAGATTGATGGCCTGAGCTTGATCCCCAGAACCCAGCAGATCCCCAGGAGAGAGCACCGATGTTGTTTTCTTACCTCCACACTCATGGACATGTTGTTTTCTTACCTCACACATGGACATACATACACATACAAAATAAAATAAATACAAGTAAAAAATAAATAAATAAAAGCTAAAAAAATAATCCCAGCACTCGGGAGGCAGAGGCAGGCAGATTTCTGAGTTTGAGGCCAGCCTGGTCTACAAAGTGAGTTACAGGACAGCCAGGGCTATACAGAGAAACCCTGTCTCGAAAAAGACCAAAAAAAAAAAAAAAATGCTAAAAAAAGTACGCATATTAGGCATGGTGCTTGCCTGTGACCCCACTCACTCAAGGCCAGCCAGGGGAGCACAGCAAGTGTGGGTCAGTCTAGGCTGGTATAGGAGACCCTGTATCAAATCAAATAAATACAATGTATCAAGTTCAATTAAAATAACTGAAAAATTAACTTATGTGTACAGGCAGGGGAAATGGCTAAGGGGTGAGCGCTTGCCTGGCATGCACCAGCCCTGGATTACATTCCCAGCTCCGAACAACTCAAGAACTGTGTATATGGTTGCAACCCTGCTACTACTGGAAGACACTGAATATTTTTACATGTTTGCTTGTGTCCTAAAGGAGGCATAACACAACACACATGCAACTGGGCAAACGAGGAGAAAAGCATAGCAAAGAAAGGCCTCCAAGCACGAGGCTTGCTGGCACCTCCCCCTAGGACATACCTGAGGCCCTGTGCCAGCGGCCACACAGTCCCACGAGGGGCGAGGGGCTGTCCAGAAACCTTCAGGGGAGAAACATATGGGACAGGAGAGTGATGTGTTAAGGTGAAGTGTCCTCTAAACACATGCACACACCCACCCCACTTAGGAAAGACAGACACTACTTCAGCCTCCTTCCTCTTTCCCTCTGGTTCTCTAGTTTAGACTGTCAGGCTGGCTCCTGTCATTCATCTGATATCTCCTCCAATCAGCCAAACGTTCTCAAGCCCCACCCTCCTGCTTCTTAGTCCCTACTATGCTCCTGTCCTGACTATGGACCTACTTTTGGCTTCCTGCTGCTCTGGGTGTCCCCTCAACTGCTCACTCTTTTCTCATTGATCTCACCTTCCCAGCTCCCAATCCTGCAGACAGCCTGGCAATCTGACCTCTGTTGGCGCCTCAGTCTCCTGTGAGTGCCCTCCTGGTCGATTGGGGTCCAGGACCTTCAGGGCGCTTCCAGGATTGTGTCTGCTGTCCTTGGTGCTGAAGCAATACCCCAGGCACCCAGCAGATGCCACATTTCCTCACAATAGAGAAAGCCCTAAGACCAACCGTCCAATGTCCTTGGTACTGAAGTGGACAGCGTCGAGCCTCCTTTCAAAGTCATCTGTGTGGCGCTTCCATTTCCAAAGCGGAAGTCCTGCCGCTATCCTAGGTGCTGAATGGCAGTTAGGCACCACCACGAGTGTGCAGCTGTCCTCGGTGCTGAACGCCAGCACACTGCTTCCTTCTACCCTTAACAACTGCGTAAAGTACAACTGCCAAGATCTAAAGCCTCATGTGCTGAGCCTTTCCCTCCTAATCCTGGAGGTATGGAGGCAGGGTGACTGCCTGGAGGTGTAGGCCTGTGGGTAAGTTGTGCTGTGTTGCATGTAATGAGCATGAAGCCCTGTTTACTCCCTAACTGTTTATGCTTCTGACTCAGGTGCTACTTACATAGCAGTCTACAGTGGGACAACACTAGGGCTCACATGGCTCACAGAAGCCACCCAACACCCAGAAGAGTGGGCCAGAAGCTGACCCTGGGCAGCACAGCCCCAGAGCCCAAAACTGCATGGCAGAGAATTCACTTGAGGCTGCAGAAGGCTGTGGCTCTGTGAGTGGCTGCCTACCCATCCCTTCTGCTCCTCACAGAGATCTTAACTCTTCCCCTACCTGAGGAGTATGCCTTCGTACTCACTTCTGTTTCTGCCTAGTTATCTCTTCAGTGTTGGGAAGACAATTTGTCCATGGCAGGGACCCATAAAGCCACTTGAGCATACAGTAGCCCAAGGTCTGGAGATCGCTGCGGCGGGAGGGTCCTGGGAGAAAGGGGAGAGGTGGTGGCTTAGTCTAGCTGTCCCACCTCTTCATGTGTCTACCCCCAGCTCTCTACTCCAGCTGTGAAAACCACCTTAGCCATTACTGCTCAGTCCCTGGCCTCCCTTATACTCCCCAAGACTCTCACATACTCTGCTGCTGTCATTCACTCCAGTACCCCACTGCCCTGTCTGCTTACCCTCTGTTAATACAGTTAGCAAAGTAGCCCTGGGTGCCTGTGCACCCAGCCTGGCCTCTCATCTCCCGAACAGTTCATTTCCCATATAGTTAAGTGGGGGAATGATTGCAGTGCTGAGCTACCTCATTGCAGAGGAGAGAGAACAGGGCACTTTCCTTTTGCCTCCTAACTCACTCTTCAGACAGATGTGCACTAAGTGGTTTTGACTTCTGCCCCCGGTGCATGCAGTACCGGCACCTCCCCTGCTCAGGGACCTTAGCCTGATGGAAGCATGTGTGGTGGCAGAGGGATGGTCATGACACTGAGATTCAGGAAAGAGGGGCTGGGGAACCTGAGGAAGGCTTTCAGCCCTCTTCGCACATTTTCCCCGGATAGCCTGATCCTCTTGCTCGGTGCTTAACTCCCACAAGACTACAAAGATCTCATGCTCCAGTAGTGGATGGGCCCCATTTCTGCAACTGCCCTTCCTAGGTGACCCTAAAACAGCCCTCATCATCTTTCAAGTCTGCCAGATTAGAAATCTGAACCTCTGGAAATATGAGATTCCTGCCCAGCTGCTCACTGTCCTGGGTTCTAGACCCCATATCCCCACTACTCAAAGGCCACCATGCAGCCCTCCTTGGTTCTGAAGAAGGGAACAAATTCCCTCACATGGCCAGGGCACCCCTATATTCCCAGTCCCCACCAGGGGACCTTTATGTTCCTCTACTTGTGGTGTCTACTACGACTGATCCAGAATGTGAGGCCATGGGTGTGACCCTAACATGTAGGAGGCATGTCGTGGTGGAGTCCCTCTCACCGCATCCCTTGTGCAGGTCCATGCTAATGAACTCCAGGTCCCCATCGTGTGGACTCCTGCTGCCTTCTTTGTAGGCCACGTGTTTGCCACCTGGGCAGTATCGGTAGGCGAAGCCATAGCCCACCAGGTTTACCTGTGGACAAGGAGGAGGCACATAGACCCGAGGTTAGGGCTGCAGAATCCAATGTGGGCACAGACGCCTGTGTCAACAGTTGCCTATCTAATCCCAATAGCTGTAAAGGGGGAGATGTGGGGCTGGCTATTGGCTGCGGGAGGCCAAGCATAAACTCAGCAGCATCCATCCCTACTGTGGGCCTCAGCTGAGACTCAACACTATGGTGGACCAAGTGTCGAGTGGGGGTTGCTCACGTGACAGGCTGGGGAGATGCCTGAGCAGGAAAGAGCACGGCTGCTCTTCAGAGGATTCGTGTTCAGTTACCAGCACCCACATGGCAGCTCACAATAGTCTCTAACTCCAATTCCAGGGAAATATACACATGTAAGTGAAACACCCGTGCTCATAAAATTAAAATAAATAGATCCTTAAAAAAAAAAAAAAAAAAAAGGCATGCTCTTGGGCCCCTCTCCTCCAGATTCCCACCACCTTGTAAAGACAAAAAAAAATGATGGCTCCAACAGTCGAGAGTCTAGTGTGGAGTCAGAGCCCCTTGATCAAGTCACACACAAACCCCAACTCTGAACACTAAGCTGGGAACTGTGCTTTCAACCCACAAGCTGCTTAGTTCTCCTGAACTCCTAGCACTCCACCTGCCTCAGGTCCTAAAGCTCCACCAGCACGTGTGCCTTTGGAGAGACTCATATCCAAATGCTAACACTGTTTTTGGAGACTCCTGAAGGCCAGGCTAACCTGAAACTGTATGTAGTTGAGGATGACTGAACATTTTTGTTTTGTTTGAGACAGGGTCTTTGCAAAGCCCTGGATATATTGAACTCACTCTGTAGACCAGGCTGGCCTTGAACTCAAGAGATAACCTGGCCCTGCTCCCCAAGTGCTGGGATTAAGGTGTGCATGATTGCAACTGGTTTAGGGTAACTCAATTCCTGATCCTCCTATCTCCACTCTCTGAATGCTGGGATAATAGCGGTAACAGCTGTGTGTTGATATGCCCAGTTTATGTTGTGCCAGAGATGGAACCCAGGGTTTTATACATGTTAGGCAATGAAGCCACATCCCCAGCACCACAAAAGAGTGTGTGTGTGTGTGTGTGTGTGTGTGTGTGTGTGTGTGTGTGTGTTGGAGGGGTCTGGCTCTCACCTGGCTCAGATCCTCTGGGTTCACAAAGACGTTCTCAGCTGTCAGGTTCCCGTGGACATACTCGTTCTCATGGAGATACTCCAGAGCATCCAGCTGGAGGGAGGAGGTGTTGAGGTGGGATGACAAAGCAATGACAAATGGGGAAGGGGAAAAGCTGTCAACCTGGGGACCATCACTGTGAGTGGAGTAGCCTGCCAGGTTCTAGGGTAGCATTCACCGTGGTGGCACGCCTGTGAAGAACTCAGCAGTCAGCTGGTGTGTGGCTTTCCTCTGCCTCCTGTGCTGACCTATCGTTCCCTGCAGCTGCACTGCACTACACCTGCACTGTCAGAGCTCTGCTATGTTTTCTAAGAGAGAAAGCAATGGCTAAACACCTCACTGAGGGCTCTAGGTAGGCTCCGGTGCTGAGCTACATCCCTTCCCAGCAATTTCTGCCTGTCTGTCCAGCTCCACCTTTTACACGAAGCTTTGGAGTGCTGTGAGGACTCATCTGGGTGTCAGTCACATCCTGCTTATCTCCCTGACTCTGGGCCTGAGCTGTCCATCAAGTCGTTGTTCTGTCTTCTAGTCTCCCCTCTCCTGGCCAGGATGCTCTGCAAGCCCATCTTCTTCCAGCTGAGCCTTCATCTTGCCTCTAATCTCCTTACTCCAACTCAACTCCACACGGCCTGAGGGTCTTTCTGCCTCATCTGCCCAACTTTCTCATGGATCCCAGTATCCCCTGCTCCTTACCTGGAACTTGCAACCCTGTGTGATGTCACTTGCTGCTCTCTGAACACACCAACCACCCCTCTCCCCACTGTACATCAAGCTACGACATTTACCTCACCCAACAAGCTCATCACCCCCTTGGCACTTCTATCACTCCAGCGATGTGATCTGACTCCTCCTCCTTCATTAAGCACGGGTCATTTCTAAAAGCCAACTGTTTGCCAGAGCCCTGTCCACCTGTGAGAATGACGTCATGAAGACAGGACTGGCTGCCCTCTGTTCCACCTGTCCACCTAACTGTGAGGATGACGTCATGAAGACAGGACGGGCTGCCCTCTGTTCCAGCTGTCCACCTAACTGTGAGAATGACGTCATGAAGA
>NC_034590.1:17459963-17474394 GCF_900095145.1 Mus pahari | reverse complement strand
CGTCATGAAGACAGGACGGGCTGCCCTCTGTTCCAGCTGTCCACCTAACTGTGAGGATGACGTCATGAAGACAGGACGGGCTGCCCTCTGTTCCACCTGTCCACCTAACTGTGAGAATGACATCATGAAGACAGGACGGGCTGCCCTCTGTTCCACCCCAGGCAGAGAAAGCTTGGTATTTGGTGACTACTGAGAGCATGAATGAGTCAATGAATGAATATGGGAATAAGTGAGTGAGTGACATCTGTACAAGCTGTGGTGGCTGAATAAGATGTCCTCCTAATAGTCTTGGGTATTTGAAAACTTGGTCCCTAGTTGGTGCGACTCGTGGCCTTGTTGGAGGGGTGTTACTGGGGTTGGACTCGTGGTTTCAAAGCCTCTTGCCATTCCCACACTCTGCCTGTGCTCTGTGGCTGTAAGGTGTGAGTGCTTGGCTGCTCTAGCTGCCTGAGGTCTGTTACTGCCACTCTACCATCATGGACTCGCCTCTCTGGAATTGGAAGCTCTTTCTTAAGTGATCCTTTCTCTAAGGGGAGCTTCTGATACTAACATCCTGTTCCCCAACTGGTTCTTAACTTGTCAGTAAAGAAGGCTGGGGGACAATTGCTGGGCAGAAAGTACAGGTGGGACTTCCAGGTCCCAGGGGAGGAAGGTGAGGGGGCTTTTTCTGCCAAACTTTGGAGGAAGAAGAACATAGCAGTCATGTGAGGTCTCGGGAGAGCTTGGGCCTATGGACTCCACTACAGGCGGGTGGCCAAGGTTATTTGGCAGGGCTAAGTGGGACTAGCCACTAAGTTTAGGGCAAGTGGAGAGGTGGAGATAGGGCATGCTTTTCCAGGTGGGAGATATCTGCCCCCAGCAACTGTGTCTAGAAGGAAAGTTGTACAATGACAAGCTGTGTCTTTTCTCCTCAGATTCAGGGAAATTGGAGAGGATTGGTCGCATGGTCACCTCCTGGAGCCAAAGGTGGGCAGAACAAAGGGAAGGCGGGAGGGGCCTGAGCGCAGTTCATCCCAGCAAAGGCAAAACTACACACAATAGTCCTTGGTCACAGTGTCTTATCACAGTAAGGGAAGAACTACTAAGACAGCCTTGGCCCAAGTGATCTCGTTGGCCTAGGAAGTTCTCTTCCACAACACTGAGTCCTTGTCCCAGCGCCTTGCTACTTCCCATTCATCCTGAGAGTCAAAGCTCACAAGCCATGGCCTGCACTCTCTGTTCCAGGCTGAACTTCCTGGCTGATCTTACAGGGCATCATCACCCCCCAGGCTAGACCACCAGCATTCTGCCCTCTGTGCATCCCTGAAGATCAGCCTGATGGGGAAGTTGGGGTTTAAAGAGGACATGGGATGGTTTTGAGGTACGTACCAGCCTGCAGCCCACCTGCAGCACACATCTCTCTGATACCACATGCTTTGGGTTGTCATCCAGGGCTGACTGAAGGCTCTTCCCCAGGCTGGGGAACACTAGGAACCTAGAACACAGAGGACCTGGGGAGCTGGAGATGTGCAGTGCCAAGCCCTGAAAGATATTCTCTAGGGACTGGGCAGTGCTGGCAAGCTAGGACAGTAGTCTCCACCGGTGCTAATCTCAGCTGTGTTCTCCTGCAGTTGGGTTCACTGTCCCGCTTTCTTGTAAGTTCTCACACTGCAGATAAGGGGACTGAGGTGCCTCACCCCTGAGTTCTCACCCAATCCATACACAAGTCCATTTCCCTTTGCCAATGCCCACATCCTGGTTGCCGGCAAGCCCCTGCCTCTGCTGCTTCTCCACTCTGCTCTTTTCCCTTTCCCTCTGCTGCCCAGATTGAAAAATGAAAACTTAAAAAGCACAATTACAGGACAGTGGGGCTTTGGTCACCTGCTGCTCTGCAAGTGAAGCTGAATAAATTCAGCATTTGGCAAGCTGGACCTACGCTAACTACATGGCACAGTCCCATCCTGAGGGAAGGCAAATCCTTTGTCCCCGAGAAATGCCCACCCATGCCACTGAGGGACCAGCAGGTGGGGGCGGCGGGAGCGGCCAGCAGGCAAGGAGGCTCACCTGTACTTGTCCTGGTGAATGCCAAAGCCGATACAGCTGGGGATGGCCAGGAGCGGGAGCAAGGACTTCTTCTTCCAATTGTTCACTGCAGATGCAGAGACCTGAGTCAGATCCATGGTCAATGCCAGTCCCAAAGAAATAGCCTCTGCTTAGGCCGGAAACAGAGAGAACCCAAACCAGACTCTGGGTCTCTTCATGGGTTGTCATTGGGATGGCAGCCTTGTGGGTGTCAGGGAGGAGAGGTGGGGACAGGTGGGCACATCTGTGATCCACGTCTACAGGTGACTTCTGAGCAAGCATACACAAAGCTGGCATGAGGGGAAGAGGGCAATCACAACAGGGCAGGGCTTTGATCGGCTCAGTTGGCAGAGTGCTTGTACATTAGATAATGTTCTAGTGCAGCACTGCATAAAAGCTCCTGTGGTGGGGCACACTGGTAATCCTGTTACTCAGGAGTCCAAGGTCATCCTTGGCTACATTTCTAGTTCAAAGAACCCAGGACTACATGAGACTGTCTCAAAAACAGAGAAGAAGGGAGGGTGATCTCTGAGTTTACATGCAAAGCTAACAAGATTGATAGACGTCTAGCCAGCCACAGCATCACTGGGCCCCTGTGCTACTGCAGAGGAGTGTGTGTGTGTGTGTGTGTGTGCGCGCGCGCGTGTGTGTTTAGGGATCTGGCCAGGTACAGGTGGGCAGGGAAACCCCTGGGGGATAGCATCTCAACTACTACCTATGAAGTAAATCCTTCCTACAGGCCAGTTCCAGGGCAGCAATACAACAGGACTGAATGTGGCTGGACAGGGGCGGAGCATGTAGAATAGCATTTCCACACATTTATACAACCCAGATTGCATGGCTCACAGAACATAGGAAAAAATGTGAATAATTTTGTTTTGAATGTAACCAATTTGGTTAAAAGTTTCCCTAGCAATGTATGACATCCCAGCCAGCACACAGTGCTCACGACAATCACGGCTTGTCTCTTAAGAGCTGCTACAGGCCAGGCCCGCCTGTCTGTCCTCCAAGGGGGCGGGGGGCTGAGGGTGATGGGGACTGGCTTGTGTGTACAGGAGAGATGCACACTCAGGTCTTTGGTCCCTTCATAAAATACCTTGAGGACCCTGTCACCCAGCCCAACTCCCCCGCCCAGTCCCTGTGGAATACCTTGCAGAGGCTTGGCTGCTCTCTGAAAGAAGTTCTGCTCATTGAAAAGACGCCCATCCTTGGAGTCCTGGGGTGACAGGGGAGCAGAGACTGTCACACTGAACTCCCTTAGACAAGGGCCATAGATTCCCACAAGACCTCACTGCCACCTCAACAGATTCAGTCTCTTCCTGTCCCATACCAGATCCACGACTGAGCAGGTTTTGCTTCCTGGTGCCCAGCGATCTTTGATTATTTTATGGCAAAATCCACACATTTGTCCCCAGATATGTGGCCCTCAGCTAAAACCTTAATTTTCTAGCCTCCTTTTCAATGAGGCATAGCTTCATGACCAAGTTCTGGCCAATGAGGACATGACCAGCACATCCAGGGAGTTCCAGATCAACCTAGTCTATGTACTGAAAACCTGTCAGAAACAAACAAAAATACGTATCAGGGCTGAAGAGATGGCTCAGTGGTTAAGAGCACAGGCTGTTCTTGCAGAGAGCCCAGGTTTGCTTCTCAGAACCTATTACCAGGCAGCTCACAACCACTTGTAACCCCAGTTCTAGGGGAGCTGGCACCCACTCTCGGCCTTTGTGGGTACCAAACATGCAAGTGGTACAGGCAGTCTAAATACTCATATACATAAATATATATTAAAGATTGGGTCTTTTTCATATCTAGATAGATAGATAGATAGATCTATACCCCTCCCTCCCTCCCTCCCTCCCTCCCTGAATGAGTCAGCCAAGCCCAATTTTCTAGTTATACATAGTATCTCCCTTGGTTCTTACAGCTAGGTTTCTCCAACAACCTTCTCCCTTTCTCTCTTTTCCTGGTCTCCCTCCCCTTCCCTTTCTCCCCCACCTCTACATCCCCTTAATTCTTCTAGGACATGGCTTCATGTATCCAAGGCTGGCCTGTAACTGCTGATGTAGCTGAAGACTGTGAATGCTTGATTCTCCTGCCTCCACATTCTCAGTGTTGGGACGACAGGCATGAACCACACCTGGCTTGTGTGGAGCTGGGGATGGAACCTGGGACTCTGCATGCTGGGCAGGTACTACACCTCCCGAGCTGCATCTCCAACCTGACTCCTTTCTTCTTTCTTTCCTGCCTCTTTGTCCCCACCTCTCTCCATTCCTTTCTTCTTATCTGTTAAGTCTGGAATACAGTAGCTACCTCCAAGGCTTGCTGATAGAATCCAGGGACAGCGCATGGGGCTCACTTAGCTGGGGTCTGTCACCCAGGCGCTCTGAAGCAGATGGCACTAGGCCTCGGGTCCCTGCACAGACATATCCCACCCCACACCCTCCTGCTCATGCTATCACTCTCTCCACCTCCTGGCTGCCACAACTGGAGCTGCTCTTGGCCACACCCTCCCACATGATTGACAAGTGAGCTGCACTGCCTGGCAATGCCTTCCCCATATGACAGACTCATAGTTCTGAAACCATGAACCAAATAAATCCTCCCTCCCTTGATGTGCTTTACAGACATCTTGTCACAGTGATAAAAAGGTGATAAATACAGTATGTGACCATCATACTCATGCATGAGGGGGCAGCAGAGGGCAGGTAGGTACGGGAAGCTGTACTGATGCAGAAACTTGAAGCTGAGAGGGAACAGGATTCCATGGCCAGGAAACATCAGAGGCAGATGTAAGGACAAGCCTCACTTCTGCCTCCCAGTATGAGGAAGGAATGTGTCCAGCCAGAGTCCCACGGCTATTCACAGACCAGGAGCACCCTGTTTTCAGGGTGGGCTCAGAGGTCAAGCATGAATTTGAAAAGTCCCACACCTGCCTTCCTTTCTGAGCTGCTTGCTCCTGGACCACTCACCAGTTTGAGTGAGAATCTCCACTTCTGGGTCCTTGATTTACAGGGGACGGTAGAAGTGGGCTCAGCTGTGGAATGGTCAGAGAGAGACATCAGAACAGAAGGGGAGGGTCAGGGTCTAATCCCCGAGCTGCTAGTAACCAAGGACCAGTTCTCTGGTTCCCATGGGGAAGGGCATAAGTGGTGCTCAACAGCTATCCTTCATGTTTTCTGCCTCCCTATCTTCCTTCCTCTCTTCAAAGTTCCAAGGGTTGAATCTAGAGTCTTGCATTAGCCAAGTGTGATCGATCTGTCAACTTGACACAACCCAGAATTAAGTGAGAAGAAAGTCTCAGTGAGGGATTGTCTGTATTGGTTTGGCCTGTAAGGGAGTGTCATAACTGATATGGGAGAACTTAGTCCATGTAGGTGGCTCCATTCCCTAGGCAGAGTTTCCTGAATTTTTAAGAGTGGAGGCAAGCTGATCACAAGTGAGCAAACACGCATCCAACTTTTCTCTTCATTCTTTATGGTTGTGACCAGCCCTGTCCTGCCTTAATTTTCAGGTTACTATAAACTGGAATTGTGGGCTAAATGCACCTCCTTCTCCCGAAAGTGGCTTCCTAGCAGTGTTCTGACACTCCACCACCTTCATCACATCCCAGCCCTGATGCCTCATTGTGACTTGATGGGCAAGGCTGTGCAAGCACAGTCCTGAGTGACTCTCTGATGACTTCTCAGTGTGGTCAGAGAGATGATGAGGTCCTCAGGACTCTGACCTGAACATTGTGTTAATCCTTTGAAGGATTCAAATATACTGGCATCACTGGGAGGTAGGGCTAAGCTGGAGGAAGGAAGTGGCTGGGGCATGCCCCTGAAGGGCATCCTTTGCCCTGGTCAGTCCCTGTAATGCTTTCCTCTGGTTCCTAGACACCTGGTCTGAGCTGCTCTGCTCTATGGGTCCTCCCTCCTGAGCCCTAGCCCATCTTTCCCCCTAAACTTGCTGTCCTTGGGTATTATACCCCTGCCCTTGTGGTGCTACAGTGCCTGGAGCATCCCTGTGAACTGGGACAGTGTGTACCTTCATAGAGAATGCCTTGGTCATCCCGGATCCGCAGGGCCCCCAGGGTCCATTGTTTCCCATTCTGGTCTGTCAGCTCTGTCCCTGTGGGCAGAGCCTGAAGTGAGGTGGTCACCCGGGTCCGCTTCAATGTCTGAGGACTCAGCCTGTTGGAAAGTGGGCTGCCTTTGGGGGTCAGAGGTCTGCTCCAGGTGCCTGCAGAGAAATGACCCCAAAAAGAGAAAGCAGAATGGGGCGAAGCAGTGCCCAGAACACTGCTCCTGCTTTTGTTCAGGAATTCTTCCTGACTTCCCACAGAGCAGAATCTTTGCCCCACAATACTGGAGACTGTCATGAATCAGGTTTGGACCCCTCCCAGTGTGGTAAGGATTGTGACTTAGACATAACCCGTCAGAATTGAATCTGAGATGAACCACTCAAGGCAGATAGTGGGGCCAGAAGAGGGATACATGGCTGCAACAACTCAAAGGAGGCTTACTGGAGGATAGCACATTGGAGAAATGTTTTACTGGTTACGGACATTCACCCAAAGTGTCCTGAAACGGGTCTTGGCTATGTGCTGAGCTAAGAAAAATGGCCAGTGGCATGTTAAGGCTCAGGCTTGATCTTGAAGGGCCCCCAGCCAGGATCTCTTGCCCAACACTGTCTGAAAAGATACAGAGGAGTCCCATATGGTCCTTTCCAAGAATATGCAGGCCAGGAAAAGGGGCTGCAAGGGACTTGGAATCATGAGTGATGAGGAGATCAATGAGGGCGTGTCTACCAGAGGCAGCAGAGGCCTCAGAGAAGCTCACATGCTCAGGAAGCACTCCAAGAGATCAGGCCTCTAAATGGTCAGGGAGGGTGAGTATGGCAGGCCAGCTGAAGATGAAGGCAAACTGGTCTGAGGGACTAGATGAACAGAGTTTAGAGGTGGACGGTCCCTCACGTGGCTTTCCTGTTTCCTGGGACATGGAGTCAGGAGCACAGTATGTGCGGCTGCCTTGCTGGAGTCGGTGTGTCACTGCAGGGTGGGCTTTGAGACCCTCCTCCTAGCTGCCTGGAAGCCAGTATTCTGCTAGCAGCCTTCAGATGAAGATGTACAACTCTCAGCTCCTCCTGCACCATGCCTGCCTGGATGCTGCCCCCACTTGATGATACTGGACTGAACCTCTGAACCTGTAAGCCAGCCCCGATTAAATGTTGTGTTATGGTGTCTGTTCGCAGCAATGGAAACTCTAAGACAATGTGGTTTAAATGTCAGACTAGACATGGCTAGAGAAAGAATTTGTGAACTAAAAGATAGAGATGAAGAAATTACTCAAAAACTGAATGTAATGGCATATTCCCATAATCCCAGTACTCGGAAGGAAGGCGGAAGCAGGAGAATTGCTATGAATTCCAGGCCAGCTTAGGCTATATAGTGAGAACCTATCTCAAACAAACAAACAAACAAACGAAATTGTCTAGAGAACAAACAGAATGACAAAAGTTATCAGATGGGATAGGTGCTGTTTGTGGAGTGATAAGAGTCAAGGCAGAGACCATGGACTATGGGCCATAGGTCCACTTGGGGGGTGAAAGGTTTCTGTGGGACAGACAAGAAGGGACACTGGGAAGATAGATGCTGGGAAGATGCTGGGAAGAGGTTCAAGGCAGCGATGACTGGCTGATGCTTCAGTTGGAATATCAGTAGTCTTTTCTTAAACACTGTTTTAATTTTTAGATTTTATTTTTAATTATGTCTATCTGTGTTTCTGTGGGGGCTGGGTGTTTTCACAGGAGTACGGTGGCTGTGGAGGACAGAGCAGGGCACTGGATCTCTAGGATCTGGCGCTACAGTGGTGGCGAGTTGTTGGACTTGGATACTGTAGACTGAACTTGAGTGCAAACTCCTAACTGCTGAACCAGCTCTCCAGCCCCTTGTCCCCCACCCTGCCAAACAACCCATCTTTGTCTCATCCAGACAAGGACCAGTCCCAGCTCTTACCTGTGGCCCTGTCAGGAGAATTCAAGGTGTTGTCTGACCCAGAACTGTCACAGTCAGAGTGGAGGGAGAGTGGGAGAGAAGTGACAGTGTGTGACCTTTTCACTTTCTTGGGAGAGGTTTCAAAACTGGAGTTCAGGTCTCTCCTGGGGCCTAAAAGTGAAGCAAATGCAGATTAGCATTCCGAGGGAAGGCCTTCTATGCATGGCAAAAGTCATGCTTTCTTCCAATTGTTGCAGGACAGCTCTATTCTCTGCTGCCCGCTGATGGAGAGCGCCTGCTTCCTGCTGCCTCTCCTCCACTAGCCCAGCCTCTTTTTTCACATTGTCCATCACTTGTCATTCTGATGTCTTCTGAGCAACTTTTTTTGTATTTTAATGTAGTGTATTAACATTATAATACAATGTAATACACTGTAATACCATGGTATACTCGTGGAGGTCATACAGCGACTTTTGGGAGTCAGTTATCTCTCTGCACTGTGGCTTCCAGGGATTGAACTCAGTTCCTCAGGTTTCTGCAGCAAGTACTTTCATCCTCAGACCTATCCTGCTGGCTCAGCAATTTGGTTTTGCTTGTTTAAGAAAAAGATTTTCAGCAGGGCAGTGGAGGTGCACACCTTTAATCCCAGCACTTGGGAGGCAGAGGCAGGCAGATCTCTGAGTTTGAGGCCAGACTTGTCTACAGAGTGAGTTCTAGGACAGCCAGGGCTACACAGAGAAACCCTGTCCCCCAAAAACCAACTAAACAAACAAAAAAGCAAAAAGAGAGCTAAGGCCTTCTTATATGATAAGTCTGAAACTCAAGAAGATTCCAGTTGTCCTTCCTTGGTCTCCTAAGTGCTGGGGTTACACATATGTGTTACTGTGTCATGCTTTTGAATAAATTCTCCAGTTCTATCTTCTACTTGAAGTGGAAACTTCTAGTTCTTTGGAAAGTCAGTTATGTCAAATGATGTTTTGCTAGGGCACAAAGATGAAAGGATGTTTTGCTAAAGCAGACACGTGAAAGACTGTTTTCCTGAAGCAGACACAGGTGAAGAGATGCTCTGATACCCAGACATATGAAAGGACCTGTGATGCAGGAGTATATGTATGATCCCACAGACAGTGGGAAGAGCACAGAGCATAGGTTTGGTCTGTTTTGCCTCACTATTCTTCCCTAAAGACATGCATGTATTGGTTCTCATTGTTTAGCTCAACTTGTGATAATGCCACCAGTGAGAGAAACTTGCCCAAGAACTGCTCCCGAGAATCCTGTGGCAGCTGCTACTTCAGTGGGCTCCCCTCAGGCCAGCAGGCAAGCCTGGCGATTTCTTGTAGGACTGAACTATAGCTGCCTGGTGTTTGCCTGCCTAGAGGACTGGACTGCGGCTGCTGAATTGTATTTGTTGTTTGCTACAGGATTGAACTGCTGCCCAAGGAGATCGAGCTTGCCCTCAAAGAACTGTTGCTGAACAGGTCCACTTCCCCCACATCCTAATAACTTTTCTCCTCCACTACCTCTACTGGTGGTGGGTAGAGGAGAGGTTGAATCCTTATTAAAAATAGGGTGCAAAAAAATTTTGCCTATATCTACTTCATGATTTCTCTCTCCAGCTGTGTCTAGTCTGCCATTTAAAGCATACACCTTCTTATTGCATAATTATGTACATATATATGCTTATATAATATATACTTAAAGCACTTTTATTACATTCTGCAAACATATTAGACATGCTTTGCAAATAGTTATAGCTTTTAATTCTGTTTTATTTTATTTATTTATTTATTTATTTATTTTTGAGACAGGGTCCTGGCTGTCCTGAGATTCACTCTGTAGACCAGGCTGGCCTCAAACTCAAAAATTTGCCTCCCTCTGCCTCCCGAGTGCTGGGATTAAAGGCGTGCGCCACCACTGCCCAGCTTATTTTTTTTAAAAAAGATTTATTTATTTATTATATGTAAGTACACTGTAGCTGTCTTCAGACACCCCAGAAGAGGGCATCAGATCTCATTACGGATGGTTGTGAGCCATCATGTGGTTGCTGGGATTTGAACTCACAACCTTCATAAGAACAGTTGGCGCTCTTAAAAGCTGAGCTATCTCCCCAGCCCTGTTTTATTCTTTTAAGTGCACTTAACAACTGATCCATCTCTCTAGCCCCATTTCTGTTTTACACTTGAGACAGAATCTTACTCTGTAGCCCAGGACTCAGATTCATGGTGATTCTCCTGCCTCAGCTTCCCAAATGTTTGACACAGGCTACCAGACCTGGCTGCAGCTGTTAATTCTGAGTGATTCAGTGATTCCAGACACCTGTAACTTCTTTATAATCCATGTGTATGCCAAGTGGCACACCCCTGTAGCGTGGCAGCTGGCAACTGCCATGATGATCACTGGAAAGCACCATAGAGGCGCTGGATAAAGTGGAATTTTGGGGCTTCTTTGGTGACTCACTTGTGTCATGTGACACTTTTCCTGGAAACTGTCTTAGGAGAGGATGTTCTGCGGAAGCAAAGGCGTGGGAAGATGTTTTGCTGAGAACAGACACGGGGGGTTTTCTGGAAGCCGCCAGGGGAAGGGCGTGTGATGCTTTGCTAGACAGGATGCTTGAGAGGACACGAGATGTTTGGAAGGGATAACCCAACAGGCGGAGAAGGATGCTGCGGCATTAGTTCCCCTTGGAACTCTTTGCAGCTGGTGGCTGGGCTTTGCTAAGCTGTGGCTTCGGTTTGCCCTGCCTTCTTTGCTGATCATCATTTGTTATGGTAGAGAGAAACACACCAAAGAACTTCTAGAGCTGTTCCAGAGGCTTCTCGCCGCTTCCAAAGACTTGGGCCAATTGGCAGAGCCTCAAGGTTTCTTCTGGATCAAACTGCTGTTGCTGATGCCTGAATGGTGTTTGCAAGTGGATTGAGCTATGGCCACTGACTAGTGTGAACTGAACTGCTGATATCCTGACAATAAAGACTGGAATTGCCCCAAAGAACTATTTCTACAGGTCCACATTCTCCTTTGCCCTATAAACCTTTCTTTTTCACTACTTCTGGTGAGTGGTAACCTAGAAGGGAGGTTAAAGCATTTAAGAGTCATTATTAAAGTAAGTTGTGAAAATGTAAGCCTACACCTGGCAAGATGGCTCAGTGGGTAAAGGTACTTGCTACTGAGCCTAAGGATGAGTGGTCAATCCTCAGGCCCCACATGGGAGAGAGAACACAAACTCCTGTAAGCTGCCTCCTGAATGCCACATGTGTGCCCTTGAAGAAATGTGCACTGAACACTCAGTGTTCTAATATGCATCAACATAGTCCATCTCCGGCCTTGCACTATAACTGTGTTACAGTCTGCTGGGACTATGAGGTGCTGGGACTATGTGGAGAGGAGAGGGCTACATTTTACTTAGTTCAGCCTGGTGTGCTCCTGCTCACTTCAGCTACATCTCCATCCTCTAAGACACAGCTGGCACCATGTCTAGTCAAACTCTTTGCTAAAGAAAAGTGTCACCTCCTGACCCCTGCAAATCAAAACGTGTACCCTTGTCTACCTCTTGTAGGCATAAATTTTTTGCAACCTACTTTAATAAATGTTCAACCTCTCCTCTTGCCAGAGTAGAAGAGAAAAGTTATTAGAATACAGGGGAAGTGAACCTGTTTAGCAATAGTTCTTTGGTGATGACATTAATCTTCTTAGACAGCAGCTCAGTCCTGTAGCAAACACTGAATCTGACTCAGCAGCTGCAGACCAGTCCTCTAGGCAGGCAGACACCACATGTGAACCAGCAGCTTTAGTCCGGTGCTGAAGAAACTGCAAGAGCTGCTGAAGAGGCAAGCTGTCACAGGAACCTCATAAGTAGTTCTTTGGCGAGTTTCTTTTAATGGCAATGTTACCACAGCAGAGCTCAGCAATGCTCCACTATACAAGGCAAACCAATGCACGCGTGTTGTTAGCAAAAAATAGTAAGGCTGAGCAAACCAAACCAATGCTCAGTGCTCATCTCCCACTGTCTGTGGGGTCACATTTATACTCCTTCATCCTTTCATGTGTTTGCTGTATCAAAACATCCTTTCACCAGGGTCTTCTTCAGGAAACATTCATCCCTGTGTCTGTTTTAGCAAGACATCCTTTCACATGTATGCCTCAGCAAAACATCATTTGACACGACTGACTTTCCAAAGAAACTAGAAGCTTCCACTTCAATCTCTGCTTCTGCAACCATGCTTAACTCTAACAGGAACTTCCCTTCTTGTGGTCATGAGACCCAGAGAGTACCCTCTGATAGTCACATAGTCAGGGATTTCAACACTGACCAACTACAGGAGCTGTGAGAATCTGCAGGACTGGGCACACACACAGGAGCTGTAAGAAACTGCAGGACAGGGTGGGACTTCCTGGCTCCTACCTGGAACGGATGACACAAGAGGCGTCTTGGCAGGCTGGGTGCCTCCATCCTCCTCTACAGGCAGGGCCTTGCCACAGTAAGGGCAGAACTTGAATGATACCTTGACACTTTTGCCACAGACTGGACAGAAGGAGATCATGCTGAAACAGAGAAAGGGAGGGGACAGGAATCAGAATGACACCATAAACACAATATGAGCTTCAAGTAACAGCAAAGGCAGTGTGCAAGCATATGGAGGCCGGATGTCACCCTCGGGTACGGCTCCCTAGGCACCACCCACCTTGTTTTGTGAGACAATTCCTCTCACTGGCCTGTAGCTTGTCAAGTAGAGAAATCTATCTGGTTCCCCTGTGTCTGACTCCCCAGGCTAGGATTATAGGTGTGCACAACATACCCAGATTTTTCTGTGAGTCCTAAGGTCTTTATGGTGTCGTAGCTTTAATTATTGACTTCACAAGTAGACTCAGTTGAGAGGAATGTTCCAATTGAGGAATTGTTTGGATTAGATCTGCATGAGGGGGGATTGTCTTGACAGATGTAGGAGGACCAGCTCACTGCAGGCAGAACCACTGCCTATTAGATGGTCCTAGGTTATATAAGAAACCCAGATGTGGGGCTGGAGATTTGGCTCAGTGGTTAAGAGCACTTACTGCTCTTCCAGAGGTCCTGAGTTCAATTCCCAGCAACCACATGGTGGCTCACAACCATCTATGATGGGATCTGATGCCCTCTTCTGGTGTGTCTGGAGACAGCTACAGTGTACTCACATGTATAAAATAAATAAATCTTTAAAAAAAAAAGAAGAAAGAAAGACAGACAGACAGAAAGCAAGCAAGCAAGCAAGCAAGCAAGAAAGAAACCCAGATGTGCATGCGCCAGCAGGCAGAGCCTCCATAGTTCGTGCTCTGACTCCCTCAGTGGTGGGACCATGCCTGCGAGTGTGAGGTAAGTAAACCCTCCCTCCCGAGTTTCACTTGGTCCGAGTGTTTTCTAACAGCAGCAGAAAGGAAGCTGAGCACACCACGGGTGAGCACTCTCCCAGCTGAGCTGCCTTGCCATCTCCCTTTTACTGATATTTCTGCCCTTCCCTTTCCTCTTTCCATACTGGAATAGCGGAATGTTTTGGGCCTGTTCCTTCTTACTGAGGACTTAGAGAATTCCCCAACTTGCCTTGGAAAGCCACAGCTATCCAGACAAGCAGGTAGAGATGCCTCGCAGAGAGGAGAAAGCAGCTTGTCTCTCCAGGACAGTGGCAGAGCACACGTCTTGCTATGGCTCAAGGTCTCCTGAGCCAAGGTCAGCCATGGAACCGTGTGCTGTGCTGCACAGATCATTGCTCAGACCCTGCTACCTTCCCAGAGGTGGGCAGGCCCAGCCAGACACTTACTGAACTGATTGCTTTTCTGATTGCTGTTACAGAACATCCCGCATGAACAACTCAGGCAAGGCAGGCAGGCTTACTCTGGGTGCCAAGGGCTGTTGAGTGCAGTGGTTCTCAACCTCCCCAGCACTGCAGCCCGTTACTACAGCTCTCCATGCTGTGGTGACTTCCAAACGCTCCTACCTGTTGTAAATCGTCAATATCTGACATGCACGATAGCTGATATACAACCCCTGTGAGGGGTTGTGACCCCCAGGCTGAGAGCCTCTGGCTTAATGGGTTAAAGTACTTAATGGGTTAAAGTCCTTGCTACCAGGGCTAGCAGTCTGAGTCCTATCCCTGGGTCCCACACAATGGAGGGAGAGAGGTGATGTGTGCAGGCTGTTCTCTGATATCTCCATGTCACCCACACGCACACACTTACATGGTCTCATGGCTTACTTTCTACTGCTGTGATACAAACCATGACCAGAACCAAGGTGAGAGGAAGGGGCTTATTTAGTCAAAACTTATAGTCCATCATGGAGGGTAGTTAGGGCAGAGACTCAAGCAGGAACAGAAGCAGAGGCCATGAAGGAGTGCTGCATACTGGCTTGCTCCCCATGACTTGTTC
>NC_034590.1:17422588-17459893 GCF_900095145.1 Mus pahari | reverse complement strand
TGTCCTGGAACTCACTCTGTAGACCAGGCTGGCCTCGAACTCAGAAATCCGCCTGCCTCTGCCTCCCAAGAGCTGGGATTAAAGACATGTGCCACCAATGTTCTCTATAAATAAAATAAATCTTTAAAAAAAGAAAAAGAAAAAGAAAGTACCCCACAAACTTGCCTACAGCCTGGCCTGACAGAGGCATTTACTTAATTGAAGGTCCCTCTTCCCAGCTGACTTTAACTTGTGTCAGCCTGACAAACAAAACACAAGCAAACAACAACAACAAAACCCCAAACCAGTCTATTATGTACACATAAAAAATAAACACAAACAAATCTGGGAGTTGTTCGGCTCCCAGCTCAGGGCGGAAGCTTGGGAGCATGTGGCCTGTCTGCCAGCTCTGCTACATGTCCAAACAGCTCACGGCCCCCAAACAGCAAGCACCACAGCTGGATAAGCACATTCAGTCACATGGACCTGTTGAGGATGTGTCCCATTGGAGCTACCACATCGGGTCTGCCAAAGGCGTAAACGCTGTGGAGGGTTTTAGTTTTGTTTGTTCGTGTCTCTTTCTCCTTCTCCCATTAGGTAGTGACAAAGCTGAAGCTTAGCTAGCGACTCTGGAACCACCAAATCAAAACTGGAGATGGGCAGCTGTCCAAAGGCAGCACCAGGGAGCCTCGGGGCTGTTCCCACCGTGGCACTGAAGAGCGTAGGCTGAGGCTGGATAATGACCGAGTCCACTTGACTCACTTCTTATATAAAAAGTGCTCTGGAAACCCCTGGAGGTTTTATGTCTGTAAACTGTGCGTATGTGTGTCTTTTGTTTGAGACAGTGTTTTAATTACTTTCTTTGCTGTGATAAAATATCTGGACAAAAGCAAGTTAAGGCTCCCAGTTCAAAGGTACAGTTCATCACGGTAGAAGCCACAGTAGCCTAGCTGACCCCTGTCACGCATGCTCAGAGGCTTGTCTCCCAGGTGACCCTATCAGTCAAGCTAACCGTTCCACGGGTCCCTGAGGCATAATCCCAGTCCTCTGCTGATGCTGGGATAACTGGTGTCACCGCCACACCTCGCTTTGCTGGTGGACTTTGGTCATCCCACGTTAAGCCCATTTTCCTCAGCAGTCACTGAGGAAACCATGGCCTCTTGGAAGGAACAAGTGCCTGACTAGGTGCACCTTGCCACACCCTGATGGATCAAAGGACAAATCCACCTGCAGCCATAAGAGTGGAGACAGCAGGGCTGGGCTGTTGGTGGGAAGTAGGCGGCAGAGGCAACGGTACCTTTGAGGACTCGGGGTCTGCTCCTTGGATTACTGGGTTAGACACTCCATCTCCACAACAGCCTGGAAAGGAACAAAGAGGGACACACTGACTGAGGATCACTCCACAAGTGGACAGTTCTAGCTAACAGATACAGGCACTGGGCAAATGGCCAGCAAGTGCTACACCCACTCCAGTAGTGACACGCATGACAGGCCAAAAGCCTGGATGCAGTCCCAAGGCAAAGAGTTTCACGGAAACTTAGTCTCCTGGAACTGTGGCATCCCGTAGCACCTTTGCTCCAATTTTGTCCTTGCAAATGGATCTGTGTGCTTCCTTTCAGTATTGTTTTATTATAGATTCCTCCAAACAATGGCTTGCCAAATACCTAAGCAAAATCAAACTTTGCTTTCTGGCCTTCATCAATGCCCTAAGTAGTCCTTGAGCCAACCATGGGCTTGAAATTCAGTAAGAATGTTGCCTATTCAATGACATTCAGAATCGCCTCTAGTATTGTAAGAGAGATAGTGAAAGAAATCAGGCNTTACTATCTACTACATAGAGTTAGAAATCTCAGAGCAAGCTTAGCAACGTAAGTTTAGAATTCTTATTATAGTTATGTATAGCAGAGTACATTACTTATTAGTAGAAAAGTCCCCCCACACTATCACTTAGAATAAAAGCCAAGTCACTCCCATGTACAGGAATTTACTATGGTTTAGGAAGAAGATTGGGCTGTGGTTTTAGAGTATTGCATTATTCATGAGAAGGTTAGCTAGAACGGAACTCCCTAATTAGAACCATGACTTGGGTGTGAAAGCCCTTGCCCTGGGAATGTAAAGACCTCACACCTGGCTTCTGAGAACATAGCTGACCTTAGATAGAGCTGACTTTGTCTCAGTTGTTTTATTGCCCAGTTCCTGCCAGTCTTTGTGTTTGCAGTCCTCTGTTTTGTGTAAGAGTCATTAAGCATCCAGTAACCTCATTTGTACCTTGCTAACTTCATTTGTACCTTGCAGGATGTGTCTCCCAATTTCCCTATTTTCTGCAGTATAAAACGTTTGATGCTCAATTTGACAAATTACATTCAGATACCACACTCCATTGTGTCCGTATTTGTCACCCCACTTTCGCCGACTCCTTGCCCACCTGTCACCGAACCCGAGTTTTGCCCGTGGATCAGGGACCCAAGTGAGGTCTGTCTGTGACAAGCATGTGCTACTTGAATGTTTATTCATTCATCCTTTCACTTAAATTTCATTTTAGTTTTGAGATAGGGTCTCACATAGCCCGGGCTAGCCTTGTACTTCTGATCCTCCTGTTCTTACTCCCAAAATAATGGGATTACATATATTTTTTCCTTCTTGAAGAAAGTATTTTAGTGGAGCCCACAGTTAAGAGACTTTGAATTGATGCTGGGCAGTGGTGGCGCACGCCTTTAACCCCAGCACTTGGGAGGCAGAGGCAGGTGGATTTCTGAGTTCGAGGCCAGNCTGGTCTACAGAGTGAGNTCCANGACAGCCAGGGCTANACAGAAAAGCCCTGTCTCGAAAAACCAAAAAAAAAAAAAAAAAAATAGAGACTTTAAAATTTAAAAGATATTGGATATTTTAAAGGCATTGAAATTTTAATATGTAAGAATTTGTAAAGACTGTGGGACTTTTTAAGTTATTTAGATCTTGGGGATGAATAAGAAAGTAAGGGTTGTGGCTTAATAGTGATGTATTTATGTGTCAAGTTAACAAGGGGTCAATTGTACAGGCTAGTTTTGTGTTAACTTGACACAGGCTGGAGTTATCACAGAGAAAGGAACCTCCCTTGAGGAAGAGCCTCCGGCCATGAAATCCAGCTGTAAGGCATTTTGTCAATTAGTGATCAAAGAAGGAGGGTCCATTGTGGGTGGTGCTGAAAGGGAAAATTATACAGATTCAAGGCTTGGAAATGTAAAATTAAAAGAGTAAGTTTCAAAAAAGTATGACTCAGGGCTGAACACTGTGAAATACAAGCCTGGCCATAAAGATAAGAAAAAGAATGCAGGAACTGAGCTATCAGGGCTAACTTTAGCCATTTGGCAGGAAGGCGCCTCCCCTAGAGCTATCAGGGCTGACTGACTCCACAGCCATCTGGCAGGAAGACGTCTCCCCTAGTTTACTGCCCCCATAAGAGTCATACATCAACCAGGTGTCCTGCTGCCCCTGATAAACCGCAGGCCCTTAAAATTTCTAAACGTTTTGGTCTGCACGTACTCTTCTGCTAATTTGCTATGTTTAAATGAACCAATCGCATGTAACCGCGCCAATTCTCCCCACACCCCGACCCTCACCCTTTTAAAAAACCCCAGCTTTTGGGTTTCAGGGTCGACTTCCTCTGTCTCCTTCGTGAGATACGAATCGACCCGGAGCTCCGCCAATAAAAGTGCCTCGTGTGGTTACATCAAGAAGGCCTGTCTGGGGCCAGGTGTGGTGGCACACACCTTTAATCCCAGCACTCGGGAGGCAGAGGCAGGCGGATTTCTGAGTGCGAGGCCAGCCTGGTCTACAAAGTGAGTTCCAGGACAGCCAGGGCTACACAGAGAAACCCTGTCTCGAAAAACCAAAAAAAAAAAAAAAAAAAAAAAAAAAAGGCCTGTCTGACGAGTTCCTGGGGCACCCTAACTCCCGTGACCTGAGGACCCGAGGGAGTTCCTCGCAAGGGGGGTCCTACAGTGCCATCCCTGGCCTGGTAGACCTGGGTTCTATAAGAAAGCAAGCTGAGCAAGCCAGGGGCAAGCAAGCCAGTAAGTAACATCTCTCCATGGCATCTCTGCATCAGCTCCTGTTTCCTGACCTGCTTGAGTTCCAGCCCTAACTTCCTTTAGTGATGACCAGCAATGTGGAAGTGTAAGCTGAATAAGCCCTTTCCTACCCAACTTGCTTCTTGTTCATGTTGTTTCATGCAGGAATAGAAACCCTGACTAAGACACCAGCACACCCTGGTACCGACTTCTACAGTCAACATAACAAAACACATGGGCTTCTTAGCTCCAGGTCAGAATATCCTTGCGGGTTCCCAGCTGGAAGCAGATGCTCAGCATGCCCTGAGCAGGCAACATCAGGCTATCGCCAGGTAGCCTCTATCTCTTCCAGCCTATCACAGCCTAGGCTGTCATCTCCCCTCTTTACTGCAGTCACATCCTAACCACAATGACCATGAGCCTCTACACCTTGTCACTGTAGTTTGTTAACCAAACAGTGGTTGTAATGATCCAGTTACAGTCAGTTCTGAGGGTGGGCTGGAGGTCTCGGGGATTTAGAATGCACTCTTCTTCCAGAGGACCCAGATTCAGCCTCCAGCACCCCAGTCTGATGGATGGCTCACGCCACCTGTAACTTCAGTTCCAGGGGATCTGACACCCTCTTCTGGCACCTGCAAATACATGCCATATACACAAACAGAGCCCATGACGAGTGCTGCGCCATCTCTGATGATGGCAAACAGCCACAGTCCTGTGGGTGAGCCGTCAGCAAATGAGTTCGGGCAGGTAAGCATGGGCTGAATTGCAAGTAGAGAAAACCTCTCTCATGCTAAGACATTCTAGTTGCAAACATGTAGATAAGACACCATAGAAAAATATTACACCATTAACTGCAACTTCTGTCTCGCACTTCAACCAACGTTACAATGTAAACTAGTTGTGCAGAATATAAAAACATCCGTCTTTATGATCTTTAATTCTGTGTATGTGTGTGTTTGCATGTGGGTATGTGTAAAAGGTCTTTGCTACTTTGTGAGTTTTTCCTGCCTTTATCCCCCTTCCCATTTCACGCCTTATCCCTAGATAGGAGAGAAAGGAGGTCAGAAGGATCGAGAACTCTGAACCTAATTTCTTCTTTGAGCACAACTACTAACAAACTGCAACACTCCCCACCCAACAACTCTCACTGTCCCCAGTTGAGGCCCTAGTATTTTTATATGTCCTCTGAGAAGTTCCCAGAATTCCAAACGTCACACATTTGTAGAAACAATGTGCAGCTGACAAAATCCTGATCTGTTGGAGCACGAGGCAAATCATAGTCAGCTGCAGAGAAACAACCCCATAGCCCACCCCTGGGATTGAAACAAAAGCATATCCTTATATTTCTGTGTTTTTTAAAGAAATGAAAATTCCAGAATTTTCACTACAGATATGTGCATGTGAACCCGTGTGAAGGCCAATGCCCTGGTTCCCTAAAACTAGGGTTACAGGCAGTCATGAACTGGGAACCAACTTGAGTCCTCCAAAAGACAGTAAGCACTCAAATATTGAATCTACTCTCCAGTCCTTAGGCAGGGCTGATTTTTTTTTTTTTTTTTTAAGACAAGTGTTCCATGTAGCCTAGGCTGACCTTGAACTTTTGATCCCCCGACATTTGAAACTCCTAAGTGCCGAGCTTACCCAAGCATATACATCCAGCTTTAATTAAACTGAGGTGCCTGTCACTATGTAGTCCATCCTGGGTTGTCCTGGAATTCACTATTCTGGGAAATCCTCCAGACTCAGCCGCCCAAGTGCTAGAACAACACTGAGTTTAGAGCTACTCCTGGGGAGGTGGCAGTCCAGGTATATAATACAATGAGTGTCTGTTGCGCAGATCCTTGCATACAGTAAGTGCTCGGATCTTGAGTGTTGAGGTCTCCTGCCTAAGGCTGCACATTCAGTTCCGACTACTGATACTCCAGTCGGCTTTTATTATGCACCCATTTGTTGACTTCATTTACCCTACTTAGGAACATCAGCTTGGTACCATCGAGTATGCTCCTGTTGCAAGAACGCAGCACAGCAGAGGACCAGAGGCCAAACTCCTCCACAGGCGCGGGACTGACACTTCCCTCCGTAGCAGACTGGACCGGAGCCCCACAATCCGAAAGAAACCAGCGATGACGTACCCGCGGAGGCGGAGCGTCTGACATCCCTCACAGGCTCCGCCCAACACCTCCCCGGCAAAACAGAGCAAGGGGGTGCTCCCCCTTCCCGCCCCCGAACCCCAGCCTCGGCCGGCCTCAGGCGGTGACGTCACGGGTTGCCGGGCCGAGCGGCTCCTCATCACGGTATCTGAGGGAAAGCCGTGGGTGCCGGGGTATCTCACGGCGCCGCCTCTCGCTCCGATCCGGAGCAGAAACTTGGACTCACCTTTTCAGTTGCCCCGCAGAAACTTCCGGGGAGGGAGGGCGAAGGAGGGGCTGCGCGCGCATCCCCCGCCGGCCCCCGCCGACGGCGTGCAGACGCGGCCTACTTCCTCTAACACGGGGCATCCGGACGCGCTGTGCCCTGCTGGAAACTCCATTTCCCAGAAGCCCGAGCGACACGCCTGATTAGTCCAGCCCCCTAACTGCTCGCCGTTATTCCGCCTTCTCTGGCGCGGGGGAGGGGGGTTCCTCCTACTGCGCATGTGGTAATCTGACGCCCCTCGTGCTGAAATACGTGACAGCCACCAATCAAAGGTCGTGTTGTCATTTCCAAACTCTCCTTGCTCCTGTGCCCTGTCTGTAATCTCAGTTTTGCCTTCAAGCTGTATCTATGGCAACCCGCTGTCACCCCCACATGGAATTTTCGGGGTGTAGAAGGTGAACGTTGTCCTATAACAGGGTAGTGGCAGGGCCATCCAACCTTGGTGTCACTTAGCCATGACTGTTTCCTCTGTACTTCCTAGAGGGCTCAGTGGGTGGAGACCGCAGGTGGTGGGGTCCTGGAATTTGGCGCGGAGTTACCTGGGTGGGATACATTTGAGAAGTTTCTGGAACCGGAAATTCCTCAGAGGAATTTCTCCCCGTACTCTGAGGGAGCCCTCTTCCTCGTGAGGAGTTGGGTTTCCTTGGGATCCCGGATAGCATATGTTTTCTGGGCTGCCAGCCATGCCGAGGTACGGGGACGAAGCCCAGGCGCCCATGGCCTTTGTCCTCTGTGGCCGGGGTGGGAGGCCCTGACAGAATCCTGAACCCTTGCGTGTTCACAGCCTGGCGGAGGCCTGGCTCTTAAGGGGGGGGGGGGATTCCTCTCTGGACCAATACCTACATGATGGCCCAGAGACATCTGTTGCTTCAGTTTCAGGGTATCCGACCCCCTGTTTTGGCCTCTGAAGGCACTTAAGTATACACACATAGCACTTTGAAGCAGTCATAAACAAATTTAAAAGGAAAGAATATTTGTATCTATTCTTTGAGCATCTCAAATGTATACTGTTATGTTTTATTTAAAAAAAAAAAAAGTAAGAAAGAAAGAAAGAAAGAAAAGACAGGGAAGCCAGAGATCTGTTTGGTAGGGCGAGGTATGCTGCTGGGGAAGGGGGTACCTCTGCGGGCCCATACTGAGACATCCCTTCCCCCCTGAGGGACCAGCCACGCTGGGTATAGTGTAGAATAGAGTTTATTTAGGGCATGGGGAGGGGAGCTGAGAGGGTAGTGGAGACAGAGAAAGGTAGGGAGAGAGAGTAGGGGAGTAGAGGCCAGCCATGAGCACATGTAGAGAGAGGGGAGAGGGGAATAGGGCGAGAAGGGACAGGGAAGGAAGAGAGTGGGGAGGCAGGGGCAAGCAGCCCCTTTTATAGTAAGTCAGGCATACCCGGCTTTTGCCAGGTAACTGTGGGGTGGAGTGTAGAAGAAATGCTAACATTCCTCCATTTTTGGTTTAATTTAAAAAAGGAAAAATTGGAAAGAGGCAATGATGAAGCAGGAATAGGGTCGTCGTGATCTTTAGCGACTTCCTGCTGACTTTGGGGTCATGTGTCTCTGGGAAACCTAAGAAGATGGGGATGGGGATGTTGGTGCAGTCTTAGAATTGGCTGTGTCCTTGCTGCCCAGGGTCTGTGGATAGATAGGAAGGAGCAGGTCCAGTAGAAGTATCTGTGACTGTGAGAGGAGATTGGAGCATCTGTGGGTTGCTTCTCTGAAGCTGTCTTGTGTGTAGATTTTGAGTAAACGCTTGGACTTGGCAAGATGCTGAAACACACACACACGCACACACACACACACACACACACACACGAGGTAGAGAATAAAGTTAAGTATGTTTGGGAGAAGAACAATTAGGTCTTTGTGGTTTGGGGTAAGAGGAGTCCCAATTCCAGGCAAGGAGGGCAATCCCACCCTCTGGAATAGGTAGCCAGTGAGAACTTAGGCTATTGATTGGCACGTGTACTTACTGGATGGAGTCTATTTGGTCCATAAGAAGTAGATTGGAGTGGGTTTCCTGTAGTTTATAAGTTCATAAAAGAGATAAATTTGTTAACAGCATGAATAGTCTTTAAGATGAGCTTAGGTAGGACAAAAACTATTCATGGAGCAGAAGGAGCAAGAAGGGATTTTTTTTTTTTCTGTCTAGGAGCCTGAATATGTATGTGTATATATGTATACATATGTATATATATTTAGTAAAATGATAACCTTAGGTCCATTGTTAAAAGACAACCAAGGGAACTTATATTTGAGCTTGTGATTATGAAAGCCGATCATATAGTGGATCGTATAGTGGAAGGCTTTATTAGGTTAGGCTGGTTTACGGGAACTCCATTGGTTACTGTTAGGACAATGGCATAGCAAGGAGAGGAACTCTGAGGCATTCAGTCACTAGAAACCGAGTTTAGTTAAGGAAGTAGCAGAAGCTTACATCCGTGAAAGGCTACATATGAACTTCCGTATCATTATCATGAAGTCTGTGAGCAAGGCAAACCTGTCTGGCTTTGGTAAGAGATCTGGTAGTCTTAGCTAGTTAACAAATTGACAAATGAGCTAATGTAATTAGAGAAAGGAGTTAAGTCTGTTTTCTAGCTATCAATCTTTGCTGTCAAATCTGGGAAGAATAAATTATAATCTAGGTGTCATGTATTAATTAAAATGACAGAGGTTGGTCCATAGTCCAAAAAGTTCCCAGGTCCCTGTGGTCTCCATGGCAACTCAGGCAGAGTCAGTCTGACGGTCAGGCCCAGAAAATGAAAAGCTTTTTCCTGCAGAGTAAATGCGTTTGAAATGAGAAATGACCCACCTTGACTTAAGCATTATGAGACATTTGACTCTCAGGGAATCTTGTTTTTCCACAGTGTAGACCTGGCCCTGGCAGGGGCAAGGCAATGGAGTGGTGTTTCTCAGTGGTTGTCATATCACAACACTTGTCTTGTCGCTGTGTCCCTTATCTTCTCAGAGTCCTTGGGGGGGTGGTGGTCACTGTTAGGCTTTGGGAGTCTCTGTCTGTCATAAACTTAAACATTACATTTAGCAGATTTTTCTATTTAAGGCAGTGATCTTTAACATTTTACGGTTTAGAAATCTCAGCCTTAGCTCCATCTTCCTTGAAACTATTGTGCCATGAGTGGCAGAAGAAGCGAAGTACAAGAGAAGAAAGATGGGGCAGAGGTTCAAGTATCTTAGAACAGCAGAGACAGATATTCAGATGAATCTGAGCAACACAGTGTGAGGGCTGTGCAGCTCACTTGGCAGCCTGTGGTGTCCTCTATAGCTGAGCAAAATCCCTGCAAGGAGGGTGGGAGGGATGGCTGTGGCAAGGCGGAGCGGTTGTGCAAGTGAGTGAGGCAGGGTGAGAGCTAGTGTCTGAAGAGGTGTTCTAGTATAGTGACTCTGCTCAGGCGGTGCAAAAGAGCTTGCACATGTGCCACGAAGCACTGGACAGCGGAGTTGATACGAGGCAGGGGGTGAGAGAGAGAGCTGAGGATAATTAGGCAGTCGATGTGGGGCAGCTCAGCAGAGCAGACCTGGACAGAGTGTGAGAGGGAGATGGGGGCGGGGTGCAGATAGACACTTTTCCCTGGGGTGGGGGACTGGTAGCAAGAGAATGATCGAGGAGGGGAATGGCTATGTAAAGACACTGCTGCTTAATGAATACAGAAACCAAGTTTGGCCTGTGAATTAGACCGGAAGGCATCTAGGGATGCGGTGCTAACACAAGCAGGCATCTAACTAAGTCTTGGCTTACTGGGTCATCATATGGAAGCTAGTGGTTGAGTGGGCCCTGGGCCCATGGGAGAACAGTTTATCTACTTTTAGGATTTTTTTTTTCAGCAATGACAGAAAATTGCTTCCAAGACAAAGAGGGGGGTCACCCAAGAGTTAGAGGTCCTATAACAAAAGGCCAGTGAGAAGACTAGTCATAAAGACTAAATGTCTTTGTCCTCAAGGACACTACAGGGTGGCTGCGAGCTCAACAACTCTCTTGGGACAGGCAGATGTTTACATGGACCAGTGGTGGGAGGAAGCTCCCAGTCCTCCGAAGTTTGGGTAGATGGGTCTAGTGATTGATCTGGCGGCTGCCCATGTGACAGTGGGAGATGTGAACCTGTGAGTTTCTAAATCCGAGTCTCAGCACCAATGCTGTGATTTATAAAAAAGGAAAGGAAGCCAGGGATTTGTTTGGTAGGGTGAGGTATGGTGTGGGGGGAGAGGGTGCCTCTGTGGGCCCATGCCGAGGCATCCTTTCCCCCTGAGGTACCGGCCACACGGCAAGTATAATATAGAATGGAGTTTATTTAGGGCATGGGGAGAGGAATTGGGGGGGGGGGTAGTAGAGACAGAGAAAGGGAGAGAGAAAGAGAAAGTAGATGAGTAGAGGCCCACCCGTAGAGAGAGGGGGAGGGGACTAGGGGAGAATGGGCAGACAGGAAGAGTGAGGAGGGGGTAAGCAGCCCCTTTTATAGTGAGTCAGACACACTTGGCTGTTGCCAGATAACTGTGGGGCAGAGCCTAAAAGAAATGCTAACATATACAATGTATCTTGTTCATATCCACCTCTCACTTTCCACTACCAAAAGGTGTGGCCTGGGGCTGGTGAGATGGCTCAGTGAGTAAGAGCACCCGACTGCTCTCCCGAAGGTCCGGAGTTCAAATCCCAGCAACCACATGGTGGCTCATAACCATCCGTAACAAGATCTGACGCTCTCTTCTGGAGTGTCTGAAGACAGCTACAGTGTACTTACATGTAATAAATAAATAAATCTTAAAAAAAAAAAAAAAAAAAGGTGTGGCCTAGTCTGACCCCAAACTGGCTATTTGTCCTTTACCTATTTAGCATGACCAGTGTAGTTTATGTATATAACCCAGACAGGTCCTCCCATGTGCAAATTTACCTTAACATCTAGTTTATAATACCCAATACAATGTACATGCTATGCAAAAAACTATTATACTAAAAAACAGTAGCACCTGGATATGTTAGAAGCATACAGAATTTATTTTTTCTTTTATGTACATTGGTGATTTGACTACAAGTATGTCTGTGTGAGGCTATCAGAGTCCCTGGAACTGGAGTTACAAACAGTTGTAAGCTGCCATGTGGGTGATGGGAGTTGAACCCCAGGTCCTCTGGAATAACAGCCAGTTTTCTTAACCACTGAGCCATCTCTCCAGCCTCAAAAGATAACAGAATTTTTAAAAACCATTTTTTAAATGAGTTTGACTGGATCTGTGAATGGAGAACCCATAACCATATGTTGTTTTTGTTACTGTGGGTCATGACTTAAGGAAAATATAGGTAGTGTAGTTGTCCAGGTAGAATGAAGAGATTAATTCACCTGCCCCAAATTCTACAGAATATAATCAGAACTCCCAGCAACATTGTTTGAACCCATTCAGCTAGATACTGCTTCTGCCAATAATTTTTTACTTTTTTCATTTTGGGTTTTTGTTTTTTGAAATTGATTTGTATGAGTGTTTTGTCTGCACATATGTATGTGTACCAAATATATGCCTGACACCCACAAAGGTCAGAAGAGGGCATTCAATTTCCTAGATGGATGTGAGGCACCCCATTGGTGCTGGAAACCAAATCCAAGTCCTCTGAAAGAGCCATGGTGTTCTATTTTTTTTTTTTCTTATTTTTAAGGCGTTTTTTTTCTTTTTTTCGAGACAGGGTTTTAAGGCATTTTTTATTAGATATTTTCTTCATTTACATTTCAAATGCTATCCCCAAAGCCCCCCTGTACCTGCCCCCCTGCCCTGCTCTCCAACCCACCCACTCCAAAATGCTGGCCCTGACATTCCCCCGTGCTGGGGCATATGATCTTCACAATACCAAGGGCTTCTCCTCCCACTGATGGCCGACTAGGCCATCCTAACTTCTTGAGTTCTTTATATACCATGGGTATTAGCCCTCTATCAGGTATGGGGTTAGTGAAGATGTTTTCCCAATCTGTAGGTTGCCGGTTGGTCATATTAACTATGGCCTTTTCCTTACAAAAGCTTTCCAGTTGCATGAGGTCCCATTTATCAATTCTTAGCCTTAGAGCATGAGCCATTGAAGTTCTGATTAGGAAATATCCCCCTGTGTCAATGAGTTCATGGCTCTTTCCCAATTTATCTTCTATTAGATTCAGTGTATCTGGTTTTATGTTGAGGTCCTTGATCCACTTGGACTTGAGCTTTGTGCAAGGTGACAGATTTGGGTCTGTTTTCATTCTTCTCCATACAGACAGCCAGTTAGATCAGCACCATTTATTGACTATGCTGGTTTCTTCTTAAGGATCAGTAGGAAACACATTTCTTTTTTTCTTCTTTTTTTAAATTATTTTATTAGATATTTTTTTCATTTACATTTCAAAGGATATCCCCTATACCCTCCCCCACCCTGCTCCCCTGCCCACTCACTCCCACTTCTTGGCCTTGGCGTTCCCCTGTATGGGGCATATAAAGTTTGCAAGACCAAGGGGCTTCTCCCCCCAACGATGGCTGACTAGGCCATCTTCTGCTACATATGCAGCTAGAGACACGAGCTCTGGGGGTACTGATTAGTTCATATTGTTGTTCCACCTATAGGGTTGCAGACCCCTTCAGCTCCTTGGGTACTTTCTGTAGCTCCTCCATTGGGGTCTCTGTGTTCTTCCTATGGATGACTATGGGCATCCACTTCTATATTTGCCAGGCACTGGCATAGCCTCACAAGAGATATATCAGTGTCCTTTCAGCAAAATCTTGCTGGCATATGCAATAGTGTCTGCGTTTGGTGGCTGATGATGGGATGGACCCCCAGGTGGGACAAACTCTAGATGGTCCATCCTTTTGTCTTAGCTCCAAACTTTATCTCTGCAACTTCTTTCATGGGTATTTTATTCCCTATCTTGGGGAGGAATGAAGTATCCACGTGTTGGTCTTCCTTCTTCTTGATTTTCTTGTGTTTTGGAGATTGTATCATGGATATTCTAGGTTTCTGGGCTAATATCCACTTATCAGTGAGTGCATATCAATTGAGTTCTTTTGTGATTGGGTTACCTCACTCAGGATGATATCCTCCAGATACATCCATTTGCCTAAGTACAGTGACAGACAAGAAGATCAATGGAACAGAATTGAGGACCCAGAAATGAACCCACACACCTATGGTTACTTTTTGACAAAGGAGCTAAAACTATCCAGTGGAAAAAAGACAGCATTTTCAACAAATGGTGCTGGCACAACTGGCAGTTATCATGTAGAAGAATACAAATTGATCTATTCTTTTTTTCTTTTTTCTTTTTTTAGATTTATTTATTTATTCTATGTAAGTACACTGTAGCTGTCTTCAGACAGCTCCAGAAGACTGCATCAGATCTTGTTACAGATGGTTGTAAGCTACCATGTGGTTGCTGGGATTTGAACTCAGGACCTTCAGAAGAGCAGTCAGTGCTTTTAACCACTGAGCCATCTCACCAGCCCCGAATTGATCCATTCTTATCTCCTTGTACAAAGCTCAAGTCTAAGTAGATCAAAGAACTCCACATAAAACCAGAGACACTGAAATATATAGAGGAGAAAGTGGGGAAAAACCTTGAAGAAATGGGCACAGGGGAAAAAATTCCTTAACAGAATAGCAATGGCCTGTGCTGTAAGATCAATATTGACAAATGGGACCTCATAGAATTGCAAAGCCTCTGTAGGGCAAAAGATACTGTCAATAAGACAAAAAGGCCACCAACAGATTGGGAAAGAATTTTTACCAATCCTAAATCTGATAGGGGATTAATATCCAATATATACAAAGAGCCACAGTGTTCTTAGCCAATAGGATTTCTTTCCAGCCTGGTCTTTGATAAACTTGGTGACAAAGATATAGGCCAGATTAGACCAGATTAAAAGTAGGTAAAGTCAGGTTTATTAGGAGAAAGCTCTTGAGTGGGTTCACAGATCTCACAGGTAGAAGTCAGTGAAGTCACACATCCAGGTTAAAGCAATGGGGGTTTATAGAGCTTAGACCATGTGCCAGCTTGGAGCTGGGATTGTGTCCATATATGGTCAAAATGGGCGGGCACTCATTGGTGGGTTAGTAGACACAGGGGTGGGAGTGGAGTAGGGTGGGGTGGACAAGGGGTGATGATGTGTTAGCCCAGAGCTTTCTCTGAAGGATGGGGGAGTTTTCTCTTGTGGGCAGGGTTGAGGGAAGGAGAGCAGATGAGGTGTCTCAGCTTGTGCTGGGAATGAGCAGGGGTTCCAGCCTGTCTTGAATGGAGGTCTGCCTGCCTTTACTTCTCAAGTACTAGGATTAGGGTGTATGCCCAACCCACCTTTTTGTTGTTAAACACAGTCTTGTTATGTATTCCTGGGTGGTCTTAACCTGGAAGTCTTTCTGCCTCAGCCTCCTGGAGTTGGGTAGGCAGGAACTACAATGGTTAGCTTTTCCCTGTACACCAGCACTGTGTTGCTGCCTGGACAGGAAGCAGGATTGAAGGGTCTGAGGAGAACTTCCTTGTCAGATCCCAGGATATATACGTGTGTGTGTGTGTGTGTGTGTGTGTGTGTGTGTGTGTGTGTGTAATGGTTGTGAAGTTGGTCTGCAGGTCCTGAAGCATGATGGAATTTTAGGAATGAGATAGTTTCAGTAAATACAATTGTCATTTGATCCCTGCAGCAAGCTTGTGTTGGGACTTGTCCTGGTACTTGTGATATTTTGGAGACACATTCAGCATGAACAGGAAGTCAGTCATAGAAGGATGGAAAACTTTCTTCAGCTCTGCTAGCGGGGACCATGGAGAGGAAGGAGGACGACCTTAAAAGAGGTTGCTGGAATCAGGCAGCTATGGCTGAGGTAAGTTGAAGTCTCTTTGAACTGAGTCACTCCTAAAGGAAAACCAGCATTCCTTTTGTTTGCGCTCACTGGGACTCACAAGTCGTCTTTTGGGGGTGAGGAGATGGCTTAGGATAGGGTCTCACTTTGTAGCTCAGGATGGCCTTGAATTCAGACTGTATGTTTCAGTCTCTTAGTTTACAGGAAATAACTGGGGCCGAGAGACAGCCAGAAGACACCAAAAGTAAACAAGTGTCACTTCCATAAGGCCTTTAGTTCCTTTGACTGAGAATGGCTCTCCTATGGTCTCAGGTTAGTGGAACTATTGAGAAAGGATTAGGAGGCGTGGCCCAGTTGAGGCAGGTGTATCAGGGTCGGTTTTGAGATTTTGAAAACTTTCCACCATCCCCAGTGTGCTGACTCTTGCTTAAGGTTTGAGATGTGAGCTCTCTGCTGTGGCTGCCCATATGCCTTCACTCCACCATGACAGATGCTAACCCTTTGGAACAATAAACCCAATACAATGTTTTGTAGGTTGTCTTGGTAATGGTATTTTATCACAGCAATAGAAAAGGAACTTAGAGAGCATAGAAGAGTGGAGTGCAGTCAGACTAGATGCCTGTTTGCCAGACCTTAAATTTGCTTTTATAAACCCCATCTGGCACCTCTAGAGCAGCAGTTCTCAGGCTTCCTAAGGCTGCGACCCTTTAATACAGTTCCTCGTGGGGTGACCCCAGCCATAAACTTACTTTCATTGCTACTTCACAAGTGTAATCTTTCTATCCTTATGAATCATTGTGTAAATATCTGTATTTCTAATGGCCTTAATTAAGTAGGTTATTTAAGCCCCAGGGTCGAGACCCACAGGGTAAAAACCACTGCTCTATATAAAACAACATCTTAAAGATGTTTTTTCTCTGTGTACTTTGCCTGTGTGTATGTATGAATGTATGTGTAACACATATGTGTCTGGTGCCTTCACACAGCAGAAGGGCCCTACCTCTGACAGTTGTGAGCCTCTTTGTGGGTGCGGGGATTCTAACGTGACTCCTCTGCAAGAGCAGAAATGTTCTCAATCACTGGGCTGTACATTCAGCTCCAGAGCTGTATCATTTTAATTTTAGGTTGTTGTTTCTGAGACAGGGTCTCACTGTGCACCCCTGGCTAACTTGGAAGTTACTGTGTAGACCAGGTAGGTCTTGAGGCCATAGATCCCCACCTGCCTCAGACTGAAGTGCTGGAGTAAAAGGTGTGTACCACTGTTCCCACTGATTGTATGTAGACTTCAAATATGGAACAGGTATTTAGAGGTGCTTTTTAAAAATGTTATTATAAATGATCATGTAGCTGGGCAAGGGATATAGAGCAGACCCAGTCACAGGAACTCAGACATAGCATGTGTAGACAGATCCAGCCCCACACTCTTGGGTTATGATAGTCTGGTTGCCTCGTTCCTCACGTCTATCCACTGGTGGTGTGCTGTCTGAGGAGGAGTTATATTAACATGGAAGTACTCACAGGGGAGGTGCTGCCGCCTGACTGCTGGGTCCATATATTCGTGTTTCTACTTGTTTCTATGATTGAAAATTTCTATAAAGGACACAAAGCCAAGTGTGGTGGCTTGTACTCATAATCCCAGCACCCAGGAGGTCCAGCCTGAGTTACAGAGCAAGACACTGTCTCTAAACAAGAGCAACAAAAACTTCAAAAATCTTATTTTTTGGTCAGGCACGATGACACACACCTTTAATCCTAGCACTCAGGAGGTGGAGGCAGGTGGATCTCTGTGAGTTCTGGGACAACCAGTGCTGTCTGGAAACTCTGGTCTTGATAGACAAAGCAAACAAACAAAAACTTATTTATTTATTTATTTATTTTTACTTTTTTTGAGACGTGGTCTCTCTACATAGCCCTGGCTATCCTGAAATTTTCTGGGTAGACCAGGCTGGCCTTGAACTCCCAGAGGTTGATGTAGCCCTACCTCCCAAGTACAGAGAGTAAAGGCAATGCCCCCACACTTGGCTCCTTAAAATCTTAAACTAACAAGTAGGTGAACTTTAGGAGTGGCAGACCTGGGTCTCATGCTCCCAGTGTGACCTGACATTTGTCACTTTTCCAAGGCCCTGCATTGTTACCTACAGGGGATGTTTGGCCTAGTCAGGCTTGCTGGGGCTCCTGCAGCCCCTGTACGACTGACAGCATGCTGCATTTCAGGAGTTTGTGACCCTCAAGGATGTAGCCATGGATTTCACCGTGGAAGACTGGAAAGACCTGGAGTCAGAGCTGGACCAGAGAGACCTGTTCTGGGATGTGACACTGAACCACTACCAGGACATGTTCTTATTTAGTAAGTGTCCTCCTGATCCAGGGGTCCTAGTCACTGCCCTGCTTTGTGCCATGTCACCCGCAGGATGCACACTGTCCTCACTAAGCCTGGATTCTCTTGTGACTCCAACATAGTCTACCTCCTTGCTGTGTCACCTGGAATGGGAGCACTGGGGTGAGCACTGGTGATCTGTTCTCTTCCCTGGTCTTCCAATCCTCTCTGTGGATGCTGATGAGCACTGTTCAGCTCTGGAAGTGACTGTGCTTAGTGAGTCCACAGTGCTCTCCTGCTCAGCTCCCCAGTTAGTCCCCTCTTGGGGGTGTAGTCCCCTCTTGGGGGTGTTCTGAAACAGAATGTCAGAAAGGAACACTCTTGCCAGCTCTGCTCCTGGGGGAGCACCTGAGCTTAGTGATTCAGTAGGAGCACTCAGAGAGCTCAGCCCATGGTCAGACCCAACAGCAGTGATTCACTGCAGTGGAAGAACGTAGCATAGGTTGCAAGAATGTGAGCTTGCAGAGCCGTCATTGAAGACACATGGATGTTCTGAGTCTCCAGCAAGGGGAGGATGGCTGGCTAGTTTCATGTCAACTTGACACAAACTGGACTTGTTGGGAAGAAGGAACCTAAGTTGAGAAATTCTCCTACCAGGCAAAAGTGTGGTGCATTTTCTTAATTAATTATAGGTATGGGAGGGCCCAGCTCTCCATGGGTGGTGTCACTCACTCCTGGGCTGGTGGTCCTGGGTGCTGTAAGACAGCAGGGTGAGGGAGCCATGACAGCAAGCAAGTAAGCACCACTTCTCCATGGCTTCTTATCACACGATGCACTTAGACACCGTGATTTCACATAGCCAAGCTGTAATCCCGGCGGAAGCTCTGTGATATTTACTGGGAAAAGTCTTGTGTGACAAGGCTGTCTAAGATGGAACTTGCTGTGAGACTCCTTGGCTGGAGAGATCTGAGCTGAATATTCTCATGGCAAACTTTGCCTGTGTGACTCTTCTCTGACCTGTTCCTTTACTTACGAGATGTTCTTGATAGCTAAAGGTGCGAGCATCCAGGCGTGAAGGTTCACTAGGAGTTCATCCTTTGAACTACAGCACTGGCCATGATTGCCTTTAAGAAGATCCCCTGCTTTGCTTTTGATTAATTATACATTTATTATTTAAATACATTGGAATAATAACCTCCCAACAATATATATATTCTTATGGCTACAAATGTGTGGGTCCTGCTTGTGGACGTTGTACATCGTGGTGCGGAGCCTAGTGCGCACCACGATGTACAACGTCCACAAGCAGAGTAATCCAGAAAATTTAGTTAATTGCCAGTTTTTCTGTATATAACTGCCTGCCTTTGAACAGTAAAATGCATTCAGACGCATATAGCTTTACTGTGTGTGTCTGTCTGTCATTTCGCACCGCGACCAGTGCCTTCCTGCATACCAAAAGACCCTGCTTCCCCCACGGGTGTGTGTTTCGACTGAGTCGGTCCGTGGCAGCTTCTGCATTAGTTCCTGTTTTTTCTTAGTGATGACATGTGATCTAAGTTTATCTGAATTACTAGCTAAAATAAGCCCTTTCTTCCCAAGTTGCTTTGGTCATGGTGTTTTATCAGCAGCAGTGGAAACCCTACTAAGTTAGGAAGTGAGCTGATTCTTGTTCATGGGGCCCTTCTTCCTAAGTCCCAGAAGGAAAGCAGGACTTGCGTGTGAACCATGCTGATACAGGAACATTCCCAAAATTAAACTGTGCTAATGTGACTCTCAAGTGGGGCAGCCAAGACTGCCAGATCCACTGTCTAGAGAGCAGCCTCACAGGAAGAAGGCAGAAGCCCTCCAGATGTTAGTAATCAAGTTATGTGGAATGATCAAAGAAAGAGGGTCTTCCAGGATGAAATAAGGTCTTACAGGCAACAGGGAGGTCCAGCCTCTGATGGATTGAATCTCAAATAGCTATGCAGAAGCATAATTATTTATTGTTGCACAAAATTTATCTTTAGGGTAAGAGTTCAGTCCTTATTGTGCACTGTTTGCAGTACTCACAATGCAGGATGTCCCAGGTTTGCCAGCAGGGTCTTGTGACTAAAGTCATACAAAGGCTGTGAAGCTCCTTCAGAAAGCAACTCTATACATTACATCACAGAGAGCAACCCCTCTTCTCTATGGCGATTTCTTTGAGTACTTCCAGAGAACATCTACTTCATTCCGACGTTTACCCCGCATACAATGACTGCTAATTTTCCCACTCCACCCAGTACACATGTGCTTGGCTTCCGTGCAGCAGAGCTCCCTTCTCTACCACCCACCTCATCCTCAGTACCTCTCTCTAATGCCTCCAGGCTTCATTTCCAGGAAGTAACAGAGTGCTTGATCCCAAAAGATAAACTGAGTGAAAGGCAGCATGCTGTGGGACCCCTCTCCCGTGGGACTTGACCACACTGGGGCAGATTTTCTTACCTGCTGCCTGGTGTGCAGCGACAAAAGCAACTCAGGAGATCTTCTGTCAGTGTTTTTCAGGTCTTAGCCCACAGTAAGAAGTGCATTGACGCCGACTCCTACACAGATCTGAATGATGTATATGCCAGAAGTGCCTGCTGAGCATCTAGATGCCTTCCGTATGTTTGCTGACAGTAGGATTGTTCTTTCTCAGCAGACATTTCGCAACCCAGCCTGACTTCCCAGCCAGATTTCAGGAAAGAACTGGAAGCTATAGTCAGAGGAGGCCCCGAAGCCACCAGGACTGGTGAGTGGGAGGAAGGGTCCTTCTGCACTCTCCACTGCACCCCCAGCTGAGATCCTGCCCAGCCCCTAGCATGTCTGTCTACTGTCTGCACATGCTGGTGCCCAGCCTCAACCCTTTCCCCATTGTCCTTGGATGTTGCAGAGGTGCCCATGCTTGGCATGCCTGTTGGGTCTCTTCCTTTGCTTTCAGAACAGGCACCTTGGTGCCTCTCCAGAGCCTTTTTACTCCAACGCTCAATAAGAGGATGCTTTCCACCCCCAAGTCAATGTATGCACCCTCCTGCCTTTGGCCTCTGGTTTCCATCTTCTACCTTCTGTCTGGCTCAGGCACAGCCACATTTGGGAGTAAGTCAGGCCATAGCCAGATGCTGTCCAGCACAGCTTCTCTATCATTTCCAGTGCTGGGCAGCCCTACACTATGTGATGGCCCGATGCAACTGTGTGCAGTGGAAAAAAGGGGGAGGGACTATACTGGGGTACAGGAGGCTTCATACGGAATTCCTCTGTCACCATAAGGACGAGAGACCACAGGTCTAACTTCACCCATATGGACAGTCTACAGCCTGTTCCTTTCTTACTGCCACTTGGGAGGTCATGCATGTGAGTTCTCTGCAGCCTCCTGCTTGTGCACATGCTCCCCAGATTTGAGTTGTTTCTGCCACTTCATCATATAGACTATTTCCAAGCACGGACAGCCTATATTCATGTACACACATGTACATAAATTTATTTGCAGGTATCCAATAGAAACAGCTGTGTTGAGCTATCAGACATGCCTTTCTCTGCTGCAACATATGCCGCTCTAATGAAAAGTCCTGATTTCTGAGTTCGAGGCCAGCCTGGTCTACAGAGTGAGTTCCAGGACAGCCAGAGCTATACAGAGAAACCCTGACTTGAAAAACAAAAAAAACAAAAAGACAAAAAAAAAAAAAAAAGAAAAGTCCTTAGCCTATTGACCTTTGTAGTCCAGGGACCCTTTATCATTCATAGCACAAGAGAGCCTGATACTTGTTGGTTGATATTTTCTATGCAGGGGAAAACATGAACAAATGTCTGGGGAAGCAGAAACTAGAGACCAGCGTAGGCTGAGAGCAGCCTGCTGACAGAGTAGGGCAAGAGATCACTTTTAAAGCTGCCGTTTCTAAGGGTCATGGCCAAGTCCAAGAGACTCTGAGCAGTCTCTGAGATGCTCACTGGATAGGAAGCCACCCACCATAGAAGCGATTCAGACAGAGATGATGATGGAACAGGGTGTCAGGAGAGGGGGCAAGCAACAACAGTATGAAGAGAGCAATGAGAGATCCTAAGAGCATATGCTGTGTGCTCAGGAACATGGGTTAGATAAGGGCAAAGCTGCTCATGCCACTTCCTTTACTATGGAAAATAAGGTGTCCACTTTGGACTCCAGAGGGGCTCATATGCTATTGCCTTCAAGGAAGCACACCACAAATGTAAACTGTCACTACCGTGTGTGTGTGTGTGTGTGTGTGTGTGTGTGTGTTCCAGTTGACACTGAGGACAGGGGACAATCCATAATAAAGATCATTACCCGAGTTACGCAGTGCTCAGACTCTGAGAGCACGGGGCAATGAGGTGTGGGTAGTCAGGACAGTCTTAGCCTGGGGAAGTGATACTCAGACTGGGTATTAAAGGACACACAGACCTCTGTGTTAAGGGCATCTGAGCCCACAGAACTAGTTATAGCACCGAGAGGGGCTGACTGCCATGGGGCTGTCACAATATGCGATGCTGGGCTGGCATGCTGCCTGTATTTGTCTTTTCCAGGAAAGTTGCCCTGGACGGGCGTAATCAGCGCAATGCCAGCTTGCTTTAGTAGAAGTTCCCAGGGCTGATGTGGGAAAATAGACGAGGGGGTGGGGCACGAGAAACCGGGGACCAGATTTTTAGTTGTTAATGATGGAGATAGGAAAAGAAGAGGGTTGAGACAGTTCCAGGATGGTCTGAAAGAAATTAGTACCTGAGCCAAGGTAAGGTGTTGGCCCTGGGTTCTAGGATGCAGGACTGAGTGCATGTGAAAGATATCCCTGTCATCAGGGACTCAGGATGTCTTGAGTAAGATTGTGATACTGTGTGTTGCCACACCCACTCCAATTAAAACCTTGTGACAGGCCCACAAGCTTGGACACAGTTTTGAGGCAAAAAGTTTCACGGAAACTTAGTTTCTTGGAGTCTTGGCATCCCATAGCACGAATGCTCCAAACTTGTCCCTATGTCAGTCAGTGAATCAATATGTGTGCTTTTCTTCAATATTGTTTTATTATAAGTGCCTCTAAGGAATGATTTTTGACATATAGCTAAGTTAGATTAACCTCCACCAGTGTTCCAATATCCTAGGAAATCCTTGAGCCAACCTTGGGCTTTGATTTTTTAGTAAGAATGCTACTTATTCAGGCGAAATGCCTCCAGTGTAGACAGTAAAAGAAATCAGGCATTACAATTTACTGGAAAAGAGCTAGAAATCTCAGGGCTAGTCTACAAAGTAAACTTAGAATAACAGCCGAGTCACTGCCATGTGCAGGAATTTACAATGGCCTAGGAAGGAAGGTAGGTTGTGGTCTAAGAAGGAACTAGAGTAAATACTTAGAACTACAGCTGAGTCACTCCCATAAACAGGAATTTACAATGGCCTCAGGGGAAGGTGGATTATATAACAGACTAGAATTGGAACTATGGCAAGGGCATAAAGCCCTTGCCCCTGGCTTCTAAGAATAAGCTGACCTTAGGTGGGGCTGCTTTTGATCCCAGTTGTAATACTGATTTTTATCCCAGTTGTAAACACTGTCTGGTTCCTGTCAGCTTTTGTGTATGCATTTCCTCTGTTGTGTGTAAAGAGTCATTTTGCATCAGGTAACCTCAGTGTACCTTGGATGACCTTAATGTATCACCTAACTTGTTTTCTTCTGTAATATAAGTCTGATGCTTGCTTTGAGAAATTACATTCAGATCAGCACTCTTTCTGTCAGTATCTGTCACCCTGCTGACTCCTTGCCCAGCTGGGTACTGGGACCCTGATTCTTCTGGGTTGAGGGGCCAACTGAGTCCAGTTCATGGCATGTGGTACAGAGGAAAGAGGGGGTGGGGAAGGTGGCATGCCTGCGAGGTCTTTTAGTGACCATGATTTCATGGTTATGATGATCATGGCCAAGGCTCTCATTCTCTGCCGAATCCTTACAGGCTCTCAGCTCCCTGTGTGACCACCCAAGCTTTCCATTTCATACCTCCTGCCATTTCCAGCCAGAACATCACTGACAACACAGACCCACCACACCTTTCTTTTTTTTTTTTTAAGATTTATTTATTTATTATATGTAAGTACACTGTAGCTGTCTTCAGACACTCCAGAAGAGGGCATCAGATCTTGTTACGGATGGTTGTGAGCCACCGTGTGGTTGCTGGGATTTGAACTCTGGACCTTCGGAAGAGCAGTCGGGTGAGCCATCTCACCAGCCCCCCACCACATCTTTCTCATGGCTACTCTCAGGCCACAGCATAGTTGTCCCACTGGCCCAGAGAACAGAGGCATTTGTACATCACCCCCTCTCTTTCTCTTCCAGAAGTACCTGAGACCAAGAACTCTCCTTTGCAGAATGGTTTCTTGGAAGAAGACTTCCCCCAGATAATGGAGATTCTTTCCAACGAGAAACTCAACTTTGAAGCCTGTATAGGTGAGAATTGGCTAAATAGTTTTCTAGGAGATCCAGAGAGTCTCGCAAGACCTGACATTAGCATCAAGGAAAGCCCCACAGATCATCCAAGTCATGAGTCCAGGAGCGGCCTCCGTCCTGGGCCTCCCCTTTGCACAAGAGAGGGTGCTCTGATGTCTGCTAGTCCTGAAAAGAACCTTACTCCAGTGACACTGAAGGAATCCAGGAGTGACCTGAGCCAGCAGGCCTCTGTCCAGGGACACGAGAAGCTATATAAGTGTAGTGAGTGTGGGAAAAGCTGCAGCCAGAGTTAGCACCTCATCCAGCACTGGGTTCTCCACGCCAGGGGGGAGCCTCCTGTGTGGCGAGAGCAGCAGCGAGGTCTCAACCAGGGTGCTCACCTTCTCATGCGTCCAGGGACTCAAGCAAGCTATGAATCCTATGCGTGTCAGGAGTGTGGGAAAAGGGTTGGTCAGAGTATGTACCCCCAGTGGCATCAGAAAATCCACCCTGGAGAAAAACTTTGTAAAACTCAAAATGACAACCTAGAAGAGCTCTCTAGGAGTCTGAGTGATGAACCAGGAAAGCAGCGGCTGAGTAAAGGCGCTGGCTCAGCAAAACCGAGTAACATTCATGGGCGGGACCAAGCAAAAGCACCCTACAGGTGAAAGCAGTGACCAAGGAAAAGTGCATGAGGGTCAGCCTGGTGACAGTCCATCCGTTCTTCATCCAAAGCCTCTGAAACCTCAGAGAACCACAGGTGCTAAGTGTGCTCCAGATGTAAGGCGGGGGGCACTCAGTCGGGCCTTCCAGCTAGACACAGAGAGCCCGTGCTCAGAGACTCTGTGAGTGCACTTCGTGCCCTGCAGTCTTCAACCTACGGAAGCATTTCTTCCAACATCGCAAGACACATTTCCCCAGAACTGCATTTAAGTGTCAGGAATGCAGAAAGATCTTTAATCGGAGGTCATCATTCATTAAGCACCAGGCTGTTCACACAAGAGAGAAGCCGTACAAGTGTAATGAATGTGGTAAAGCTTTCAACCACTCCTCCACCCTGAAGATCCACCAGAGGATTCACAGCGGACAGAAGCCTTACAAATGCAGTGAGTGCAGGAAAGCCTTCTGTTGCAGAAGAGACCTTACTGAGCATCAGCAAGTCCACCCGGGCCTCAGACCCCACCAGTGTCCCCTGTGTGCCAGGGCTTTTAGTCGGCCCTCACACTTGGTTCAACACCAGCTGAGACATGCTGCAGAAAGGCACTTTGGCTGTGCTAAATGCAAGGAGACCTTCATCCATAAAGAACAGCTAGAGTGGCACAATAAAATCCACACCACCGAGTGCTTGTATGAATGTAAGCAGTGTGGAGAACAGTTCATTTGCAGGTCAATTCTGAATTGCCACCTGAGCATACACATTAGAGAAAATACAAGTGAGAATGTTGTGGGTCAGAACTCACAGCACACTGAAAAATGCTTTAATAATACCAAGTGTGGAAAAGTCTTTAATCACAAAAAATACCCAGGGCAGCATGAGAAGATTCATCCCCAGGTGACATCCAGTGAGCGTGACCCACGTGGGAAAACCTATGGCCAGAGTATATGTCACTCATTTGCCATCAGAGCATCTGTGCTGTGAAACCAAATGAATGCACTGAGCCTGAGGAATGCATGCATAGCACCTCTGTCAGTGAGCACCAACCTTCCCAAGGTGAGCCACCCTTCAAGTGTGACATACGCAACAGAGCGCTCACCTTTCAAAGCATCAGCTGATTCACATTCCTGAGAAGCCCTTTAAATGCAACGAATGTGACAGAGTCTTCAAGCAGAGTAACTACCTCATTCAGCACCAGAAAACTCATACCGCAGAGAAGCACTTTGAATGTAGTGAGTGTGGGAAGGCATTTCATCAGAAATCATGCCTTGCTAAGCACCAGAAAATCCACTCAGGGGTGAAGCCCTTTAAGTGTGGTGACTGTGGGAAAGCCTTCGTCGCTGGTGCCCAGCTCGTCTGACACCAGAGAATTCACACTGGGGAGAAGCCGTACACAGGCAGCATGTGCGGGAAAACCTTTGCTCAGAGAGCAAACCAGAGGAAACACGAGAGGACTCACAGTGGGGAGAGGCCCTACGTCTGCAGGGTGTGTGGGAAAGCCTTTGGCCTCTGCACCCATCTCAGGCAACACCAGAGAATCCACACCAAGGCCAAACCATAGCATCTAGTCTGTCTGGAAGCCTTCCACAGCTGCCCTGCTCTGAGCAAACGTCAGAAACTTCACACTTGTAGCAAGTAACACTGCCGAGAGCCGCTTGGTTACAGTGAGTCCCATACTTCTGAAGGCCTTCATTTGAAGCCAGCCATTAAAACCAACCCATTGCAAATCCCTGCCCCCATAAGTCCTAATAAAAGTTACTGAGGCAGATTGTACAGATGCATTCCATCTGACCAGCGGTTCTCAACTTTCCTGATGCTGCAACCTTTTAAAACCTCATGCTGTGGTGACCTCCAGCCATAAAATCATTTTGTTGCTACCTCATAACACTAATTTTGTTTCTGTTATGAATTGTACTGTAAAGTTTTACAGTGGTCTCAGGAGATCCCTGTGAAAGGGTTTTTCCACCCACAAAAGGGTCAACACCCACAGGTTGAGAACTGCTGATTTCAGAAGCTATGTAATGTCAGGATTTGGTGGTAGACTTTAGAGCCAGTCCACCTGAATTGAATTCCAGTTCTGTCTTCCTAATAAGCCTTGGGAAAATCATAAAAGCTTATTAGTTTCCTCATCTGTTAAATGGGCATAATATCCATATTCCTCAGGGCTATGGTGAAGATTAAATTTTCAGCATCTGATACCCAGCATACAGGAAATATTTACTATTGATGAACTGTGGATGAGTGTCTATCTAGCACAAATATACTTTTATGATAATGACAAGAAATAGTAAAGTGGTTAATGTTCACTGGCTTTTTTTTTAGAATTTATTTATGTATATGAGTACACTGTCGCTGTCTTCAGACACACCAGAAGAGGGCATCAGATCCCATTACAGATGGTTGTGAGCCACAATGTGGTTGCTGGGAATTGAACTCGGGTCTTCCGGAAGAATAGTCAACGCTCTTAACTGCTGAGCCATCTCTCCAGCCCCATTCACTGGCTTTTAATGATTTTCCCATTGTCCAGTTTTTGCTCAACTCTTTACTCTGTTTAGTACCTGGCCTTTTCATTTCTTAGCATCTCTGCTTTGTTCTAGATTTTTTCCCACATATAAATTCATAAAGTAATAATTGCAGATTGCTAAAACTTATAACCTTCCAAAACTGGGACTCCCTATTCACAGGCCACCTCTTCTCACAGTCTTCCTCCATTTGAACTGTTATGTATACAAGAACCAGGTTTGTCATGGAGTCAGTGACAACCAGTGTAAACATCTGGATTCACACGTGAAATGTCCTAACAGCTGGGGAAGTTCAGAAGCTGCCTGAGATGCTAACACATACGGCAGCATGCACGGAAGACATCGCTGGTGACAATCGTGTGTGACAGTCTTTGCAGGAATGTTGGCTACTCTGCTCTGTGGGCTTTGCTAGGCTACGGGTCAGGTATGCTAATAGGACTGCCCTTGCCCCCAGGCACAGGATTTTTCTCATCTGACAGCAGCCATCTTAAAAATACTTTTTATGCCATAGGAAGTTCTGAGGCCAGCGAGGATTAGTGGTGAGCCCAGAGGGCAAGAATCCTTCCCGTTGGGACTCTTGGCCTGTCTAAGCCCTTCCCACTAGAAACCTCATGGGAACACAGTGCTGCAGCGTCCCCTTGTCAGCCCAAAAGAGTCTTAATGTGCATGCATGGACACTTACTAATACCACATTTGGGGGGCTTCACATAGCTGGTGTATGTATACTTGGTTTTAATTTTAAACGTTTGAAACAAGGTCTCACTATATTCAGATGGCTATCCTGGAACTCCCTTTGTAATTCCAAGCCTGCCTCCCAATACTGGGATTAAAGGGGTGCACTGCTGTGGCCACTTTTTTTTTTTTTTTTTTTTTTTTTTTTGGCTCCTACTTTCTTGGGATCCTCTGGCTGGGAATGGATTTGACATGAGAACCTAACTGACCTTTGGGTCCAGGCTATAATGTTGACCATTCTCTCTCAAGCAGTGTTTACTTCCTGCATGTGACCTCTGCCCTCTGGAGCTAGCCGATCCAAGACACTGACAGACGGGCTCCAAAGGGTGTGCTGGCAGAGTGACCGAAGGCAGGGATACGCACTAGTGGGATTTTTGTTTTATTTCAAGGGTGCTGTTGTTGGGAAGGGCTCTTGAGAAGCATCCAAGCGGTCTCCAGCATCCATGCCTGGTGGCTCGCAGCCCCCGTAACCCCTGCTCTTAGGCAGCTAACACCCGGCTTTCTTCGGGCAGTTGTACTCAAGTGCCTGTGACCGTTCATAAGCGTGCGTGAACACACAGTACAGAAAAAGATACTTTAAAGACGTGAGCATGCAGCTTGGGCTCCAGTGATAGAGACCAGAAGTGTATGTTGGCCAGGGTGGGCGTGGGCCTGGGGCTCTTGCTTCTCTGATTTAAGTTTTGGTCTGAGTCTCAGCCCTTCCACTCTTCCTGACCCAACACCTTTGATCAGTTGCTGGCCAGGCTGAGGCCCAGCTGCCGGTTGCACACACACTAGGGAGATGGGGGTTGTCTCCATGAAAAGTTCCAGTCGGAGAGAGACAGAGAGAGGTCAGAAGTAGCCTAGATTCAGGTTACAGAAGAAGGGAAAGGCTGTGGAGTGTGAATATGTCATGTTCTGGCTACTCTAAAAAACAGCCAGACATGTAACTTTAATTTTCTCAAAGTCTACTTTTAGTGGTGGTTCTTAAATGCTTTAACCTCCCTTCTAGCCCACCATCCACTAGAGGTAGTAGGGAAAAAAAAAAGGATTCGGGGGAAATGGACCTGTTTAGAAATGGTTCTTTGGGGGCTGGTGAGATGGCTCAGCGGGTAAGAGCACTGACTGCTCTTCCGAAGGTCCAGAGTTCAAATCCCAGTAACCACATGGTGGCTCACAATCACCGGTAATGAGATCTGACGCCGTCTTCTGGTGCATCTGAAGATAGCTACAGTGTACTTATTTATAATAATAAATAAATCTAGGAAGAAAGAAAGAAAGAAAGAAAGAAAGAAAGAAAGAAAGAAAGAAAGAAAGAAAGAAAAGAAAGAAAAGAAAGAAATGGTTCTTTGGAGCACCTCCCATCTGTGTTCTCAGGAAATCTGCAGCAGTTCACAGGAGGCAGCAGTGGCAGCTCGATCTACTTGAAAACACTTTATGGATACGCCAGCAGTCCAGTCCAGTCAGACACAAATCAGCAGTGGGGGGGGGGGCGCAACCTAGCAGGAACAGCCAGGCCTCAGCCTTGGCGTAAGTCTGCCTTGGGACCCAGGAGGAATGCCAGGAGAAGTCTTGGCTGTGTCTCTCAGGGAAGCAAAGATTAGCAGACTCGAGACCCACAAGCATTGCACAGCTAGCTCTATAAGCAAGCCAAGCTCAGCCTACTGCACTGTCCGTAGAGTCCTATTTATACCCTCCAAACATCATGTGTCTCCATGGGGTCTTGTCTCAGCACATGCGTCTGTCTCGGCAGATTTTGTATCTGAGAGGATGTGTTTCCTGGTTCGTGGATGGCACCTCCTCCCACTGATGAGTGGAGAGTCATGAGGCGTCCTGCCTCCTCAAGGCCTCACATCAGCCATGTTGGATGTGGGGTTCCACATGGGAGTGTGGGGGAACACATTCAAATCACAGCTGATGTGGAAAGGGTTAAGTGAGTGCCAGGGAAAGGCCGGTCTCAGACTGGAGGCCATGTGAGCAGAGAACCGTGGGTAAGTGGGCAAACCTGGGAAAGCCTGCTGCATTTGAAGTGGCATTTGGGTGAGACGCTTTCTGGGTGAGTGTCCAAATTGCTAGGACATAAATCTAGATCAGGAGGTGGTGACCTTCCCACCACGAAGCGTGATCCTATCCCCAGCGTGAACCTATGGGGCCAGAGAGATGGAGTTCAATTCCCAACACCCACATCAGATGGCTCACAGCCACCCAGAACTCCAGTTTCAGGGGATGGAAACCCTCTTCTGACCTCCATAAGCACCCCACCCCACCCCCACACACACATAAATAAGAATTGTCTTTAAAAATACAGACCTAGCCAGTAATGAGGTGGTGCTGCAGAACAGAGCACTGACAGAAACTTCAGGTGCCTGCATGTGCCTGCTCCTGAAGGCAGACTTGCTGTATTCGCCAGTAATTCCCTTCTGTAAGGAAGCATAATGCTCTTGGCTTGATAGGAAGTCTCTATTTAGTAAGCCATTGAAAAACCAACAGGCTGTGGTGGCACACACCTGTAGCGCCCCAGCACTTTGGTAGCAGGGACAGGAGAATCAGAAGTTCAAGGTCAGGGCAGAGGAGATGACTCTGGCTGAAGCTGTTGCCTTGGAAACAAGGATCCTGAGAATCTGGCCCAAGGAGGGGCCAAGAGAAGAAAGAGTGCTCATTACATTCCTAACTGGGAATACTGTGAGAAATGTGTAACAGAGAGCTGACAGAAGTCTAGCCCGCAGTGATGTAGCCAGCTGACACTCCACACTGAGCCCCAGTGCTGCAGACAGCACGTGTGGCATGAGAGGAACCAGGAGTGGACTGAAGGGCTTAGAACGTCTCCATGCTGTGGTTACAGCAAAATAAAGCTACATCTATTCAAAAGATACAGGTGAAAATGGAAAATGTGGAGGCATGTGACACTGACAGAGAATCGATGGAGGGTCTTCACATGGAGGAAGGAGCTTTCACACTTTGCAATTACACTTCATGGCAAACGGGCATACATAGTACAAACGGAGGAGCAGGAAGAAACACACTCAGGAGAAACCGAGTCTCTAAGCTATGCAGATAGACAGGATCGGTGTTTTCATGTTTCTGGGCATGTTTCAAATTGTCCTTTGTAATGAGCATAATAATGAGCATAAGTTACTTGACCAAAAAAAATTCATGCATACATAAAGATGCCAAACATCACTGCCCAAAACTCAGGAAGTTACTTTCCCCTTTTTGGATGGGAATATGTCACAGGCTGCCCTGTTGGCAGGGAAGCCTGGCTTCAGCTGTCCCAGTGGGACAGTGAAGGGACAAGGTAACACATGAGGTCCGTTCTCCTCAATCTTGGACCCCGCCCAATCTCAACTTATGTATTTATGTATTTATTTATTTATTTATTTATTTATTTATTTATTTATTTATTTATTTATGTATTCGTGATAGTTCCTGTCTGCTCAGGAACCTGGGTGCTCTGGCAAAGGGAGCCAACTAGAGTCTTCTTTGGGACTTACATATGTGGTTGCTAGGTAGAACATCTTTGACCAGGTGGTAACCATGTGAACTGCGGCAAGTTCTCAGGGCTGGAGGGCTGGCTCAGCAGTTAGGAGCACATACTTATGCTGTTCTTGCAGAGAACCCAACTGCACTTCCCAGCACTCATGTTGGGTGGCTCACAACCATCTGTAACTCCAGCCCCAAGGTATCCAGTGCCCTATTTTGGCTTTCCTGGGTATCTGCATCCCTGGGCACATACCCATACATAGACACACACATACATATAATAAAAAAATAAAATTCTTTAAAAAAAATAAAACTTTGTACCAGGAAGTGGTGGTGCACACTTTTCATTCCAGCTCAGGAAGCAGACAGGCGAATCTCTGAGAGTTTGAGGCCAGCCTGGTCTACAGAGTGAGTTCCAGGACAGGCAGGGCTACACAATGAAACCCTGTATTGAAAAGCAAAACAAAACAAAACAACAAAAAAAATAAACTTTAAAAAACTTTGCTTAAGGGGGCTGGAGAGATGACTCAGCAGTTAAGAGCACTGATTGCTCTTCTAAAGGTCCTGAGTTCAATTCCCAGCAACCACATGGTGGCTCACAACCATCTGTAATGGGATCTGATGCCTTCTTCTNGTNTCTCTGAAGACAGTTACAGTGTACTCATAATAAATAAATAAATCTAAAAAACAAAACAAAACAAAACAAAACTTTGCTTAAGCTATTTTGATTCTGTATAGGAAAGAATCCAGGCAAATTCATTACGGAAACAATAGTGATCATTATTGCTGACCCAGTACATACCATGTATTAAATATCACCACATGCCAAGGACTGTTCTAACCTTGTTCAGGGTACTGAGTGATTTAACTACCAAATGGTCACCTAGATTTCCAGGGAGCTGCTGGAGCCAGAGACACTAGGCATGGAGGTCAGCAGGGAGAAAGGGGGCTTGAGATGAGGGTGGGCCCAGGGGGAGTGCTCTTCAGACAGAGAGGATGCAGGCCTCAAGGACCAGCCATTAAAATGGGCAGAAGAGCGACAGTGAGCTGGCTCCCTGGGTAAAGACACTTGTCACCAGGCCTAGCTCCCTGGGACCCACATGATAGGAGAGAACAAACTCTCAGAGGTTGTCTTCTGACTGCCACACAAAACAGCATGGCATATGCACACCCACACACACATGTACACGTGCACAAACACAGGTAAGTTCAATTGAACAGAAATATATACAGTAAAGGACCAGTTATTATTTTTAAAAGGGAGAGGAAGACGGGCCGGCAGGGAACCTGCAAGCCTGCGCAGAAAGCCCTGAGCTATGAACGCCCACGGAGGGCAGGAAGTTAGATGGTTACAACTCCAGGAGGGGTGCGGTGACACATGCTTGGGATCCTGGCAAAGGGACACTGAGACATGGAACTTCAAGGCTTCGAGACCACCCGGAACTACAGAGCAAGACACTGTCTCAAACACTGGTAAGAAAGGGGACCAGCCTTCCCAGGAAGGCTGGGCAGGGCTCCCCCTCCGCCACCCCACCCCCGTGCAGGAAGCTTCTAGAACTTTGATCCATGGTACAGCTCCTCCTGGCCAGGCTCCACGCAGCCCCAACTCTTCCGTGGTGAAGTCCACCCACCACATCCTTGAAGGTCACCAAGTGTGCAAAGATGGAGAAGATAAACCAGTATCTCACCAGCAGCACAGCGGAAGGGCCTTCCCCGCTGCTTTTCTGCCCTCTGCTGGGAGGTCTATAGAAGGTACCTGTTTCTTCTTTTCTTTTTGGAAACGGCCTCACAATATAGCCGTGGCTGGCTAGATTCAAAGTGATCTTCCCGCCTCTGCCCTTGAGCACTGGCATTAAAGGTGTGTACCACCATGCCTGGCTCCACCTCTTCTTGGCACTCACTCACTGTCTGGAAACTCTCACAGTCGCTATGTGAATGGGTGAGGTGCTGATCCCACCCTTGAGCTGAGCTGTGGAGCATTGCACACGACAGCTGTATGACACACACATGCTAGCAAGCCTCGGTCTGTGTGCAAGATACACGAGGAAGTCCAGTGTTCCCCAGGACCCAGTCTCTGATGCCATCCCAAGATCCTGCCCCAGGGATGAGGCTCAGGGATGAACACAAACATCCTACTCCACTTATTGGGTGACATGAAGTCTGCTAGACTTTGTCCTGAGGTCTCATCTCAGAGCACGCTGCCCCTGCCCTCCCCACTCCCCACAGTTCCCAGCAGTAAAAGTTCCCCCTCTCTGCGGCCCTTCCCTAAGGAGTGGAGGGTAAAAGAATCTCACAGCATACATGGAAGACAGTATTCACTGGGGGTGGGTGGGTCACCTAGGCCGAGGGAGCCCAAAGTCACTTCTGTTGGTTCTAAAACTGACCCGGTGTACAGGGTATGGTATATTCACAGACTCACTGTACGTAACTTCAGATTACTTTGAAATGCAGGCCCTCTTTTCCTCTGCCCTCCAAGTGCAAGAATTACACGCCTGCACCAGCACACGCTATGTACACAGAGAAGGCACTGGGCCCAGAGTTTCCTGCATGCTATGGTGCACTCTACCATCCGGCCTTTTTGTGGGTTCTGGGAATGGAACTCAGATCCTCAAGCTTGCAAGGCAAGGACTCTACTGACTGAGCCATTTCCCTAGCCTGACCTTGAACCGACCTTTCTGAGCCAACTCCCATGTGCTGGGATTCCAGGTGGACACCAGCTCTCTCCGCTTATTCCAGGCTGGGGATAGAACCCAGAGCGGTGTGCGTGGGATAAATGGAAGGGTGTTTGGGGTTTCCCTCTTTTCTTTTTTCTTTTTTTCCTTTTCTTTCTTCTTCCCTTCTACTATCTTCCCACTGAAGTCTGCCATTACCCTTACTGCATGGGAATTTCCCAGGGACATGAACAATGGATAATTAAATTGTGCTGAAATTATAACATGATGAGGACTTCTAGGGAGCACAGTCTGGGAAGGGGAGACAGACGGTTATTAAAGAATTACACCGTGGCAATTATCACAGCTTTAGGGCTGGCATCCCAGGGGGACTCCTTTGGGAACCCAGGGAGGCAGCTGACAACTCCCCAGGGGCTTTTACAGCCTGGCTAGGCAGGGTATGCCTGCCTGCAACCTCAGCGCTCAGCAGGCTCAGCCAGGGGGATGGCTGTGAGTTGGAGGCTGGTGTCAATTACATAGTGATTTTGAAGCCAGTCTAGGCTTCACAGTGAGCTCCAGGCTAGTCTGTGTTACAAAGTAAGTTCCAGACCAGCCTAGCCTAAAGTACTGGACTCTACAAAACCAGGAATTAAGAGAGACACTGCAGAAGTTAAGGGCACTGCCCTGCTTGTGAAGAGGACTCCCGAGTTCAAATCCCAGTACCCACACTGGGCGGCTCACAACTCTAAACCTTCAACTCCACGGGGTCTGTTGCATTCTTCTGACCTTTGAAGACATCTGTGCACATCTGCTTTTAAATGTGAAAACAAAGACAGTGACAGTGTACTCATACACATAAAATAAACAAATCTTTAAATAAAACTTTAAAAAAAGGATTTAATAGGTTTTTACAGCATAATAGCTCTATTCTATTCTATTCTATTCTATTCTATTCTATTCTATTCTATTCTATTCTATTCTATTCTATTCTATTCTATTCTATTCATTTAAGCTAATCTGGCTACCTCCCAGCCAAAATCCCTGAGATAGTTGCATTTTAGTATTGGTCTGGCTCTCTCAGCTTCAGCTGTGTTCCTATGGTGGCCTTTCTCATGGTGAATTCTCTCTCTCTCTCTCTCTCTCTCTCTCTCTCTCTCTCTCTCTCTCTCTCTCTCTCTCCCCCATCCCTGGTTGGGATCAGAAGTCTAATCCTGTTCTCTCTTTGGCACAGCCATTGGCTGATCATCTTTTATTGACAAGTCAGAGAATAAGTGGGGAGCAATGTTTACACAACTTTCAGGCAGGGGATATTTAGGGTAAGCGTTACAATGCCACGTGCAAAGAAATCAGTGTTTGAATAATACAAGGATAACCTTGACACAGGGCACAATAACATTATGCCTACAATACTGCACATATGGCCTAACTCCAAGAGACCAAGAAGGGAGAGAAAAAAATTTACAAGGCTGCAAAGCAAGGTCCGAAGAGATCTATTATGGATCTTAAACACAGTATCCATCTCCTCTGACTTCGCATAATGTCGTCCTTCTCCCTTGGTTGACTGAAGGCCAGGCAGTACAAGGGCTGCCAGTTTTCGATAGTGCAGCCACCTCTCCTACGCTAATCTGTACGATTTCCTCCTTGACCGTTTCCTGTTGTGCCATCCTTCTGTTTTTTTTCTCTGTCCTAAGGACATCTATAGGACAGAGACCATTCAAACCCCAGAGTCGTGAGAATGGTGGGTTTTGTTGTTTTATACCCATGTATAATGAGTACATAGGCCAAGGAGAAGAGCCCAGCCTGCCCTGGGTGACACTAGGCTGAACAGAGTAGGCTGTCGAGCAGTGTCTGACCGTGCATTGCTCCGTTTGGTAAAGTAGTTGGTTTGGCTTGGGTTACTCCATTTTCAGCACATCTGGCACGACACGTGCTTGTATCTAGAAGCAAATAGCTTCTATTTGCCAGCACAGGAGCCACAAAGTGATTTTTATCTAAGACAGTTAAGGAATCAATCCACACCAGGCTGTGTTGGCATGGGCCTTTAATTCCAGAACTCAGGAGGCAGAGCCAGGTGGTGTTAGCACCAGGACACTCCAAGCCCTGGCCTAACCATGTGACCCTGGACCTGCGTTGTCAGGACAACGACCCTCAATCCCACAACTCACCTGGCTCAGTCCCCACCCTCGTTGGTGTGACATCATTTTCCATATAAATTAGGGGATCACCCCCTCCTCGTTCTCTTCTCCTCTTCTCTTCCCCCTTCCCCCTCTTATCTTCTCTTCCTCTTCCTCCTCTTCTTCTTCTCTTTCTCCTTCTCCTCTTTCTCTCTCTCCTCTTCTCTGCTCTTCTCTTCTACTCACTTCACTGCCCCTGCCCATCCCTGCTTAATAAACCTCTCTCACGTGGAATCACCTTGCCGTGGTCTGCTGTTTGGTTTATCTGCCCCAAACATAAAATTGGTGCCAACACCTGGGATGGATAAGCAAAAAACAAACAAACAAACAAACAAAAAAACCAGCAGCCACCAGTGCCTGGTGTTGCCCGAGGGGCACCCAGTGGACACAGTGGTGGGTACCGAACACAACATCCACGGTAAGATTCCCACTGCTTGCAGCTGTTCGCACGCTCCAACCCTCTGCACAGCGGCTTGCAACTTTCCCTCCTCCCTCTGAGCCAGAACTCTTGGCAACCCCACCTCCCCTTGTGTTTAAGCCTTTGCCCCAAGCAGTTACAAACGACCAGGGGGCTCACACAAAGGCCTAAGGAGGCAAGGGGGGAGGAGTGTGGCTGTCCACCATTTCCACCATGTGACCCACAGCTGTCCCAAGGCACAGAAACTTTTAAGTGAGCTGCGCCATTTCCACAGTGCCTTATAGGCTGGGCTTCCATGTTCCCATTTTACCAGTTCGCAAAAACCTCTCACATAGACACTGGCTTACTATCAGCAGGGCCTGTCAGTGGGACGGGGCCTCCAGTTCATGGAACAGAACCTGGCCAGTTCTGCCCGAGAACTAGGGGCTACTGACTCAGCTGGCATAGAAGACACTGCCCATCTGGATCCTGCTCTCAGAAGCTGCTCTGGCCAGGGTGGAGCACTTCCCACAGTAAGTCTGGGACTTACTGGGTAGCCACTAGAGGTCCTCATGACGACTTGGGCACTCTAGCCTGGCTGATTTCCTTTTTGGTTTCTGAGTTGTTCTCTGGGACACTGGTAGAACATACCAGGAACTTCCAGAGCATGGGCAACCACATGTCCTCAGAGAAAGCCTTGAGTCCTTAAAGATCCGCCTCCTTTAAAGGCATCA
>NC_034590.1:17416546-17422577 GCF_900095145.1 Mus pahari | reverse complement strand
TGACAACAAGCAGACTTTCCAAATAGGATCAGGAAACTGCTCCATAGCTGGGTGCCAGGAACCGATCCAGATTGCCATCGTCCCTATATCTGTGGCTCCATCCACATATTATGACCTTTATACCTGTTTTCTCTTTGACCAGACAAAAGATTATTGCAGAAAATGGCCAGACGAGTATGGGGGCTGCCCATACTGGGCTTGTGAGATACACATGCTAGGGACACTGATTAATCACTTCTACTGATTCCGCAAGACACTCTTCTCTACATTCGAGACCCATGGGATCCCAGGTGGGAACAGGAGCTGCTGGTAAGCTTTACCACGAAACTCAGCCCAGCTCCCAGTAAGTACCATCCACATCCAGGGACAATATGTCCCAATCGCCCCTTGTCTTATTAATCCTGTCTCTACAGTCCTTCAGCGACAAGTACAGAAATTTCTAACCAAGCTGTTATTCAGTTCCTGTTACAGGATTACCAGCCGCTGCCCACAAAGAAATCACTGTCCATNGGAGAACCTGATTCAGACGATTGCCATACAAACTCCAACGGTGAAGACCAGATATACCCTGAAAAGTGACGACGCCCCTAAACAGCAGGAAGTAGCTTAAGAGGCACGACGCCCCTATTCCCTCTTCACCATTGGTATCCCCTCTCTTTTTCTCCCCTTCTTTTATAACAACAAGAAGGGAGGAGTGTTAGCACCAGGACACTCCAAGCCCTGGCCTAACTAACCATGAGACCCTGGACCTGCGTTGTCAGGACAATGACCCTCAATCCCACAACTCACCTGGCTCTGACCCCACCCTCATTGGTGTGACGTCATTCTCCATATAAATTAGGGGATCACCCCCCTCCTCGTTCTCTTCTCCTCTTCTCTTCCCCCTTCCCCCTCTTCTCTTCTCTTCCTCCTCTTCTTCTCTTTCTCTCTCTCTTCTTCTCTGCTCTTCTCTTCTACTCAATTTGCTGCCCCCGCCAACCCTGATTAATAAACCTCTCTCACGTGGAATCACCTTGGCATGGTCTGCTGTTTGGTTTATCTGCCCAAAACATAAAAGGTGGATCTATAAGTTTGAGGCCAGCCTGGTCTACAGAGAGAGTGCCAGGACAGCCAAGGCTACACAGAGAAACCCTGTCTCCGAAAACAAGCAGCCACCCAAAACAAACCAAAACCAAACCACATCTGTAGCTAAGATCGTAGAGTGCTTGTCTGGCACACAGAAAGCCCTGGGTTCGATGCCCAGCACTGCATAAACTGGGTGTGTGGGGGGGCGCATGCTTGTCGTCCCAGCACTTGAGAGGTGGAGGAAGGAAGATCAGGAGTTCAAGGTTATCCTCCACTACATAGTGAGTTTGAAGCTAGACTGGGCTACAGAAGACCCTTCTCAGGAAAGAAACTCATGAAAGTTATCAACTCGGAGCCTAAGATGCTGCCAAGCTCCTAGAGTAACTCAAGGCTGTAGTGAGTGACAACCAGTCAAAAGATGACAAGTCAGGGGACACTGGTTCCCACGTTCCTGCAGCCTATCTGTTGTGAAGGAGACCCAGTGACCCCACACACACACAGCTTGAAACTCTCACCTACAGCAACCGTCCTGTGGGAAAGTGCGAATGTGCAGGCTGCAGTCTGGACTTACAATTCCCAGAATTCATTGGGTAGCAGTCCACGGTACAATCTAAGCATTCACCTGGGACTCTTCAATGACAAGCTGGACTGAAACTTTAGCATGGTGTTGACACACACTTTTTTCCAGCCTTTAAGAAAACTGCACAGGCCGGGCGTGGTGGCGCACGCCTTTAATCCCAGCACTCGGGAGGCAGAGGCAGGCGGATTTCTGAGTTCGAGGACAGCCAGGACTATACAGAGAAACCCTGTCTCGAAAAACCTAAAAAAAAAAAAAAAGAAAAAAAGAAAAAAAAAAGAAAACTGCACAGGATGACGGACTCCACGGTCACAGACACTCACGCAAGAGCAGGGACCTTTGGGAAATAGTTTCCAGCGCCAAGAAGCCCTGAACTTATGTGAACCCCTTCCCTCAATTTTTTTTTGTTTTGTTTTTGTTTTTCAAGATAGGGTTTCTCTGTGTAGCCCTGGCTGTCCTGGAACTCACTCTGTAGACCAGGCTGGCCTTGAACTCAGAAATCCACCTGCCTCTGCCTCCCAAGCATGTGCCACCACTTCCTGGCACTTCTTTTTTATTTATTTATTTTTAAGATTTATTTTTTATTATATCTAAGTACACTGTAGCACTCTTCAGATACACCAGAAGAGGGCGTCAGATCTTATTACGGATGATTGTGATCCACCTGGGATTTGAACTCAGGACCTCCGGGAGAGCAGTCAGTGCTGCCGGCAATTCCTCACACCTCAGTTTATGCACTCAAGAGTCTGTCGTTCGAATGCCCAGAGGCTTACCTTACACAAGGTTCTCAGGTTACCTTACACAAGTTGACAGCACTAACCATCACATCCCATCTTAAAAAAAAAACAAAACAAAGACAGCCCTCCCCACCCCTAAAAAGGTAAAAAGAACCGCGTGCGCACTCAGAGGTGGGATGCATGCCTCCACACTAGGCAGTATGTTTAATGTCCAGAACTACACAGAGAGGGCACTTATTAAAACCGAAGGGTCAGGCATCCACAGGGAGTGTACAGACATTAAAGAATTAACACAGATTTTATTAAATTTATTTTCCTTTTACAAACACCAAAGTCGCTGGCCTACTTCAGCAGGAGTTTCCGGTTTTGCCTGTAGGTACAAGCCCTGGTCAGAAGGAAGAAGAAGAAGAAGGTTAAAGTCGGTCAGGTGGGCCTGCCTGTGGTTATGGCAGTTGAGAGGTTGAGGCAGGAGGATTGTCCTGGGTTCCAGACTAACCTTGGGTACAGAGTGAGACCATATCTCAAAATATCCAAACACTTGGGCTGTGACATGGCTCACAAGGTAAAGGAAGCTGCCAGTCTGCATCTGACCCTCAGGACACACATGGTGACAGCGAGGACAGACTCTCACGCGAGGTCCTCTGACCGCCACGGGCCTGTCTTGGTATGCATGTGCTACACTTCACACACACAGGAGAGAGATAGATGGATGGGTGGGTGGGTGGGTGGATGGATGGATGGATGGATGGATAGTTAGATAGATAGAGGACACACATGGTGACAGCGAGGACAGACTCTCACGCGTGGTCCTCTGACCGCCACGGGCCTGTCTTGGTATGCATGTGCTACACTTCACACACACAGGAGAGAAATAAATGGATGGGTGGGTGGGTGGATGGATGGATGGATGGGTAGATAGATAGATAGATAGATAGATGATAGGTGGCAGTTAGCTAGATGATACATGGATATATTGATAAAGGATAGCTAGCTACCTAGAGAGATGATAGATGGATGAATGTATAGGTAGATGGACAGATAGGTGATAGATGAGATGGATCGAGATTGAGAGATGGGGGAAGACAGAGGTCAGTACTGACCCCACACACCAGAGGCTCAGTCAGAGATATCGTTTCTGGTCAGGACTGTGAGAATATGGGATCAAGGGAATCAGGATCAGGGATGGATGGACAGAAGGAGAAAAAACCCAAGCACAGAGGCCGAGTACCACGACGGAACAGCACCCCCTCCCAAAGCTATGTCCCTCATTCTCCCACTCCCCTGCTTCACCCAAGTGGCCCTTTTGGAAACAAGTCTTTGCCAGTGTCATTAAGACAAGCTGACGTCACCGTGGGTTTAGATCCAGCCTGAATTCTAACACCAGGGTCCTTATATGAGAAAGGCAAGGCCTCTGTGAGTCTCAGACAGAAAGCAAAACACCTTCCTAATGAACGGGAACCTAGATGTCCCTGGCTGGGACCCACACTAACGGCAAAATGAGTCTTTGGATATGACGTGGTGGGACAAGTGCTCCCTAGCACACTGAAGCTTGGAGCCACCCCCACCTCTAAATGACTTAGGCATGGTAGTGCACACGTGTAAACCCACCCTAGGGAGCAGGAGGCAGGAACATTAGGAGTTTCAGGTCATTCTCAGCTACACCATGAGACTGAGTTTGAAACTGGCCTTGGCTGCATGAGACCCTGCCCCCTAAAATCAAAGCGGGGGGGGGGGAAGCAAAAAAGTAAAAGGAGAGCCTGGCATTGTTGCCTTCAGCTCTCGCCCATCCCCCTAGCTTACCACCTTGCTGTGCACAGGCATTACCTAGCTAGAATCCTCTCTTTCCCACTTACAAACTGAAGCTAAAGCTAAGAGCAACCCGGATAGCTTATTGCCAGCTGTTTACAGCATCCTGTCCCAGACCAGCCTAAAGGTCTTTGGTTATTGTCCTAAGCCCTTAGTCTCCTTGGGTAACAGAAGCTTGGCAGGGTTGGGTGGGCTGGAGAGGTAGCTAAGTGGTTAAGAGCATTAGGGGCAAAGATTTGAGTTCTTCCACCTATATGGTGGCTCAGAACCATTTGTATCTCCAATCCCAGGGGATCCAGTGCCCTCTTCTGGCAGGCACACGGTGCACAAACTTACATGTAGGCAAAAAACCCCTCCTTCACATAAAATATAAATAAATAAATAAATAAATAAATAAATAAATAAATGCATCAGCCCGGGATGAGCTCCCACTGGCCAGCACTGACCTCATGGCAATAGACTTGCTCCCCTCAAGCACTCGGGACTTCACACCAACCTGCAGAAGCAGGTCTGAGATTAATGGCTCAGTCAACCACATCTTGACTGGACCTGCTCATGGCCCCAACCCATATGCCAGGTCCTCCCTTGTTTAATGTGAATCTCTAGTCACCAGCTTGCAGCTGCAATACTTGAATTTCATCTTCCCAACTATGAAGAAAATGTCACTGTGAAGAAATGGCCACTGTGGTGAAAACGTCTTCCTTCCTGCCTGCCAAGGTCTTCTGTGTGCTTCCCTTGGGGGAAGGTGACCAACCCAGTCATTTGGAAGCTGCCGGCCAGGGACTCTAGTGAAGTCCGAGGCAAAGCTCAGCTGGACGATACAAACGAAGGAATGTCCAGGGTTGCCCGCTGCTAAAGGCAGCTGGGAGACCGGTGTGGGATCAGCAATCCACCCTCGGGGCATCTTTTGCCAACTCATGATATAGGATGTTTGGCCTACCAGTTTTTACATTGATTTATTTTTATGTGTGTTTGTATGTGCAGTGGCATGCGTGTGGATGTCTGCAGAAGTATGGGAGCCAGTTTTCTCCTCCTGCCACATGGGTCTGGGGTGACAACTCGTTATCAGACAGGTGACTTTCCCCACTGAGCCACCTGGGCAGCCCTAGATAATAACTTCAAGAGAAGAGACCTGAATATAGGCTTCAGACATGCTCCATCTCCTGGCCACATGCTGGCAGGGGCAGCTGCTCTACCGCTGAGCCACACCCTCAGGCTCTCACTGGGGGAATGCTAAACAAGGGATCTCTCTCCCTGAGCCATGTTCCCACTCCTCCCAAGAATAAACTCTAAGTAAGCCCATAGGTGGAGGTGTCCCTCCTGTGTGCCCTGAGCTATTAGATTTCATCATTAATGCCAGGCTAATACTTGCCATCCCAGTACTAAGAAGTCTGAGGCCGAAGAGAAGGTGTTCCAGATTAGCCTGAGGTACATGAGACCTTGTCTTAAAAAAAAATTAGCATCTGGGCATGGTGGCATTTGCTCTTATTCTCGCCCTGGAGAGGCAGAGGCAGGTGACCTCTGTGATACGGAGGCTAGTGAAGTCTACAGACGGAGCCAGACTAGCCAAGTTTACATAGAGTTCTATCTCAAAAAATGTTTAACAAATGAATATATCAATGACAATGTTGGTGAAGAATATATAAACAATCCTGCTAGGCAAACCTTGGTATGATCTGCACATCCATTCTTTAGTTTCAGACAAGATCTCGCTGTATAGCCCTGGCTGTCTTGGAACTATGTAGACCAGGCTAGCCTTGAACTCTCAGAGACCCAACTACCTCTGCCTCTTGAGTGCTGGGATTAAAGGCATGTGCAACTTCCTCCTCCTCCTCCTCCTCCTCCT
>NC_034590.1:17414018-17416471 GCF_900095145.1 Mus pahari | reverse complement strand
TCTTCTTCTTCTTCTTCTTCTTCTTCTTCTTCTTCTTCTTCTTCTTCTTCTTCTTCTTCTTCTTCTTCTTTCTCCTTCATTCTCCTTCTCCTTCTGTTTTTAATGGAAGCAGGGACCCACAAAAATAGGGGGGAAAGCCGAGGGCCTTTGTAGTTTTGTAATTTGGGGGAGAGAAAGGAGAGAGAGAGAGAAGAAGAAGAAGAAGAAGAAGGAGGAGGAGGAGGAGGAGGAGAGAGGGGCAGTCATGCAGGAACCCGTGCAGTGGTTCAGAGCACTCACTGGTCTTACAGAGAAGCAAGCTTGGTTCCCAGGGCCCACATGGCGGCCCACAATTACTTCAACTCCAACTCATAGGGATCCTCCTACACCTTCTGGCCTCCACTAGGCTCTGCACTCATATGCACACACCTCCCACAAACACACACACACATACATACATAATTAAAAATAATATCTTGCTGGCAGTGGTGAAACACACCTTTGATCCCAGCATTCCGGAAGCAGAGGCAGGAAGCTCTGTTTGAAGGCAGCCTGGTCCACAGATTGAGTTAGAGTATAGCTAGGGCTACACAGTGAAATCCTGCCTCAAAGCAAGAAGAAGAAGAAGAAGAAGNAGGAGGAGGAGGAGGAGGAGTCTCAAAAGAGAGGTAAGAGAGCAGGAGAGACGCAGAGCAGGAGAGCACTGAAACAGGACAAGAAGTGACAGGCACAGTGATGAGGGACATCAAAGACCCCTTTATGCATCCATTTTTTTCTTCTTTTCCTTTCTTACTCTTCCAGCCCCATTTCTGTCTTTCTTTTTTGAGATTGAGTCTCATGTAGCTCAGGCTAGCCTCAAACTCACTATTTAGCCAATGATGACTTTGAGCTTATGACCTTCTTCCTCCACCTCCTAAATGCTCTGATGGCAAATGTGTGACACCACACCCGATTCATCTAAACCTGGTGACTGAACTGTGACTTTGGGCATACTAGGCAAATACTCCACCAATTAAGCCCTGTCCTGTCCCCCCACTTTCTGAGATAGCATCTTTCTGTGTAACTCAGACTGGCCTTGAACTTACACCCATCCTCCTGCTTCAAGCCTCCCAAGTGCTGGGACCATAGTCATGGACCACCACACCTGGCTGGTATCCGTGTCTGAGTGACTTGGGGACAAAGGCGTTTCTGAGTAACTCACGCGATCAGGATGACCACGAAGGTTAGGATGGCCAATCCGACAGTCACCAAGTCTCCCACCAACACCATGTTCCTCAGTTTGTTGTCGTCCTGGAACTTCAGAGTCATGCGGAACTGCCCATCCTCTGGACAGGGAAAAGTGAAACCCAGCTTTAACCATTGCCCTCGGCAGCCTCCTCCACCTCAGCTGTTCAGAGGCTCCCCACCCGGCACCGTGGGTGGATCAGGCTCCCGAGGCCCATTCACCCAGGGCAAACAGTGCAGCCCAGCCTGTCCCAGCGACAACCCAAACCAAGGGCTGAGTGAACCACACTTCTTGTTGGCTGTGAGGAAGAGGCAAGAAGTTGGACCCAAACCCAAGAGAAGAGTTGGGTGTGGTGGCTCACGACTGTCATTTGAACGCTTGGGATACTGAGGCAGGAGGACCACTCTGAGTTGAGGGCAGTCTGGGCTACAGACTGGGACCCTATCTCTTAGAAAGGAGGGAGGAGGAAAAAGGAAATGAGGGGAAGAGCAATGGAAAGGGGTGAGAAGGAAGTGATGAAAAGGGGAGGGAGCAAAGACACTAACCCAGAACACAACCCACCGAGTCTCCTGGCAACGTGCTCCACAGCTGGAGACCCCGCCTCCCCACCCCACCCGCTCGCGAGCTTCCTGGCCTCTGTCCTGCATCTTCCCCCTCTCCTTAGCCCTGCAATGCTTTCTGCAACCAAGCCTCTTGGCTTGACCTCCAAACTGTAACCGTGTCCTACCCACCCTCTGCACACACTAAAAGAATACACATTTTGGTTAAAAATAAAAATAAGTCAGGCAGGATGGCACACAACGTTGTCAGGCAGATCTGTGTGAGTGTGTGGCCAGCCTGGTCTACATAGGGAAATCTTGTCTCAACAAATCAAAAAACAAAACTAAACAATCAAGCCAAAAAAAACAAAAAAACAAAAACAAAAAACAAAACAAAACAAAACAAAACAAAACAAAAAAACAAACCCAAAAGTGAGCAGGTGAGTCCTTGTGTTGGGTCCTAGTTGGAATACATCACCAGCTGAGGAAAGATTCAGGTGACAATTAGGGGCATTGGCGGACAGGTGTGAAATTGTCTGCTGTTGCTGAAGTCATGGCCTGGTAGGCCGGTAATGTTGGCTACACAAGTGTGAGGACCTGAGTTTGAATCTCAGAACCTACATTAAAAAGCTGGGTACAGGGCCGGGTGTGGTGGCGCACGCCTTTAATCCCAGCACTTGGGAGGCAGAGGCAGGCGGATTTCTGAGTTC
>NC_034590.1:17401550-17413818 GCF_900095145.1 Mus pahari | reverse complement strand
ACAGTTATACACATGTTCTAACCCCAGGGCTGTGGGAGGCTGAGACAGAAAGATGGCTGCGACTTCTTGGCTACCAGTCAGGCTCCAGATCCAGCGAGAGATCCTCTTTCAAGGGAGCAATGTTGGGGAGACACAGAGGGGATACCTGGTGCCTCTTCCTCTCCACAGTCACATGTTCGCACAGGCCACATGCGCACACAGGGGACTTCTCTGTTATCAAGAGACCATTGTGGTTATAGGAGACAATGTGTACTGTGTGGGAGAAGCAGATACCCGTGGTTCTTTCTTAAAGACTGTGGTGTCTGAGTAAGAATGGTCCCCACAGGCTCATAAAATACTTGGTCATCATAGAGTGGCACTGTTTGAAAGGAATAGGAGGTGTGGCGTCCTTAGAGGAGTGTGTCACTGGAGATGAGCTTTGAGGATTCATAAAGTCCATTCAAAGCTCTGAGTCTCTCTCCCTTCCTGCTGCTTGCAGATCTGGATGTAGAGCGCAACTATAACGCCAGTAAAAATAAATTGTTAAAAATAGAATAAATTCTATGGCAAAGACTAAAATGAGTGAAACACAGGCAGAAGAAAACTGCAATTCAATGTAATGTGAGCCCTGAGACCTGAAGAGAGGGAGGGGAGCCATGATAGAGTAGGAATAGCAGAGCGGTGGCCAGGAGGGTGGGTCTGCACCATCCACTCTGCTGTAAGGATATGGGTGTGCATAGAATGTTTGAGTGACTGGATTGGTCTTTCTGTGCTTTTCACATATGAGAATATCCAAACATAAACCTTGTTTTCTTAGCATCTTTTAAATGTGTGTGTGCATGTCTGTGTGTGTGTCTGTGTGTATGTCTGCATGTGTGTGTGTGTGTCTGTCAGTGTGTGTGTGTGTCTGTATATCTGTTTGTGTGTATGTGTCTGTGTGTATCTGAATATGTGTGTCTGTGTGTGTGTCTTTATGTGTGTATGTCTGTGTCTGTGTCTATATGTGTATATCTGTGTGTGTGTCTGTATGTGTATATGTCTGTGTCTGTGTCTATATGTGTATGTCTGTGTGTGTGTGTCTGTATGTGTGTATGTCTGTGTGTCTGTCTGTCTGTGTGTGTGTCTCTGTGTGTGTATATGTCTGTATGTGTCTGTGTGTATTTGAATATGTGTGTATGTGTGTGTGTCTGTATGTGTATATGTCTGTCTGTGTCTATATGTGTATGTCTGTGTGTGTGTATGTCTGTGTGTGTCTGTGTGTTTTTGTTTGTGCCAGAGGTTAGGTGTCTTCTTTAATCCCTCTCCACCCTGATTTTGATGCAGGGTGTCTCACTGAACCCGGTTTTTACAAATTCACCCAGGCTAGCCACTGAGTTTCAGGAATCTACTTCTCTGCCTTACTACCCAATCCCTGAGCCATAACTCTGTAGCTCAGGCTAGCCTTGAACTACAGATCCTCCTGCCTCAGCTTCCCAAGTGCTTGTGGGGAATGTTAAAACAGGACTCTACAGAAACAAAGACTGTGGGGAGCCTTGAAAGCACGCTGCAGGGGCATGGCTCCCTCTTGTATGCTACCCTGGCTTTCCCAAACCCGCAGCTTACCAAAGCAGTACTTTCTCTTGATGCACTTGGGCGTGGTTTTCTTGCAATATAAACAGTCCAGGACCTCCGCTTTGAACGAGTCTGGGCAGGGTGAGAGGGAGATGCGGAGACAAGCAAACCCCAAGAACTGGCAAGAACAGGGGGAAACAAGGGGGAAAGGAGGTGGGGTTCCCCAGGCCTCTGAGGGTTGCAGGAGTTGCTACCCAGCACACTCGGTGGAACAAATGCCTGTGGTTCATGTGAGAAATGGTTTTTGAAAGACTAAATGGAATTTCCATAGGCCAGGTGACTGAATGTTCTGATCACAGAATATTTAGGGTTGTGTGTACTAAGGGTTAAACTCAGTCTTGAGTATTAGACAGGGGCTCTACCACTGAGCCACACCCCCAGCCCCTCACTGGGGGATTCTAGGCAGGGGCTCTACCACTGGGCCATGCCCCTAGCCCCTCACTGGGAGATTCTAGGCAGGGACTCTACCACTGAGCCACACCCCCAGCCCCCTTACTGGGGGATTCTAGGTGGAGGCTTTACCATTGGTCTACATTGCAAGTCCACTTTTTTTTTTTTTTTTTTTTTTTAATGCTGAGACAGAATTTTGCTCAGTTACTCAAGTTGTCCTTAAACTTGTGATTCTTTTGCCTCAGCCACCCCGTCAGTAGCTTCTATGGTAGATCTGGGCCCGCCATGCCTCTTCCCCTTTGGAGACATTTAACTAAACATTCTTTGTTGCTGTCATTTAACATTGTATGTATTTCCTGCGTGTTCATTCACACAGACGTACATGAATGGAGACCAGAGAACAATGTGGAAGTCTGTCTTCCAATCATGTGGGACAGAACTCAGGTTGTCAAGTCTTTTTGTTTCTATTTTTAAGCAAACACCTTTACCCTCTGAGCCGCCTCGTTGGCCTCGACATTTATTAATTTTTAGATCTGTCCCTTTTGGCCCTGGAGCCTCCTCTGACAAAGGTGGCACAGTGCAGGGTGCAGCTTCACCCAAGCCCTCCTCTTCCTGTGCAGCCGGGAAGATTTTCCCAGGGTCCCCTTGCAGTGAGCTACACCCTCGTGCCCTCTACTGAATCAAAGGAAGATGAAGACTGTGTTGGGTGTCATTCCAGGCCACCAAACTCTCTGTGTGGTTCCCTAGTCTCGGAGGCCAGCATAAATGCCACATACCCAGTGGTACCTACAGTTACAGATTTCCTGAGGCCCCAGCTCAAAGGCTGTAATCATTTTCATTAATCCTCAAAAAGCAAATCTTTAAGAGCCAGAGAGATGGCACAGCTGGTAAAGGTGTTTGCCAACAAGACTGGTGACCTGTGTTTAATCCCCAGGACCCACAGGGAAGACGGAGAGAACCAAGTTATTCTCTGACTTCCACATGTGTGGCACACACACACACACACACACACACTCTAATAACATAAAATGTAAAACAAACAAACAAAATGACAAGCTGGGGGGGGTGCACACCTCTAACCCCAGCACCCTGGAGACAGAGGCAGGAGGATCTTGGTGAATTCTAGGCCAGCCTGGTCCACCGAGTGAGCTCAGGACAGCCAAAGCTACTGAAACCGTCTCAACAAACAAACAAACAAACCCAACACGCATCCTGAGGTCGTCTTGGTGACTCATGAGATACCAGCACTGTTGAGGGTGAGGCAGGAGGACTGCCACGAGTTCCAAGTCAACTTGAGTTACAGAGAGGGACCTTGTGTCAAAAAAGAAGCAGTGGAGGTGGGGGCGGGGAGAGTGAGGCAGAGATAGTGCAGTGGCTAAGATGGCCGCCTTGTAAGCTCATTCCTCAGAAGGGAAGAGTTGGAAGTGGCAGTGTGTGTAATCAAAGCTCTGAGGATGAGGCAGAGACCCCGGGGGCTCGCTGGGCAGCCAGTCAGCGAGCTTCATGACACCAAGAGACCCTAGCTCAGAAACCAGGATGGGGCTGAAGAGATGCCTCAATAGCTCAAAACTTTTACTAATTCTCAGATCCCAGCCCCACTTGTGGTTCACAGTCATCTGTGACTCTAGTTCTGGGCGGGGCACTGCACACATGTGGTGACATACATACATACATGTGTGCATAACATATATACATGCAAACACTCATACAACTTAAATATCAGAAAATAACATGATGGATCCATGCGCACACACATGTGTACATGCATGCTCATGGGATATACATACATGTACACACATATGTGCACATATACACACGCATCCACATACATATGCACATATATATCCACACTTGTACATGCACAAAAACACTTATATGTAATACACATATGCAGGCACATACAGACATTCATGCACAAACAAATATACACATGCTTGTGAATGTACATGAACATACATACATGCATGTGCACAGGCATGACCCCATGCATGCACACATGTGCTTACACAAACATTCATGCACACAACCATGTGAGCACACACATGCACATGCATGCACTCCCAACAAACCACCCTCCCTTGATGACGAGGGGTTCATGGTTTTGTGGTAAAGTGAGTAAGGTATTGAGGTTTGATTTGGGAGGAATGAGGAACAGGTGTGGGTACGGGGTGGGTAGGAAAATTAGAACTCACGACAAGTTTTGTGGTCACACGCTGAAAGAGAAGAGAGCTGATATGAGTGACATGCAGACATGGTAGCCTGAGAATTGAATTGGGAAGGGATCAGGGAGAGAAGGGGGAAACCTGGAGAAGGAGAGGAAGGAATGTCAGCAAGATGGGGTGATGGGAGTCCCAGGGGTGCTATTAGGAGGGAAAGAGCTGGGTGGGGGAGAAGGGGCACCACCTTTCACTTCATAGTCTCTTAATGCTCTCTTTAGTTCCTTGATGGCAAGCTCCCTGAAGCTCACCAGCTCTTCCAGCAGAGGAACATCTGAGGAGGGAGAGATGCTGGTCGGTGCAGGTCCTCATCAAACCTCCAACCGCTTACAGCATTGTCAGCCTGGGCTACAGAGGTGGCTCAGTGGTTAAGAGCACTGGCTGCTCTGGTAAAGAATGCAGGCTCAGTTTCCAGCACCTACAGGGTGGCTCACAAACACCTGGAACTCCAGTTCCAGGGGGATCTGATGCCCTCTTCTGACACTCACAGGTGCTGCATGCACAAATGGCATATAATACATGCAGAAAAACAAAATAAAACAAAACAAAAAACAAACAAAAAACCCAAAAATCAAAACCCGAAAAACCCAAAACACTCATACACATAAAATTTTAAGAAGTGCTCCAGATTTTAGAGGTTTTCATTTCGGTTCTTTGTAAAAACGACCTGACTGTCCAGAAAGAATCTGAATTCTGGAAGGTTCCCAAGTGTTTGAGACTTAAAATGTGTGCAGACTTGTTTGTGCTTGAATAATGGCTGATTCCCGTGGATCCTGGCACCTAGAAACAGCTGCTTATCTGCTTCTCAAGAGCTTCGAGGTTGGCTTTGAACTCTAATTAGAGAGATTCAAAGTCATGGTCCTCCTGCCTCAGCTTCCTGAGTTACTAGGATGACAGGCCATGGGTTCACTCACTGGTGGAAGATTATTGCAAATGGTAGATTAATTTTTTTAAAAAGAGACAGCTGTAAGAGAGACAAAGAAAGGCTTGGTCCGACCTTAGATGGGTCCGTGTTTATTCACCGCAGAGGTAGATGGCCAGAATGCCTACAGAGGAGGATGCCTCCTCTTATCCCACTGAAATGATTTCTGTAGTCTGCAAAGGAAGCTGGGAAATGTAGTCTTTCAGCAAGACACTGCCCAAAACACCCCATTTATAAAAATCGCTGTGTTTGAGAAACACGGGATTGTGTGGCCGGCCACACCTGGTGATGGGTATTATAGAGATGGGAGTGTCCCGCATACGTCCTCAACTCTGTGTGACTTTGGACGGGTCACCTGGCTTCTTTGAGCCTCAGCTTTTCTCCCTCTCAACCCTGCTAAATGTCACAGCAAAGGACACATGTCTACCCAGGGGAGAAGCACGGGCGCGCGGAAAGGAAGGCCAGGGGGTGGCGGAAGGGTCTCCCACCTGTCTTAGAGTTAGCCTTTATATACTGGGCTTGGTTCTTGAAGGATGTCGCCACTTTTTCCAGTTGATCCACGACTGCAGACCAGAAGGGAGGCCGTGTCAGGTCAGAAAGCCCACAGCTACCCGGGCCTCTCCCCCACGCACCCAAGCACACACCCACTTTTCCCACGAACGCGTTCTTTGCATAGTCCCTGAAGAAGGGCCCCTCCATGCTCAACAGCAGGGCCTGCGCGCGTGCCTGCAGCCCTTCCAGATGGAAGCGCTTGGTGACGATGGCCTCACGCAGCTGCCTGAGCTCCAGTAGCACCGACTGGTCGCACTGCAGGCAGCCCCATGCCCCGGGGCCGCCCAGGCCGCACAAAAGCACCAGGGCCAAGGCCAAAGGCATGGTGGGGACTTTGTGACCTCACAGGGGAGGCCCCAGAACGCTCTGGGTGTAGCGCTGGAATGCAGTCACTTAACATATTTATTGAACACCTGCTGGGTGCTGTTCTAACCCTCCCAACCCCCAACCCCCAACCCCCACCCCCACCCCCAAGTCTGGCTGAGAAAGACTGAAGTGTCCTGCCTTACTGTAGGTTAAATTTACTAATTCAGAATTTCTTGCCTTTCTTCTTCCCCACGTTTCTTTCTTTTTCCTCTTTCTCTCTTAAAACATCTTACTAATTTTCAAAGCCAGGTACATCTTTAATCCCAGGACTCTGGAGGCAGAGATAGGCAGATCTCTGTGAGTTCTAGGCCAGCCTGGTCTACATTAGTGAGTGATAGGACAGCCAGAGCTACATAATGAGACCTTGTCTTGGAATAATTTTTAAAAAAAATTTTTTTGAGAATTTCACAGACACATACAATGTAGTTTGATCATATTCATTGCCCCAAATACTCCCAGCTCCACCCCCAGTTTCTTTTTCTCTTCTTCCTTTTTCCAGCCCTCCCTCTCCCTATTTCTCTTCTAAGAGTGTGTCACACAGCCCAGGCTGACCTTGAACTTTATATTCATCGAAGGATGATGTTGAACTCCCAATCCTCCGGTCTCAACCTCCTGATAGTGGTGATTACAGGTACAGTGGTGATGAAAGGTGCAGTACCTTATCTAATTGTAAGCCCATTTTAAAAGTTCAAGGGGCCAGTGAGATGGCTCAGCAGGTCCTCAGTGTTAGGATAAGCAGAGAAAGGGTTGGGGCCAAGCTGTGCCACTAAGAGATCACACCGTGTAGTAGATCTAAGACAAGAATTTTATTATGGGGTGTAGGGGGAGAGTGAAGGGCTCTCTAGAAGTTGGACCATGAGAGAGAGACACACATATAGAGAGACAGACAGACAGACAGAGACAGAGACAGACAGGTAGAGACAGAGACAGAGATACTGTGAAACAGCAGAGAGAGACATGATGTTGAGAGAAACCTTTTAAAGGGTGTGCACATCCCACTGGAAAGTAAGCAACTTGTAGCAACAGTGGAGATGGGCCACCCTTGGCAGTGGGGCAGGTGTTGAAGAAAGCTGAGTTGCTGGGGGAGCACCTGATTTACAACACTTAGGCATAAGGACCTGAGTTCAACTCCCAGGACCCATACTGTGGAAGGACAGAACTGACTCTCTAACGTGACTTTCTGAGCACAAATTCACCATGTCATGTGCCCCTCCCCCAATAAACATGTAATTAAAAGAAAAAGTAACAGGTGTTCTTGCATGGGAATCTGAATTTGGTTCCCACAGGGCACCACAGGGCAGCTCTATTTGCAGGGGTCTGACACCCTCTTCTGGTCTTTCTGGGCACTACACCCATGTGCACCTACACATAATTTAAAAATTTTTTTTTTTTTTTTTTTTGGTCTTTTTGAGACATGGTTTCTCTGTCCTGCTCTGTCAGCCTCTGTCAGCCTTAGCCCTGGCTGTCCTGGAACTAAGTCTGTATTGAACTCAGAGATCTGCTTGCCTCTGCCTCCCAAGTACTGGGATTTAAGGCGTGTGTCACCACTGCCCAGTCTTAAAAATATTTTTTTTTAAAGAAGTAGACTTAAATTCTGTGTTATAAAACTTGGTTTGGGACACTTGGAATATGTGAATCTACTTCAAGTGAGAATGTTAAGAAATGAGGCTATGGGTCACAGGTTTTCATGACAGTGTGGTGACATACTGACATCTTGTCCTGAGAACACAGAGAAGGGCTGACTCAAAGGAAACAAAGTAGCTATGACAATCCCTCTGCTGGCTACTGTGTGCACCTAGTGATTGCAATGGCAATGTTCCGAACATGATATATTCAAATAATTCTGAGAACCAATGTTACATTTTTGAGTTTTTAAAACTACTTATTTTTATTTACACCTCTCTCTCTCTCTCTCTCTCTCTCTCTCTCTCTCTCTCTCTCTCTCTCTCTCTCTTCCTTGACATTGTTTCTCTGTGTACTTCTGGCTGTCCTGAAACTCACTCTGTAGACCAAGATAGCCTCAAACTTAGAACTCCCAGAGCGCCTGCTTCTGCCCCATATTTGCTCAGATCAAAGGAATGCTCTGCACGGCTAAAAGTAAGTACTTTTGTTACTTTATGTGCACCACCTGCATGCGGTATCCAAAGAGGTCAGAAGAGGGCACCATACCTCCTGGAGCTGGAGTTACAGGTGGCTGTGAGCAGTGTGTGTGCTGAGAACCAAACTGAGACCTTCGGTGCAAAAGCAGTGAATGCTCCTATCTGCGGAGCCCTCTTTCCAGCCCGCTCTCCCTCTCCACTTCCCGAGTGGTGGGCTTACAGGGCGGGTCTCCACATGCGGTGTAGCATCCTAGCATGGCGGCAAGCACTCTACTGACTAAGGTGCACCCCTAGACCCTGAGGGGTTTTTTTTCCCTATTTTTTATTTTATTTGTTTTAAGACATTTGTGTTGGGAGGATCTTTTTGTACACTAGTGTGAAGATATTTCTCTGTCCTTCCTTGCCCGTCTAAGGCATTCTCTGATTGGTTTAATAAAGAGCTGTATAGCCTATAGCAAAGGAGGAGAGGATAGGCAGGACTTCCTGGCAGAGCTAGGAACTCTGGGAAAGAGTCTGAGGGAGGAGATTCTTGAGTCACAGAGGAGAGATTTGCCAGCCAGCTGTGGAAAAAGAAGCAGGTGCCGGACCAACTGAAGAAGTAGCTACCACGCCATAGCGTGGGTTTATTAGATGGCTAGATTCACTCCGTGAGCTCGTGGAGAGTCTGCTAAGTATTCCATAAAAATATAAAAGGTCTCTGCGTCATTACTTGGGAGCTGGTGGCCCAATAAAGTCACGCTGTAAATTTGTTTTAAGAATATTTTAAGTTTGAAGCTAGCCTGGTTTTCTGAGTGAGTTCTAGGACAGCGGGGAAAACTGCACAGAGCAACAGTGCCTGAAAAACAAGAGAGAGAGGAAGAAAGAGAGAATGTCTAAGTACTTTTCACAATATTTATTTATTTATTTATTTATCTATCTTATCTAATATTTTTTGAGACTGAGTCTCAATATGTGACCTCTGGTTTCCTGGAACTCACTGTGTAGACCAGGCTGTCTTCAAACTCACAGAGATCCGCTTGCTTTTGCCTCCTGAGTGCTGTGATTTAAGCTGTGCACTACCATACCCAACTGTAAAGCTTTTATTTTTGTGTATGAGTGTATAGTTGCATGTATGCTTGTGTACCATATGCACGCAATGCCCACGGATGCCAATAGAGGGCGTCAGATATGCAGACCTGGAATCACAGTTGATTTTGAATTGCCATGTGGATACTGGAAATTAAACCTGGATCTTCTGCCAGAGCAGTCCATGCAGGTAAGCCATGTCCCTAGGAAATACTTTATCTTTCTTTAAAAATTACATTTATCTATTTTTATGTTGGCAGGTATGCCTGTGGAGGTCAAAGGGCAAATCTGAGAAGTCCGTCCCCTCCTTCCACCTGGGTCCCGGGGATCAAGCTCAGCTCTTGAGTCTTGGTGGCCAGAGTCTTGGTGGCCCACTGAACCATCTTGTCCAAACCCCTTTCACTTGAATTAGGGTTTCGCCCTGCAGCCCTGACTTGCCTGGAACTCACTACACAGCTCAAGCTGGCGTGAAGCAACCCTCTTGCCTCAGCGTCCCAAGGGCTAAGTTGACAGACATTTTCTGCACCAGGCTTGTTTTCTTTTTCTAAGGTTAGGGACAGTTTCCTGAGCCCAGACATCTTGGAAACAAGTTCCATCTTGCTGGCAGACTCAAAACTGAGTTCATGTTCCCAGTGCCTGGAGCCCAACTCCTATCCCGCTTCTTTGGGTATTTCACATTTGCTGACCACTAAGGTATGCAAAGAGGGAAGATGCTCTCATCCCGTTATCTATACGAAGGCACACAAGTCAAATGTGCTGCCCGCCTTGACATAACTGACTACGTGCGGTTTGCCCACTCCTTTGTTCCCATATCATTCTAATGTTCCAGGTCAGAGTCTAGGAGGGGACCTGGATGCAAAAGCTGAATCAAGGACCCTGAAACCAGGTGACCCGGATAAAGCCCAACCCCCTTGTGTGAAAATATGATTGGTCAATGCAACAGACCACCCTGTTCCCCCTCTCTTTGTGTTCCCATCCTATAAAAATATTATGCAGTCTCGCTGGGCGGTGGTGGCACATGCCTTTAATCCCAGCACTTGGGAGGCAGAGGCAGGCAGATTTCTGCGTTCGAGGCCAGCCTGGTCTACAGAGTGAGTTCCAGGACAGCCAGGGCTACACAGAGAAACCTTGTTTCAAAAAACTAAAAAACAAAACAAACATATATATATATATATATATATATATATATATATATATTTTGCAGTCTCCCTTGGGGATGCAGTTCAGATCCCAAAGTGGGAGGGAGGCATCCCTGAGCACTCAGAAAATAAAGCTTTAATTTTAAGCTTCCATCTCTGAAGTGAGTTTTTGTAGGGGTAGTTCTGATGCTGAGGTCCTGTTTTCCAATTGGTTCTTGATCTATCTGTAAAGAAGCTATGAGCCAATTGCTGGGCAGAGGAATTGGTGGGACTTCTGGGCCCCTGGAGGCAAATGGAGAGAAGCATGAGAGAGGACAGACAGAGTTCACCGTGCTTCTGATGAAGAAAAGTTGACTAGTTACGTGAGATCTCGAAACAGAGTGGCCACACAGGCCGCTCCTACAGACGGGTGGTCAGGGATGTTTAGCAGAGACTAGGTTCAGCTGACCAACTAAGGTTAGGGCAGGTGGGAGGTGCGGAGATAAGAATATCAATAAGGGCAAGCTTTTCCAGGCAGGAAAAACCTACTATCGTAGCCCAACCATTGTGTCAGAAGGCGAGTTGAAATTGAACAACTGTGTGTCTGTGTCATTTATCCGTGGATTCAAGGGAAACTGTGTGGGGGCTGGTAGCACAGCCCGTTCCCAGAGCAAAGCTACACGCAACACGTTTTCTTGGCTTCCACCCCAAACCTAACACTAAGGTGGCTAGCAAACAGTCTGAAGTTACAGATGTAGCTACTATAATATTGTGAACTGTAAAAGAGTTATGTATTCTAGCCAGCCTGTGTAAAAGACACACAAACCTGTATTTTATTTACAAGCCCAGATTGGGCATCTTCAATGCTCTTCTCATCTGTATCCAAACCATGTGCCCCTTGTTACGTGGCGTTGTCAGCCTCACCCTGCCTGCTCTGCTCCCTCAGTCTATCAGGATGCTCCTGATCCATCCCCTCCAACGGAGACCTCTGCATCTTCCTTCTCCTTCTCCCAGTGGTCTCTCCTGAGACGACCCCCCCCCCTCGATCCTCAAGTCCCGCCTTACTCTCTCCACTGCCCAGTCACAGGCCCTAGCCTTTTATTAACCAATTAACTTTAAATTGGGGAGCAAGTTTTTCATAACAAAGGCTGGCATATGTGAGAATTCTTTTGTCTGAATGGCAACCAGATCTTGGGGTTCAGAATTTAGCATTTATTTGTATGCATAGCAGCAGATCAGGAGCCTGAGCAGCTGAATTGAATTAGATGTGATTGGGATAGCTTAGGAATGATGGAGGACACCCAGGGTGTCATTGTGCCATGTCACCAGTAGAGTGCGGTCCCGCTAGTTAAATTCTCTCCCTGACCTGTGCTAGCTAGCTGTGGCTCCCTGCAGCCTGCCCTTGTGGGTTCCAGGATCACCCAGCAGACTAGCAAGCCTGAGACCGATGTCTGAGAGAGACGCCAGCCTGTCGGCTTGTGCCTGCTTCTCCTCTTCCGCCATCAAAGTCCCCCTTTAGGATAGTGAGCTGCACAACGGCCACAAAGCCCAGCTTGCTCAGCTTCTAAACCCAGAGCTCTCAGATCCAGGTATGAGGCCAGAATGGGTTTGTTTTCTCTGATGTGGCTACAGTAAGAGTGATTTAGTAAAACATAGATGAGTTAAATATCATCTGATATCACACCCTAGAATTTTACATTTCGATAAAGAAGGCTGAAGGATTTCCCACACTGAGCTAGACCCCAGCATCAGGGAGACTGAGGCAGAAAGATGGCCATGATTCAGTGCCTAGAATCCTCCAGTGAGAGACTGGGGTGTGGCTAAGTGGTAGAGTCCCTGCCTAGAATCTCCCAGTAAGGGGCTAGGGCGTGGTTCAGTGGTAGAGTCCCTGCCTAGAATCCCTAAGTGAGGGGCTGGGGCGTGGGTCAGTGGTAGAGTTTTTTTTTTTTT
>NC_034590.1:17399176-17401174 GCF_900095145.1 Mus pahari | reverse complement strand
GCTTTCATCTTAGCTCTAAATTTTGTCTCTGTACCTATATCCTTTCATGGGTATTTTGTTCCTTATTCTAAGGAGAAATGAAGTATCCACACAATGGTCTTCCTTCTTGGTTTTCTTGTGTTTTGCAAAGGTAGAGTGCTTTTTTAAGCTGGTGTGAAGCTCTAAGTTCCAGTTCTTCAAAGTAAATAAAAAACAAAACCAGACCTCCCTGGTCCTGAAGCTGGTCAGAGGGCCCTGTCTCCAGATCATATGCAATGCACCGCCCCTTACCAGTGTGCATCACTCATATGCACACTGCACACTGACCGTATGCAGTGCACCGCACTTCTCTGGCCCATTGGGAAGATTTGTTTGTTTGTTTTGTGGATAAAGTTACCTTCAGGATTCTTTCTGTCCCATGTAATTTTTTTTTTTAAAACAAACTTTATTTATGGTTTTGTGTGTGACTGTCCGTTTGAACCGAACAACTGCCACTTGGAGAGTTAAGCTGTGTCCCCTCACAAAAGGATGGGGACATCGGGCTTGCTGACTCATCGTGGAGGGGTGGGGAAGGCCCGGAGCCCCTCACCTGAGTGCCCAGCTGCTTCTTACCACTCGTGTGCATGTGACCCCGGGGAGCGGCAAGAGGGTATAAACAGGTGAGGATTTGGGGAAGCTCCATTTATGGAACTATGGGACAGACCTCATCCTCACTGGGTAAGTTGGGTGCAGCCGTTAGGGGAGGAGCATTCACATCCCTAAAGGTAGCTCCTCACCTACTCTTTGTAAGGTTGAGCAGAGTGACCTCAGTGGAGCCGTGCTTCAGTTTGTCATTGCAAACGTAGGAAGGAAGATAGAACTTGCTTACATGTACTTCTGGGAAGGAATTTTAGCCACATATGTGTGTGTGTGTGTGTGTGTGCCTGACAGCTGACTGCAGGTGCCCATGGACACCAGAAGAAGATGTGGGATCTCTTGATACTGTACTTACGGATGGTTTGTGTACTGCACTGCCCAGCATGGGTGTTGGAAATTGCAACCAGGATTTTTGCAGTGTGTGCTTTTAACCATGGAACCATCTCTCCTGGTGCCCCCTCCTCCCAATCAGTGGATTCAATGTTACAAAAGAAACATGTATTTAGTTATTCATGTTAGTGTTTGTGAATGTATGGGCTCCTGTGTGTATCTGTGTGGGGTCCTTATACCTGTGTGTGTACAAAGGTATGAGGAAGCTGATGTCCTCTGAGACTCTGTCTGTGCTTTGAGGCAGGAGCCTGAACCTCACGCTCTGAGCCTGAACCTCACGCTTTCCCAGCTGGGCTGAAGGCTAACAAGTTCCAGGGACCCTCGTGTCTCCCCTGGCTACAGCACTGGGACTTGGGCTCCTTGGCCTGTTACACAGCGATGCAAGCTGAGCTCTGGCCCTCATGCATTGCTTGCAGCATCTCCTAAATGCTGAGCTCTCTCTCTCTCCAGCAAGCCACAACATTTAAAAACTTTTTTTACACTGGGCATCGGCGGCACACGCCTTTAGTTCCAGAACTTGGGAGGCAGAGGCAGGCGGATCTCTGAGTTCCAGACCAGCCTGGTCTATAGAGTTCCAGAACGTTCAAGGCTACACAGAGAAACCCTGTCTCTGTGTCAGGCTCTAAAACAAATTAAACTATAGCCCAACAAACATAGTGACAACCTACACCCCCCCTTTTAAAAACATTTTTAAAAAAGTATTTATTTTGTGTGTGAGTGTGTGTGTGTGTGTGTGTGTGTGTGTGGATGGGTGAGTGGGGGTGTGTGTGGTGCCACACAGCATATGTTCAGGTCAGAAGACAACGTACAGGAGCTAGCTCGTTCCTTGAGGGCTCCAAGACTTGAACTCATGTCACCAGACTTGGTGACACACTCCTTTACCCAATGAGCCATCTTCCCAGTTCCCAGATTTTTTTTTTAACTTATTTTATTAGATATTTTCTTCATTTACATTTCAAATGCTATCCCGAAAGTCCCCTATACCTTCCCCCC
>NC_034590.1:17384528-17398396 GCF_900095145.1 Mus pahari | reverse complement strand
CAGAAGAGGGCGTCAGATCTCTTTATGGATGGTTGTGAGCCACCATGTGGTTGCTGGGATTTGAACTCAGGACCTTTGGAAGAGCAGTCGGTGCTCTTAACCACTGAGCCATCTCTCCAGTCCAAGCCGTTTCTTATAAGCATAAAACACAGTGAAATTTAGTCAAGAATTTCCTGGTGATAAATAACTCCATCACGTGTGCACAATAAAGCTTAGGGCATGACTACATCAGAACTCTTTTGTAGTGTGTAACAGGAACAGCAGGACAACCTTCATGTAAATGCTAGGGCCACGCAGCCGCAGAAACAACTCCTGTAGGAGGAGCTAGTTGAGGACTGCCTGAGAGACCAAGGACTGCTGACATAGACAATGCCAGTCAAAGGGGAACTGCTGTTTAGACTAGATGCTTTCTTGAGACCAATGTGTCATGGGTGGAGGGTATTAAAGGAGCTTGCAGCAGTGTTCAGGTGAGCTTGCCCCCAGTCTGTGTCGCTGACTCTTAGCTACCTCACCTCCAACCTCCAAGGGGAGGTAGGGTCAGGGGACAAGTAATCCAGGGCAGGCACAGGCAGCAGTGAAGTACATGCGACACCTTCCATAAAGATATTCTATAGATTAACAGAGAAAACAAGCTCACGTCAAGGTCTGGGGGAGGATCCGGTGTGGTCTCAGCCACTCGGCTAGTGCAGAGGTCACCAGGCTGCTAACCAGGTCCATTCCCAGCGTCCCTTTGAAGGGACGGCCCCGTGTTTCTCATTCCTGGCTTCTCTGGTGCTTTTCTGTGAGCACAAGGGCCTCTGCCTCCCTGGCTGAGCACACCAGGCAGTTTCATTCAGGGACCTGCCAGAGATGGAAATACAGGCTGCTTCCTGCAGGCAGAGACTGGAGGCTCCTGTGCCGCGAACTGCCCACGTCCCTGCGGGAGACCCTGACTCACGGGTACCTGGAAAGGGCATGTGCACAGTTGATGCACACAGATATTTTGGGGGTTTGTTTCACTATTTTTTTTTTCTTTTGAGACAGGGTTTCTCTGTATAGTCCTGGCTGTCCTGGAACTCACTCTGTAGACCAGGCTGGCCTCGAACTCAGAGATCCACCTGCCTCTGCCTCCCGAGTGCTGGGATTAAAGTAAGTAGTGTGCCACTACTGCCTGGGTTGCATTATGATATCTGCACGCACATGTCACCGTTAATTTGCTGAGACCCCTCACGACCCTCTCAGTTCCTTCCCGACCCGTCCTCCCTTTTCTGTTGACGCAGGGTCTTTTTCTGTAGCCCAGATTGGCCTGAAACTTGTGGCAATCCTCTTGCCGCCGCAGCCTTCAAAGAGCTTCCTGCCTTCATTTCGCCTGTCTTCTCTTTTTGCCTTTTGTTGTTGTTGCTGTTGGTAAGACAGGGTGCTGTAGCCGAGGCTAACCTAGAACTGTCTTTGTAGCCAAAGATGACCTTGAACGTCCCAGACGCACACCCTGCTTATTATATGGAGTTGAACAGGGCGGTTCGGGTTGTTGCATACAGCTGGGCCAGGGATCAGGTCTGGCTGTCCCTGTAAGAGAGATCTCTGCAGGGCACAGTCTTCAGGCTGTGAATACCCAAGGAAAGAAAGCTGTGGTAGACACTTTCTGCACACACCATCAACACTGGCATCCAATCCCCAGAGGAAGGATTTGTGGTTTCCCTCTAAGCCTCACCGTCTGGGGAAGGCTTTGCCATTGGCTCTGGGGGGTCTTTAACATGGCCACGCCCACATCGATAGCACCCGCCCACTCAAGGACTTCCCCCCTGCTCCCTAACGCCCAGTGTTTGGCACCTACAGGAGGTGGACCCGAGCGATGGTGGAATACAGTTCCCTGGCACCAGGCCGCGCGTCTGCTGTAACCCACTCTCCTTGCTGGGCTGCAGGCCAAACTCCTCTAACCGTCCCACATTCCTTCCTGCCTGCCTCACACCACCACCAAATGCCTTTAGTGTCATGTTGCCCTGACCCTGCACCTGCCTCTGTCTCTAGCTGGGTCCCAGGGAGACTGACTTCATTCTGTCTCAAAAGGGATGAACGGGAAAGGCTGCTGTGTGGATCGAGTGTGGAAAAGCTGCCCTTCATTTCGGCAGCCCACAAAGTATTCTATGACTCGGTGTTCTGTGGCCAAGAATCTGAGAGGTTTGTAAAGGCCAGTACACACTCTGGGAACTGAAACATAAACAGGAGAGATGCAGAGATGCAGGGAGCAGGGCTTGTTTGTTTACTTGCCCAGGAGCTGAGGAGGGAATGGGGAACTCTAGGTCTCTCCTACTGAGCCAATCCCCAGCTGCCTCCTACTGAGCCAATCCCCAGCTGCGGGATTCTAGGTCTGGCCAAGGTAACTACAGCTGAGCTATGCCTTTTACCACAGTCTGAGTGTAGATCAGAGCAGGACCCTGGGTATTGGTGATGGCCTTCCTTGTCTCCTGCTCACTTCTGCTTATGCCAGGCTGGCTGGCTTGTAAGCTTCAGGTAGTTCCTGTCTCCGCCCAGCATCTCCCAGGAGAGCCATCCTGAGATTACATCTGTGAGCGTCCCCACTGCATCCGATTTATATGAGGGTTGTAGGAACCTGAACTGATTTTTATCACATTTGTGGTGCAACCTACTGCACTGTTCCCCAGTCACCCTCCTTCCCTTCTTCACTCCCCCTCTCTCTCTTTCTTTCATGTGTGTGCCACCATATGTCTGTGGAGGTCAGAAGACAACTTGTAGGAGTCGGAGTCTCCCTCCATCATGGGCATCTTTACACGGCCATCATTTCGTTTTCTTTCTTTCCTTCCTTCCTTTTTTTTTTTTTTTTTTTTTTTTTTTTTTTTTTTTTTTTTTTGAATCAGTGTTTCACTATGAATCCATGACTGGTCTGGATAGAGCTCATTATGTAGACCAGGCTGACCTTGAACTTACAGAGATCTGCCTGCCTCTGCCACCACCAAAATACTAGGACAAAAGGGGTATATCACCTATCTTGCCCATCCTCATTTTTTTTTTTAAGTATGTGAGTACTCTGTTGCTGTCTTCAGACACCAAAAAATGCACATCAGATCCCATTATAGATGGTTGTGGGCCACCATGTGGTCGTTGGGAATTGAGCTCAGGGACTTCGGTAAGACTAGCCAGTGCTCTTAACCACTGAGCCATCTCTCCAGACCCTTGACAAGAGTTTTTATTAGCACACATTAGTCATCTGTAATCCTGGGTCTCGTGATGACACCTCCACACATGTATGCAGTGTGTTGTGGCTGTGGCCACCCCCACTTCCCTCTCGTGTCCTCCTCGAACCCCACGGATCCTCTTCCTTTCCCAGAGAGGCCGCCTGCTACTCATCTGCTATGTCCTTGTTATTGCTTGGAGACCCAGAGAGTCTAGTTCTTCCAGGAGCATGGGTGAGGGGTTAATTTAAGGCCCCTGGGCACCCTGGGGTGGCTGCACCATTGAGGAAATGTCTCTCCCCTGCCAGCAACCATTGCCTGTGCAGAAGGCCTCAGCTGGAGGTGGGCCTTGTGAGTTCTCTATTTTGTAGGTGGTGTGAGGCAGAGTCTCATACTGTAGCTTAAGCCAACTTGGAACTTCCAGTATGACCCAGGCTGGCATCAGACCAGGCTGGCAATCTTCCTGCCTCAGCCTCCCACAGACCGGGACGACAGTGTGGGGCCCCATGCCTGGCCACTTTCCTGAAGGCTGAAGACTTCCCTTCTGTGTGCCTGCAGCCATGTCTCCCATCTAGGCCAGCTCTGCAGCTGTGGGTGTGGCCCTTATGCTGGGTGTGTGTGTGTTCTACTTCATAATACCGAGGCCTTGAAACCACAACAATTTACTGGCTGGAGCGCATGGGCCTGGGAGTGATTCAAGGTGGAGGTGAGGCCTTGGCCTGCCCTTAGACACTTCACCCCTACTTCTGATAGGGACAGGAGGCCATGCCCCAGTCACCCATCCCTACCATGGGACGTCACCCCGGCCCTGGGGTCACAGTGGCAAATGCCTTTCCTGGGCTGGGCTGTGTGGCCAAAGGTTTCCGAGAAGATTAAATAATGTGTTTAAAAGCATGGTCTTGTGCAGTCACCGCTCAGAAAGCGTTTGTGCTTACAGAGGTATGGGTGTATCTGCAAGAAAAAGTAAGGCCATGACTACTAGGTATGGCTGCCGGAGGAGAAGGCTTATTGTAGATAAAAGGAGTGCACAGTCAGCGGCAGAGACCAGAGTGAACAAGACCCTGAGCTGGGCCATGAGGGGAGAGGGTAAAGAGAGAGGGGGGAGAGCTGCCCATCAAGAGGGGTGGCCTTGGCCAAGAGACCAGGAGGGTAAAGTAGACAAAAAGTATCCCAAATGGTTGGATTATATAGAGAGGGGCAGTCCAGTCCCCGAGTTGGGGAAGTTTAGGGGTGGGGTGGGGTGGGGTGTGCCAGCCAGAAGGACCCTGTAACACACTGGTTCTCAACCTGTGTGGTCGCAGCATCCTTGGGAGTCAAATCACATCTGGCAGGGGTCACATATCAGATATCCTGCATATCGAAATATTTACATTATGATTCATAGAAGTAGCCAGGTTATAGTTATGGAGTAGCAGTGAAGATAATTTTATAGTTGAGGGGTCACCACAACATGAGCATTGAAAGGCTGCGGCATTAGGAAGGTTAAGAACCACTGCTGTAACAGGTAGGGACTGAGGGATGCTGGGAGAACCTTGGTGCGGGTCTGCTTTGATTATGTTAAGCGTGCACATCAGCCATTTGTCTAGGGTCTGAGACCCAACAGTATTCATGGAAGGTGCTGGGGGGTCGGGGGAAGCGCCGAGGTTGTCTCTGTCTGTCCCTTAAATAGGGGCATCCGATTGGGGCTCTTGGTCCAAACTCTCTGCATCTTTGTCCTTGTCTGTTTCTTGCTTTCTCTGCCTCGCTGGGCTCTCTTTCTCTTTCTCTCTCCCTCTCTCTCCTTCTTTTTCCCTTTCCCTCTGTCCGTCCCTTCCTTGTATGTGTGCATGTCTCTGTCTGTGTCTGTCTGTCTGTGCAGTCTCTCTCGAGTTTTCTGCTCCTCCCTCTCTGCCTTCCAAGGTGAGTCATGACATTGTCCCCAACTCACAGATGAGCACACTGAGGCACAGAGAAAGCAGTAAACATACTTGGAATCAGCCAATCAGGGCAGTACCTGTCTTGATCCCAGCAGCTGGGGGCCTGGGCCTGAGCTAAGCAGCATCCGTGTGGTCAGAGCTCCCCCCCCCCCACATACATTCTTCAGGTTAACAGCCTGAAGTTGCTGCGTTTGCAGGGTGGGGTTGCCAGTTGCATCGTGTGTCCTGCAGGCTGTTAAACTTGTCCCCAGACTCCTCCCCTAAATGCTGGAACATTCCAGTGAAATCCCAAGTACTTGGGTTAACCTGTGTTCCCCCCTCCCCCTTCCCTTTTCACCTGGGCTCCTGGGCTCATAGGTGGCCTTTGACCCCCCTCCCCCAAGATAACAGGCAGATAAGGCACTGTACAGTCTAGTGAGAACTAGTTTTGCTTTCAAGTTTCATCCTTTGACCTTGAGAAAGAAGTGAAACTCACATATGAGTACTTTCAGGAGATGGTACTGCATTTACTAACAGGTAAAGAAACTGGCTTGGTGAGTCAAGCCTGGGGCAGGAGGATTGCTTCAAGTTCAAGACCCTCTTGGGCTATAGCGCTAGATCCCATTTCAAAAAACTTGAACCAAACAAGGCTGGCAATTGGTGTTAGACTTGGGGTGGGGTGGGGCTTTTCCATGACTGTATGATTAAGAAGCTTTATTCAGAGGTGCACAGGGACTGGGCAGACGCTGCCTCACCGGCAGGATACATTAGGTTCAGGAAACAAACTGTTTTTGGAAGGTTTGGCGATGTAAGGCTGTACAACAATGTATAACACTGTATAACAATGTGGCTCCTGCTTTGGTTTCACAGTGGCTCCCTTAGTAGAGTGAGTGACTGACTGCCTAGCATGCAGGAAGCCTGGGCTTTAGTCCCCAACAGAGAACAAACTAGGGATGGTAAAGGCAGGAGAATCTGTAGGCCATCCTTGGCCACATAGTGAGCTTGAGGCCAGCCTGGACCACATGAGACCCTGTCTCAAAATAATAACAGCCTTGGGATGGTGGCACACACGGTTAATCCAAGGAGCAAACCAAAATAGCAATAATAAGAGTTTAATAGTAAAACCTAATAGTCAGGGGCGACCTCCAATGCCCACAGCCATTGTTTATCATACATTGAACAGAATGACTTAAAAACAATCACTGTCAATTCCAAGTGTTGACAAGGATACAGAGCAGCAGGAATAATTCCAGCCCTTCAAGACTCAAAAAGTAGCCGGGCAATGGTGGCGCATGCCTTTAATCCTAGCACTCAGGCGGCAGAGGCAGGCACATCTCCCAGTTCAAGGCCAGCCTGCTCTACAGAGCTAGTTTCGGGGTATCCAGGGCTACATACAGATACCTTGTCTCAAAAAACAAAAACAAAAGGCCCAAAAGTGTGACAATATCACATGGCTCTGGGCCTTGCAGCCAGCCAGTCCTTACGTATTCTACCTCCTTTAACTTCAGACAAGGTCTTGCTAAGTTTCCCAGGCTAGTCTCAAGCTAGAGATCCTCCTGCCTCAGCCTCACAGGTACTGGGATGATGACCGGCTTGCACCATCATGGCCAGGCTGGAGTTTTACATTTCTAACTTGCATCCAGGAGGATGCATCTGGTCCACGGATCACTCCAGAAGCAAAGCTCTAGGCAGTTTTGCACCCAAACCCCCAGTGACACTTGAGGCCATGCTGGGTAGTTCCATGTGTGCTGTAAGATGAGAGTGTAGCTTAGTGCAGGGAGAGGAGGGAGGGAAGGAGGGAGAAAATGAAGACCAGAAGGCAGGAGAAGGGGAGAATGGCTGGGGGAATGTGCCGTGGCTGCAGCAGTCAGAATAAAGTGGGTTGTGCTGCAGTAACAAGCAAGTCTTAACCTCAGAGCCGTCTAGTAGTGTAGACAGGCCTCCCCTTGTCCATCCCTAGCGCAGTGGTCGGAGGCTGTGATCTTACCTGCTGAGCAGGCGGCTGAACCCTCTATTCTTGGAATGTTGCCTCCAGTGACAGAGCAGAGCAAAAGAGAAGCCCTTTCTCCTCACCCGCACCTGTTGGCTGGTGCTGGACGATATCTTAGTCTTTCACCCATTCACAGGGGATGAGGATTTCATAGGGATTACTACCATGGAGCCGCTAAGAACATTCTAGAAAAAGGCTGCCAAACTATTTCTGCATATATAGGTATTGTTCTTCGGGTACTGTCTGTGTGTCTGTCCATGATGCACGTGTGTCTAGGCAGGGGCAAGGGGAGGGGAGGTTGGTGACATCAGAGGACACCTTTGTGGAATCTGATTTTCCTTCCAATTTCACATAGCTCCCAGGGATCAAACTCCAAGTCTGCATGACAAACACCTTTACGCACTCAGCCATCTTTCTGCCCACCCCCTTGTCTTAAGACATGGACTCTCACTCACCTGGAACTGGCTGAGTAGGCTAAGCTGTCTGGCCTGTTAGCCCACAGATCCCCCTGTCTCTGCCTCCTCAGTGCTGGGACTACAGCATATGCTTTGCATATGAGTGTTGGGGATCAAACTCGGGTCCTAACGCTTGGGCCAGTGCCTCACAGAGCCATTACATCAGAGCCTATTGCAGCTCTTTAAATAGCTATGAACAGTATTGACTGAATGAGTGTGGCTGGGTGTCAACAAACCTTTATTGACACAAATATGTGATCTACCAGATCTGGCCCTCAGGCTGTAGCTTTGCAGCCCTGTAGCATGACGATACCACATATCACTTTAGACCTGTGACCCAACTCTCCTTAGAGGCCTGGACACAGGTTAAGAAGGGCTCAACATTGTTAAACTCTGTCTAAACACTACTAAGGTGAGGGAAGGGCCTTTCCTTTAAATAAGCTAAGATGTTGGAGACCAGGAGAGTTGATTTCCAATCGGTGTTCATCGGATCCTTCCTGGGTACCCAGACCTGGAGTTACTGATGGTTAAAAGCTGTCATGTGGGTTCTGGGAACCCAACCCCAGTCCTTTGCAAGGGAAGCCAGTGTTCTTAGCCATTCCCATATCCACATTTTAAAATATGGGATCTGGTGCAAACACTTTGCCGAGCCACCTTGCCAGTTCTCCAGCAGCACCACCTCTTTTGGGACAGGGTCTGGGTATGTGGATCTGACTGGTCTGGAACTCACAGGTACTTCTCTTGCCTCTAGCTCGAGAGTGCTGAGATCCCGGATGTGTGCCTATCATGCTGGCCTTTCTGAGAACACCTCTACCTCACTGTGGTGCCCCATGCAACATTAGACCCAAGAAAGGTTTTTCCGAATGGTCTTTTCTTCCCGACTTTTAATTGGGTGGGCTGAACTGGGAATGCGACGGCAGTGACCATGACACGGTGACACTGACAGCGACAGCAGAGGCAGCTGAAGACCCCCAGATAGTAGCCACGGATAGAGATAGGGAGCAGAGAGGATGCAGAGGAAGTGGAGGTGACGAAGCACAGTGGAAGAAGACAGAAGTCTGTACAAGCTGGGGAGATGGCTTAGTGGGTAAGAGCCCCTGTGCAGGCATGAGGACCCAAGTTTGAATATCAGCATCTCCCCACTGCACTCCACCCCAGAGGCAGGCATGGCTGTGCATGTGATTACAGTACCGGGGACAGGGACAAGTAGGTGGGTCCTGGCATCTCACTGGGCAGCCAGCCTGACTGTAAGAGCAAACTTCTGGTTTAGCAAGACCCTTTGTGTCACGGTAGTAAGGTGGAGAGCTATAGAGAAAGACCTTGAATATTTGGGCACACACCTGAGTATGTTTGTGCAACACACACAGACACACCACACAGTGTCACTCTCTTACTAGCTGGGTTCCAGGGTTCAGGGTCTTACTACCCTACCCAGAGCTTGATCTTCCTTGGCAGTAGTTCAGTCCCGTAGCAAATACCAAGTATGATTCAGGAGGTGCAGACCAGTCCTCTAAGCAGGCAGATACCAGACGTGAACCAGCAGCTACAGTTCAGTCCTTTCAGCAAGCAGATCCCAGGCAGCTGTAGTTCAATCCTGAAGAAACCGCCAGGCTCATCTACCAGCCTAAGGTGTGGCCAAGAAAGCAGGAAGCTGCCGCAGGAAACTCGTGAGCAGTTCTTGGGTGAGTTTCTCTCAATGGCGGCGTTACCATAAGTCGAGCTCAACAACACTATGTAAGGTGAACATGTGTGTCTTTAGCGAAGAATAGAGCAGAGCAAAGCAAACCAAAGCTTGGTGCTCACATCCTACTACTGTCTGTGGGGCCATATTTATACTCCTTCAGCACAAGTCCTCTCTCTCACGTGTCTGCTGTATCAAAATATCCTTGCACCCATGTCTGCTTCAGGAAAACAGTCCTTGCGAGGCTGAGACAGGAGGATTACTCCAGCTTTCAGTACAGGTTAGGCTACATAACGCGCAGCGGTGTCCACTGACTTCACATCGAACAAGATCCTTCCCAGCATTCCCGCTAACCACAGAATGATGTTGCTGAGCAGTGATGTGATTCTGAGGGTGAAGGGACTTGCCATCCATCAAAGGCAACCTAGGTTTGACCCCCTCCCCCAAACTCTGTCAAGTTGTCCTCTGACCTCCTCGTGTGTGGCACGTGTACCTCTTCCCAGTAAATAAGTGTAAGACATTTTAAACTTTATTAAAGCTTCAGACGGTGCTGCAGCACTGGTGAGTGGCCCCAGCAGGTTCCATTCCTGTGACTGGGGGAATCTATCTCTGGGAGCTAGAAGTCAGTATGGTCTACAGTGTGAGTTCCACGACAGCCATGGTGTTACACAGAGAAACCCCGCCTCAAAAAAACAGTAAGTAAGTAATCAAGTAAATAAACAAATAGAGAAAAAATTTGGCTGTTTAGAAAAATTTTAAATCGTGTTTATTTATTTTGTGGCTGACAAGATGGCTCGGTGGGTAGAGGCTCCTGCTGCCAAGCCTGGAGACCTGCATTCTGTCCTCAGATCCCACGTGGTAGAAGGAGAGGACAGCGCCACAGGTGTCCCCTGACCTCCCCGTGCTTTGTGGTATGTGTGCCTCCCCCAAACCCTCTTCAACACAATAGAAAGGGATAAATGTGGAAAGAGGTTTAAAATAAATAAAATTTAAAATGTGTTCATTTACTTATTAAAAAGCAGGCTGGGGGCAACTTGCAAGGTTGTCCTTCCTTTGCTGGGTGGGCGGTCAGGGCTAAGCTCGGCAGTGAGCAGCCTGACCCACCGAGCCATCTCTCCAGCCCTAACTTTAAAAAGACACCACCACCTAATAGTGTGCTGAGCACTCACCACCCACCCGCTGTCTCCCTGACACGGGATGACACTGTCTACCCCACTGTGGTGTTCCCAGCCTACAAAAGTACCTGGCACACACAGGGGACAAACACAACCGTGGCAGAAATGCACACTTCGAGGATGGGGAAGACAGCTCAGTTGGTTAAGTGCCTCGCACATAGAGACCTGGTTCAGATCCCTAGGACTCTCGAAAAGGCAGGACAGAGCTGCGTGTGCCTGTAACTCCAGTGCTGATGAATGGAGACAGGAGGAGAGCTGGGGCTTACTGGCTAGCCAGCCTAGTTGAACTAGTGTCCCTGCCTCAAAAACCAAAACTGAGAACTTCTGAGGGAGACCCCTAGGCTTGGCCTCTTCCTCCCCTCCCCTCCCCCCCAACCATGAGCAGGCACACATGCACACACACTCCCCTCCCTGAACACACACACACACACACAAATGTACATTTATTTTATTTTTTTTAATACTTGGATTTTGAGACAGGGTCTCCTTATGTTGCCCAGACTGGCCTCAAACTTAAAGCAATCCTTCTGCCTCAGACACCTAAGTGCTGGCATGAGAGGCCTGAGCAGTAGGCAGCACTTATACATTAAAAAAAAAAGTTAGCATAGTCATTAGAAGGATATGAGTTCGAATCCTAGATATGATGCTTAGTTGGCTCTTTCTGTGCTGCCATTCACTTCCCTGCCACACGTAACTAAGTACCTACTCTGTGTCCGTCCCTTCTAGGATGTGGTGACTCCAGCAACTAAGAATTTCCCATCAGGGGTGGTGGCGTACACCTTTAACCCCAATACTTAGTAGGCAGAGGCAGGTGGGTCTCTGTGGATTTAGGGTCAGCCTGGTCTACACAATACAGTTCCAGATCAGCTAGGGCTACACAAGTGAAGGCTTCTGGGAGGTCACCCTTCCAAAAGGAAGACTGGCAGGTGTCAGGAACTAACAGCAGACAGGCTGGTGTGTGACCCACAACTTGGTGCAGACGTTCAGAAGAGTCATGCGGGAGGGCTTCTTAGAAGGAGGGGTACAGGTGGATGCTGAAGGTTGGAGGGAGGAGAAAGGGTCTGGCAAAGTCAACTGCTTCTGTAGAGATAACTGTGTTCCCAGTACCAGGAGGCAGAGGCAGAGGCAGAGGCAGAGGCAGAGCAGTGCTGGATGCTGGGGAGCCACAGGAGGCTGGGTCCAGGAGGCAGGGTCAGTCCTGGGCATAGAAAGACTTGGGGATAGAGGCAGGGCAGGAGAGATGAACTGGAGGCTGAAACCAGCTGGGGGAGTCTTGAACTTGTGAGGCATGGGGAGAAGACAGGAGCAGGTATACTTGGTTAGCGGGCTGGGCAGGGAATAGCGGGCCGAGGGCACAGTGCCCTTGCATCCACCCCACTGACTGCCAAGATGATACCAGCCTAGAGAAGAATGGCCAGGCTCCCATCTCAACAGGAGCAAGCCCTTCAGAGAGATTACCCTAGGGATGGCTGGGGCCCAGGCCCAGGGCTCAAACGGTTAATGCCTCCGAGGTCTGGAGAAGAGGGGGCTGTGGGATCCTGACAGGCAGGTGCCCTGCTTAGTAAACACTCATTACCAGGCAAGCAGCCATCTCCACCCCGGCCAGTTAATCTCATTCTCTCCCGGGTCCTTCCCAACTCCAACATGGTGTTTTCCTGTAAACATTCATCTGTATCTTCTCAGGGGAACGTGGTCAGTGCAAGGGACGGGCCTCTCCCCACCCCTGCCCCCAAGACTTGTAGAATATTCCATGAGGATGGAAATGTAGGATATCCATTCTGACAACATGGTAGCTACCAGCCTCGCGGGGCTGATAAGACTGGGGGATATCCATCCAAACCCCTCCCCCAGCCTGCTCTCCCCCGGCCAGAACCAAGGACAACTCAGCCCCGGTTTCACCCCCCCCTCCCCGTGTCTGCAGCTGCTATCATGTGCAGCCTGCTGTACACTCGTTAATTACACACCCGCCCTATCTGCACACTCCACCTGCCTTCCATCCAGAACCCTGGATCTTCTGGAGGCCCTAGGGATGCCAGCCACTGTGCCAAGCCACAGGGAAACCAAGGCAGGGTACACTTGAAATGGGCATAGACATAAACAAGACATAAACAAGCTGAGCAGTCCGAGAAGGCTTCCTGAAGGAGACCGCCTGCAGCCAGGTCTTCCCAAAGCGCTGAGGCTGATCTCAATACAAATGAAGTGGGAGATGTGACTCTGTGGATAAACACTCGCCTAGCAGGCACACGGCCCTGGGTTTCATCCCTATGCCCACCCCACGTAAACCAGGCGTGGTGACGGACACCTGTCACCCCAACAAGAGGGAAGTAGAGACAGGGGGAGTCAGAGTTCCAAGGCCATCCTCAGCTGGACAGCCTGAGCAAGAGACCTGAGCAAGGCAAATTCAGGATAGCCTGAGCTACATGAGACCCTGTCTCAGAAACAGAGATGGGGGGGGCAGGATGGGGGGAGGGCAGATGGCTCAGTGAGTTAGAAGAGAGGCTAACAAGCCTTCAGTATTGGGAAGCAGAGGCAGGCGGATTTCTGAGTTCGAGGCCAGCCTGGTCTACAGAGTGAGTTCCAGGACAGCCAGGGCTACACAGAGAAACTGTCTCGAAAAAAAAAAAAAACAAAAAAAACCAACAACAACAACAACAACAACAAAACCAAGCCTTGGGTAGCATCGCAGGTCCGCAGAAGCCGTGTTCCCAGCGCCTAGCACCAGATGTAGATGAACCGATTAGCTTTTTGACAGCTCTGTGTGATAGATGCTTTTAAATCACTCTGCCGACTGGGAAACCTGAGGTACAGGTGGATTCCTGTCTTCAACAAGGTCCTCTGGGGAAGGACTGGAGCCTGGGAAGCATCTGAGCAGAGATCTGTGGTGGGGAGAGAGCAGGCGCAGGGAACCGTCCGTGCGTGCAGCTCCCGTCGCTTGTCCACCTCATTCTCTTCCTCTGTTGCTTATGTTTCCCGTTAAGACTCCTTCTCTACCTGAACCCTCCCCAACCCGCAGTCACCTTAGGCCTTCACTGTGCCCTCGGTCACACCTTGCTCGTGGGTCACAGCGTCTCATTGGGTAATTCTAGGCTCTCCCTAACATAGCCTATGTCCTTAAACTTGAGCTACAGGCCTGCCCAGTCTCATATTGTTGCCTGTAACAGTACATTTTCAAGAAGCCTCCAGGGGACTACATGGAATTTAAACTCATTCAATTATTCAGTCGTTCATTTTAGAGTGCTGAGGATAGAATCCAAAGCTCTGACATAAAAGCCAGGCACTCTATCACTGAGCCACACCCCCAGCCTCTCACTGGGGGATTCTAGGCAGGGGCTCTACCACTGAGCCACACCCCTAGCCTCTCACTGGGGGATTCTAGGCAGGGGCTCTATCACTGAGCCACACCCCCAGCCTCTCACTGGGGGATTCTAGGCAGGGGCTCTACCACTGAGCCACGCCCCCAGCCCCTCACTGGGGGATTCTAGGCAGGGGCTCTACCACTGAG
>NC_034590.1:17374294-17384508 GCF_900095145.1 Mus pahari | reverse complement strand
GGGATTCTAGGCAGGGGCTCTACCACTGAGCCACGTCCCCAGCCCCTCACTGGGGGATTCTAGGCAGGGGCTCTACCACTGAGCCACACTCCCAGCCCCTCACTGGGGGATTCTAGGCAGGGGCTCTACCACTGAGCCACACTCCCAGCCCCTCACTGGGGGATTCTAGGCAGGGGCTCCACCACTGAGCCACGCCCCCAGCCCCTCACTGAGGGATTCTAGGCAGGGGCTCTACCCCTGAGCCACGCCCCCAGCCCCTCACTGGGGGATTCTAGGCAGGGGCTCTACCACTGAGCCACATCCCTAGCCCCTCACTGGGGGATTCTAGGCAGGGGCTCTACCACTGAGCCACGCCCCTAGCCCCTCACTGGGGGATTCTAGGCAGGTGCTCTACTGCTTAACCAAGCCCCAGCCTTTATACTTTCTATTTTGAGACAGAGCCTCACTAAGTTGCCCTGGACTTTAATTCTTTCCGTAGAGCCTTCAGGGGTTAAACTTACGATGCTTCTGCTTGAGCCTCCCAAGTAGCTGGGATGCCATCCTTTGACACATGATCAGCCTATGATTGTTTGCCCCTAGAAACGGGTGAGCAAAGCTTCTTTGTTTGTGTTTCTGAGACAAGGTCTCTGGTTGTCCAAGCTGACCTCAACTTATTCTATGGATTGAGCCTAGCTTTAGAGTCTCGATTCTCCTGAGTGCTGGGGTGACCGCTGTGTACACCTCACATGTGACATCTATCTTATTGTGTCACTTCCCCAAGCTGGCTCCTCACCCACAGGCTGCTTGAACAGTGCCACCATGTCCCAGAGCCCTTCTCCTGTTGTTTGGAAGTGGCGCTGCGGTGTCCTGGGACATAGTTCACGCTCTCCTTGACTCTCACTGTTTATGGTGGATTTTGAAACCTTAGCAACATTCCGGCTCCAGAGAAGGGTGGAGGAAGGGACAGCCAGCCCCAAGGGCCAACAGTCCACGGTGTGTCCCAGAGACATGAAGGACAGGTGAGTCTCTTGAGGGGCAGAACCTCTCCAGACTCATTGCCCAATGACTCTTCTCGTTTCCTCTTTTCTTCTTCCGAAGGAGACTACACCGTGGGCAGCAGTTAAACAACACCTATTAAGATCATAATTGCTTGTGCTCTTTGGCCGAGTGTTAGTCCCATTTCTTGTATAAGGACATAGGAAGTGGGGTGTTCACCATATTGCCATCTGTAAAGGGAATGGAATGTGCAAAAGTCACTCACAGCTCCTCCCAGGTGAGAGTTACAGACGGTGGTCACAGAGGACTGTGTAGCAGGGAAAGAAATGGAGGGGATCAGAAATATAAGAGTTTAAAAAGTCCCTCAAGGGCTTGGTGGTGGCGGCGGCGGCACACACCTTTAATCCCAGCAATCAGGAGTCAGAGGTAGAAGGTCTCTGTGAGTTCGAGGCCAGCCTGGTCTACGGTGAGTTCCAGGACAGCCAGGGCTCCTCAAGGCATGTTGCTAAACAGGAAGAACAAAGTCGAATTCCTTGTGTAAATATACTATTTCCTAGGGAAGAGTCACAGTCTTATACACATAGATCCTATTTCTCTGAACCAAAATCCTGAGGAAGGCTGAGGAGGTGACTTTGTCTCTACAGGACTTGCCACAAAAGCATGAGAACTTGATCCACAGTACCCATGGACACAAGCTGGGCACGGCAGTTTGTATCCTGTAGTTCCAGTGCTGGGGAGCAGAGACAGAACTTGGGGCTCCATGGCCAGCTAGACGAGCCTAATCAGGAAACTAAACTCCATGTTCAGAGAGGTCCTGTCACAGAACAAACAAGATCCAGAGCTGGGAAGATGGCTCAGTGGTTATGAGCACATACTGCTCTTGCAGAGGACCTGAGTTCAGGTCCCAGCACACACTCTGGGCATCTCACAGCTGCCTACAGCTCTAACTCCAGGGGATCCAATGCCCTCTTCTGGCTTCTTTGGTCACTGTGCACCTATGCACACCACACACACACACACACACACACACACACACACCACAAAGATGCACACGCACGAGCACTACTGGAAAACAGAAACAGAGCTGGAGCAATGGCTTAGCAGCGATGAGAGGTTGGATATTCTTGCAGAGGGCCTGGGTCCAGTTCTCAGAACCCACATGGTGGTTTATAACCATTCATAGCCCAGTCCTAGGCGATCTAATGCCTTCTTTTGACCTCCTTGGGTACCAGGCATGCACAAAGTGCATACACAGACAGGCAAAATACCCTTATAGCTAAAATAAAACAAATAAATCTTTTAAAAAAATGAAAACTTAATAAAAATAAGAAGGAGAACAATGAATGACAACACCTAACAGCTCACATAGAACCTGCAGGAGGATCTGCCAGCCATTTCTCTGTATATGGAAATCTGGAGTTATTAAATGGTGTCAGTTGGCCTGAGCTAGAAGCACTCCAGCCTATCTATTTATTTATCTATCTATCTATCTATCTATCTATCTATCTATCTATCTATCTATCTCTCTCTCTATATATATACCAATTATATATATATATATATACATAATACACATATATATATAAAAGAAAGAAAGAAAGGAAAAACTTGTAACAGAGACCACTGATTGCCAATCATGGATGTCTTTATTGTTAGTTTTAATTGTCAACTTGACACAACCTAGAATTCCCCCTGGGAAGAGAGTCTCAGTGAGAGACTGTCTACCCTGTGTTGGCCTGTGGGAATATCTGTGTGGGACTGTCTTTATTGGGTTAACTGAGGTGGGAAGACACAGCCCAGTATGGGCAGTACCATTCCCTAGGAAGGATACTCTGAACTGTGTAGGAGCAGGCTTGGGTGAGCAAGAGAGCATTTGCATCTGTTTCTGCTCTCAACTAATAAAAACATCCTGACAAAAAGCAACAGAAGTATTTTACTTAAGAGTTCCAAATTACAGTCCACTATTTTGGAGAAGCTGAGTCAGGCACTCAAGCAGATAGTCATATTGATCCACAATCAAAAGCAGTGAGAAACGAATGCACCCCTGCTGCCTGCTTATGCACACCCAGATTTCATCACTCATATAGGTCAGGGTTCCCTGCCTAGGGAATAGTGCCACCCACAGTGGACAGGTCTTCCTGAATTAATTAGCAAGCATAAGAATCCCCTGCAGACCAACCTTCTCTGGACAATTCCTTAACTGAGGCTCTCTTCTCAGGTGATTCTAGCTTGTGATTATGAACTTAGCATCTCGTGATGTTAAAGTGAGACTTGAGCCACGGGGATGCTGGTGAGAGAATGTATTCCAGGTATCAGGAAAGGGTCTATGCAAGGGCCTATGTGTGTGTGTGGAGGAACTACAAAGAGGCCTGTGTACTGATGGCCAAGCCACTGACAGGGAAGATAGCAGAGGTAAACTTGAAGATGACAGTGGGCCACATCCAGCAAGGCCCAGTGGTCTGACTGAAGGCTCTGAGCATGCTGTCCCCAGTTGGGGCAGCAGGGGGACTCAGTAATTAGGGTGTCTTCGGGCAACTTGGGTTCCAACAGGGTGGCTCAGAGTGCCATGTAGGGAGCAGACATGGTCAAAGGCAGGTGCAGGAGGTGATGGTGGCCTGGAGGGGCAGGTGCGGGAGGTGATGGTGGCCTGGAGGGGCAGGTGCAGGAGGTGACAGTGGCCTGGAGGGGCAGGTGCGGGAGGTGATGGTGGCCTGGAGGGGCAGGTGCAGGAGGTGACAGTGGCCTGGAGGGGCAGGTGCTGGAGGTGACAGTGGCCTGGAGGTTAGATGAGTAGAAGTGGCAAGCAGGGCCGAATGTGGCTACATGGTGAAGGTCAACTGTGCAGTAATGGTGGACATAGGGGCTAAGGTGTTAAGAGACGTCCAGCCTGACAGGAAGAGCCTCTGTTCCTGTCCATTGCTATAACAAACGGTCGCAGGCCAGCTGAATCAAACAGAAAGTTTTTTCTCTTCATGTGGTTCTGGAGGGCAGGAAGCCCAGTATCACAGTACTCCGTTTCTGTGATGCCATTACATTACCGTGTACAGTGCCTCCACACGGGAGCCAAGATATGCTGGGACAGAGCTTGTGTTTATTGTATGGCAACTCCAGCATGGGCTAGCCTGCTCTTTCAAGATGACTCCAGGATGTCCAATCTGGAGAAGTGGCCTACTCATGGGATATGTGATTTCCTCCAAGATAACTATCCAAACTCTCACGGTAAATAGTTTCTATGCGGGATAATTCGTTCGCTCCAAAGATGACTTATCTGCCCCCGTGATTATTAGCCTACATGATCCACACATAGTCGGCTCGGAGGATAATCGGCCTACTCCTTTGATCAGTATGATCCTGAGATAAATGGCCTAGGCTCTCTACAATTAGTCCGCTCTAGTGATAGAGCATATTCCTGGGATAGCTGGTGTGCCTGCGGGGTGATTTGTGACATCCCCCTGCTCCCAAGGTACATGACTATGGTGCTGGTGTTAATTCATCCCGGTGAGCGTGTTTCTTGACACCTCCTGATATCTTCAACGAGTAACATCACTTAGATTTCAGCTAGGGGCCAGCAAGATGGCTCAGCAGGTAAAGGCCCTTGTCCCAAGCCTGGCAAGCATCCAGGATCCACAGGGTGGAAGGAGAGGACGGATCGCCTAGTGCTGTTCTCTGACCTCCACAGGCATGTGCTGCACAGCCCGTGCACATGCGTAAGTAAGTAAAAGTAATACAAACCAACTAAGGAGCTGGTTCAGTGGTGGGGAGCACTGGCTGCCCCTCCAGAGGGTCCAGGTGTGATTCTCAGCACCACGTGGCTTAGATCTACCTGTAACTCCAGTCTCAGGGGAATCTGTCAGCGTCTCCTGGCCTCCAGAGGCACCAACCAACAGGCAAACCATCTATAGATTAAAAAAAAAATCTTTAAAAAGACTAAGTTTAGCCAGGTGTTGGTGGCACATACCTTTAATTCCAGCATTCAGGAGGCAGAGGCAGGCAGATCTCTGAGTACAAGGCCACCCTGGTCTACAGAGTGAGTTCCAGGACAGGCAAGGCTACATAGAGAAACCCTGTCTTGAGAAACAAACAAACAAACAAACAAACCCACTAAGTGTCAGCCTGAGTTTTCGGGGGATAATGAAACTGTAGCATTCAGGTGTGTGGGAAGATAGCAGATTCTGTGACCAGAGCTGTTCATCTGACCCCTCTGGGCCGTGTTCAGGGGCGCCAGGATTGTACACCCACAGACTACCACCATCAAACACTCTAAGGGCAGAACTAGTAGGGTCTTGGGACTCCCTGGTTGCTATGGCAACCCCTCCACTCCACCTACGGAGGCTGGTGTTGCTCCACCAACATCCTTGTCTCCTGTGACATAGGAGCCTTCACGCACTGGCCTTGGGGCAGCCGTGAGCTCCCGGTGAGCTAGCTCCTGGGTATGAAATATTTAAGACAGCCTGCGCTCAGGATCTCCCAGTACAGGATGGCTATAACCAGCTTGCTCTGCCTCAGATAGCAAATACTCAATAAATCCACAGCAGAGTATTATCAGTGGTCCAGCTTGCTGGAGAAGCGGGAGGGATGAGGGACATGGGGAGGATCACTCTCACCGGCAGCTAGGTTACCTCATTGACTGAGGGGGTTTTGTTTTTGTTTTCCTTTTTGTTTGATTTTTAATCCTACTCTGTTGCCCAGTCTGGCTTGGAGCTGTTGATCCCCCTGCCTCCTGACTTTTGGGACTGTCCCAGACTCACTGTTTTAATTAAAGGAAGTGGTGTTGGGGGATGGCTCACACCAGGTGACTGGGAGGATTTGACATCAGCACCCATGAACCTAGCCAGCCTGTGATTCCAGAGCCTGGGAGGTGGAGGCAGGAGGGTCAGAATTTCAAGGCCATCATACATTGCAAGTTCGAGGTCAGCCTATGCTACATGAGATCTGTCTCATTAAACCAAACCAGTTGGGCAGGCCGTGGTAGCCCACGCCTTTGATCCCAGAGCCTGGGAAGCGGAGGCACGTGGTTCTTTGTGTTCGAAACCGGCCTGGTCTACAGAGCAAATTCCAGGACTGCCAGGGCTACACAGAGAAACCTGTCTTTAAAAAAAGCCCCAGGCAGAGGTAGGCGGATTTCTGAGTTCGAGGCCAGCCTGGTCTACAGAATGAGTTCCAGGACAGCCAGGGCTATACAGAGAAACCCTATCTTGAAAAAAAACAAAAACAAAAACAAAAAAAAGCCCCAACAACAACAAAAACAAAAACATAAAAAATAAACCAAGCCAGTTAAACCATAAAATGAGAACAGGACAAGGGGTGTCAGGTCATGGGGGGGTGAGCAGGCACTCACCTCCTACCCCCAACCCAAGAAGAGAAGGAGCAGCGCTGAGCAGGACAGTAGTGTGCGTGAGGAGAAAACTAGAGGCCAGTGGGACTGGAGCAGTGTGTGTGTTCTGTGTGTTTGTGTTTTTGCTTTCTGTTGTTGCTGTGATAAAACACTGACCAAAACCAACTTGGGGAAAGAAACGGTTTATTTGGCTTCAGTCCTGTGTCGCAGTCTATCATGCAGGAAAGTCAGAGCAGAAACTCAAGGCAGGAACCTGGAGGCAGGAGCTGATGTGGAGAGCATGGAGGGGTGCTGCTCACTGGCTTGCTCCTCAAGCCTCGCTCACCCTGATTTCTTATCCAACCCAAGATCACCTGCCCAAGGTGCCCCCCAGAACCGAGGTTCCCTCTTCTCGGGTGACTCAAGTTGACAAGAACTAGCCAGGAAAGGGAGGTGAGGCCAGAGAAGGCGAAGGGGGCCGGACAATGCTTGGTCGCCCCAGTGGAAACCCTGCTTGACCTCTCAGTGTGATGGGATGGTCCCCTAGATATGCATCCAGAGTGAGAGATGAACAGGATGTGACCAGGGGTGACCTGCATCCTGACACCTCCCAGGTAGACAGGTTAACAAATCCTTCTGCTTGCCATCTTCTGAGAAACCAAGACTGGGCCTTCCAACCTGCAGCCCGAGGGCCACAGCCACCCTGTGCATACAAATAAAGCTTTATTAGGACATGAGCTCATCCACCCATTCACTCCCTCACCTCCACTGCTTGTCGGAGCCAGATAGTTATAGCCCAAACCTTGGTGAATCTGGGAGTTTCTTTTGGGGGGTGGGGGTATCCAAGTTTATTATTAATGTACCATCGATAGACATAAGAACCAGCATCCCCCGCCCCAACAAGGAAGTTGGAAAAACATGAACAAAAAGAGCCTATGCTGGATACTCTAGGGAGTCAGAAATCCCGTGACATGCCATCTCTGCGTTGGTACCCAGGAGAGAGTGTGAGACTCTTCAAGGCTTCCAAAGCTTCGGGGAGTTGAGGATCATGAGTCCTTGGGGTGCTTTGTAGAACCCGATGGGTATGGAGTACCTTTCCCAATCCTTGTGCCAGAGGATTGGGAACATTAAACTAATTCCTAGGCCAGAGTCTGACCCATAGCTTCTGACAAATTGAGACTGAAAACTATGTTCCCTTGACTCCAGCCCAGGTGTGTGGGCCTTGGACAACTGCTTGAGTCCCATCTCACGCCTCCCATATAGGAACCGAATCCTAGTGCCTCCTTTTGTCATTTTGAGTCAGCTGAGACCTCCACAGTCTCATCATTAGGGTCAGGGTCTGTCTTGAAGTGATTCATTAGCTCCAGGAACTACTCAAGGGTGGACGCAGAGTTACTATCCATGGAAGACAGACTCGGAATTGTCTCCGTCTCAGTTTCTTCTGTCATGGCTGCAGCTCACTTGAGTTCCCTTTTTCAGATTAGCTGGGGAGTTTCTAATATCTTGCTTTATGCAGGAAATCCAGCTAGCCCCAAATGGGAGCAATGCCCAGAACACTGTAGGCACTCCAAATATTTCTCTTTGCAGAGCAGGGCCTGCCACTTGTCCCTGAATCAGAGGAGGCTGCCAACACTCTCTGGTCCTGGGGCTACTTCCAGCCCAGAGTCACATGGGCCAGAACAACAGCCAACCACAGAACAACAGCGACCAAAAATAATGCTGGCATCATCCGAGCCTTTGCCTTGGAGAACATTCACGGGCAGAACTACAAGCTCACCCCCTGCTCTCTGGAGTTCAAGTTCCCCCACCTTTTGTGCTCACTCAAAACTCTTTTGCACCATGGGGCAGCCACCCAACCCTGACTCCCCATCTTTTCTCCTTTCCGCTTCTGATTCAGGCTTGGGGGGTGGGGGTGGAGGGCTCTATAAGTTCCTGTGTCTAATTATATGTTTTAGCTTCAAAATTAAAATTAAAAGGGGTGGGTTAATTACATAATTTTCAGAAATATTTGGAGCATGCCTGTGTCATATCCGACCCGTGACTCTCTCTTGGTTTTTCTGCCCCCTTTCCCTGCACAGAGACTGACTTCCCACTTCCCACCGCCACGGGGGTCCCTGGATGAGATTCAGGTCCTCAGACTGGGCAGCCCACAGGTTTTCTGGATGAACTATCTCACACGCTCTTCTCTTCATTTGTTGAGACGGGGTCTCCGACTGAACCCGGCACATGCCAGTTTAGCTCTCCTGGCTGACTAGTGAGCCCTGGGGACCCTCCTGCCTCTGTCTGCCCAGAGATTATTGGCTTGCACCACTACACCTGGTTTGTTACATGGGTGATGGGGGTGTGGCGGAGGAGGGACTGAAAACCCAGTTCTTTGTGTTTGCACTGCAAGCACTTTACTGACTGAGCCATCTTCTCAGCTCTTATTTTTCTTTTCTTTCTTTTCTTTTTTTTTTTTTTGTTTTTTTGTTTTTTGTTTTGTTGTTGTTGTTGTTGAGACGTGTAACCCTGGCTGTCCTGGAACTCACTGTGCAGACCAGAGTAGCCTCAAACTCACAGAGATCTGCCCTATGGCTACCTCCTGAGTACTGGAACTGAATGTGTGCCCCACCACCGCCTGGCCTTTTCTTTTTAGGGACATTATCTCACATAGCTCAGGCTAACCCAGCCCTTCTGGTAAGCCCAGGTTGTCCTTGCCCTGAAGATCTTCCTGCACCCTCCTCACAAGTGCTGGAATGACAGGCTTGAACTGCCACACCCGAATCCCTTCTATTTTTTTGTGTTATATATAGTGAAGCATATCATGTATGATTCTTATTTGTAATATATCTTATTCTAGAGTCTGCCTGTGAGATAAGGCATGCAGTATTTGCCTTTTTGAAGCTGTCTGAGATCCTTTAGCGTGATCTGCAGTCCCATCTATCTCCCCACAGAGAACATGATTCCTCTTTACAGTTGAAGAAAGCTTCATTGTGTCTGTACCACATTCTCTATCTATTCATCGGTTGCTAGACATCTAGGCTGCTTCCACTTCCTGGTTTTTGTGAATAGAGAGGCAGTGAGAGCATGGACGAGCAGATGTGTCTGTGGTGTAACACCTCAGCGTGCCCTAAGTGGCAGAGCTGTTCAGATGGTGCTTCTAATTTTGGATTAGCTTTACAATGTAAAAAAAAAAAAAAGAGTTATTATTTTAAGTGCATTTTTTGAGGTGCATCTGTGTTTTGCCTACATATGTAAAATTACTTTATTATTTTATGCCTTTTACCTGTATGTATATATGCATGCCTGGTGCCTGCAGAGACCTGAAGAATGTGTTGAATGCCCTAGAATTGGAGTCACAGATGGTTGTGTGCATCCATACGGATGCTACAAGAGAAGCTGGTGATCTTAACCTCTAGGCCATCTCTGTTGCCCCTGGTTTTTGTTTTTTGTTTTTGTTTTTTTTAGATTCATTTTTTAAAAAAATCTTTCTTTTTTTTTTTTTTATTAAATGAGCCAGGCATAACAATGCACACCTATAATCCAAGCAGAGGCAGGTGGATCTCTGTGAATTTGAGGCCAGCTTGGTCTGAAAAAGGAAATTCTAGGGCAGCTGTGGCTACATAGAGAGACCCTGTTTCCAAAAACAAAACAAAATGTTATGTGTATGTGTGTACACTTGCCTGTTTTTATGTGCATCATGAGAGTGCAGTGCCCTTAAAGGCCAGAAGATGGCGTCAGATAACCTAGACTGGAGTTATAGGTGTTTCTGAGACAGAACCCAATCTAGGACCTCTGCAAGAGCAGCAATTATCTGAACAGATGATCTACCTTTCCAGCTCAAATGTTTAGTTTTTAAAAAAAAAAAAAAAAAAAAAAAAAAAAAAATAAATAAAAAAAAAACATTTGTGAGCAGAAGAGAAAACTTGGTGGTTGAGAACATGCC
>NC_034590.1:17322961-17374268 GCF_900095145.1 Mus pahari | reverse complement strand
TCAGATAACCTAGACTGGAGTTATAGGTGTTTCTGAGACAGAACCCAATCTAGGACCTCTGCAAGAGCAGCAATTATCTGAACAGATGATCTACCAATCTGTGGGTCATTTACAGGCATCAACTACAACCATCAGAAAAAAAAAAAAAAAAAAAAAAAAAAAAAAACATTTGGGGGCAGAAGAGAAAACTTGGTGGTTGAGAACATGCCCTGCTCTTGTAGAAGACCCAGGTTCAATACCCAGGATCCACTTGGCTGCAAATAATCATTTGTAATTCTAGTTTCAGGAAAGCTATGCTGTCTTCTGGTTTCCACAGACACTGCACAAATGTGCTGCAGACTTACACTCATACACATAAACTGAAAACAAATAAACGCACACACATGTCTGTCTATGAGTGGGTGGGTATGTACATGGGAGTACAGATGCCCCTGGGGCCAGAGCAGGTGTCAGCTTGAAGCTGGAGTCACAGGTAGTTGTGAGCCACCTGATGTGAGTGCTGGGAGTTGAACTTGGGTCATCAGGAAAATCAGCTCTTAATCACTGGGCCATCTCCCCAGCTATTTTTAGTTTTTAAAAATATGTTTATGAGCCGAGCAGTGGTGGCACATGCCTTTAGTTCCAGAACTTTGGAGACAGAGGTAGGCAGATCTCTGAGTTCAAGGCCAGCCTGGTGTACAGAGTGAATTTCAGGACAGCTAAGGCTACACAGAGAAACCCTGTCTGGGAAAACTGAAAAAATAAATAAATAAATAAATAAAAGGTACTCACTGTTAGTGGGGAAGTATGTTTCTGCAGGACAGCCACAACCACAGTGTATGTGTTCAGGAGTTGGTCCTGCTTTTTTACTGTGGGTCAGTAGGCTTGCCAGCAGGCGCTTTTCCCAACGGAGTATTCCTGCCCCACTCCTGTCTCTGGATGTGTTTGTGTGTGCGCATGCACAAGCATGAGTGGAGTGCATGTTACCGTGGCACACTGTAGAGGTTAGAGGGCAGCGTGGGGAACTGGTTCTCTCCTCCCACCACGTGGATCATCAGACTTGGTGACAAGTACCCTTTACCTTGATGCCATCTCAGTCCTCGTTTGTTTTTCTGATGAGGCTTCCGTGGGTAGCCCTACCTGGCCCAGAACTCACTATGTAGACCAGCTGGCCTCACTGTAGTGGTCTCTGCAGCTGTTGCCTCCTGATGTGGGCCCAGGGGTTGAACTCAGTGTATGGGGTTTGGTGGCAAGCACTTTTCCCCTGGTAAGTCAGTTTGCTGGCCTTGTGTTTGTTTCTCGATGAGGGCCCTTCTGGCTGGGGTGATGTGAAATCTGGAACTCTGGATCCTGCTGCCTCCACCTCCAAAATGGTGGAATTACAGGTGTGTGTCCCTTCAATCCGTTCATGTGATGCTGGGGACCTAACCCAAGGCTTCGTGCATGCTGGGCAGGCACTGTAGCAACTGAGCCTCAGACCCAGCCAACATCTTTTATTTTTGTTTAGTATCTTAGCTCCTTGCTGAATTTCCCCACACCTTCCAGACTATTGCTTAGGTTCTATAGACCCAGGCCATTCCGAGGGCTGGGATTAAGGAAGCTTTCATGCTCTATTTCTTTCTCTGGCCACACATGTCTGCGTGTTTCATTCCCCGTACCACTAATTTCCCTATTTCAGCTTATTCACCCATGGGGAACCTCAGGAGAAGACCAGGCACAGACAACCACGGGCTCACAATATAACTGAGAGTATCCTGCAGATGTTGTTGTTGTTGTTGGTGGTGGTGGTGGTGATGGTGGTGGTGGTGGTGGTGGTGGTGGTGTGTGTGTGTGTGTGTGTTAAGGTCTCCAAGGAGACATATTGGGACTTTAACTCAAGCATGTATTCTGGCTGGTGTGATGAAAGATGGCTAGAGGGTTTAGAGGCAGGGGCATGTGTCCTTTGGACTTGATTCTTTGGCCTTGCCTTATCCCTGGTGGTATAATAGAGACAGGAAGTGATCTCACGGAGGCAGTCTGGTCTCTGTGCCCACACCTGTAAAATGTGTGGACTAGCAGGACCAAATGCATAGAGCTGGCGGGTCCATGTTGTGGGATTTAATACATAGTGAGAGCTTAGAACTGTGTGTGTTCTCACTAAATGTTAGCAGGCATTAGAGTGGTGTGGGCTTACAGATCAGAGAAAATCCCCAGCAAACAAAGCCGGCTAAGCTGTGTGTGGTGGTGCATACCAGTCATTCCTACACTCAGAAGGTAAAGGCAGAGCAGCCAGAAGTCCAGAGCCATCCTCTGTTGTACAGGTCGTCTGATCTCCCCGTAGGCTGAGCAAGCAGAACTAAAGCTACCTCCGGAACCAGGCCAGTAAAGACAGATGATGACATCGCCAGTTGCTGGGTAGATTTAGCCTAGATGGAGTTGATGATATCCGTAGTTGGCAGGTAGGTCGGTTGGCTACAGACACCTGAGGTGTCATTTCCAAATGGACAATAGAGTGCCAGGATGGCAGAGCTGCAGAATGAAACCCTGTCTCCGAAGCAAAGAAGCAGGCCTGCAGCGGTGGTTCAGTGGTTAAGAGCAGGAACTGTTCTTCCAGAAGACCTGGGTTCAATTCCCAGTACCCATAGGACAGCTCAGAATCATCTGTAACACCAGTTGCAGGAAATCTGACATCCTCTTCTGGCCCCTGACAGCACTGTATGCACATAGCGCACATGCATATATGCAGGTAAAACAGCCGTACACATTAAAACCATATTTAAAACACACACTCAAGGAAACAGCAAACTTAGGAGACTGTTCAAAGCCTGAGGCAGATCCAAGTGCTTAAGGGACTATGGAACAACCAGAGCTAAGCAGCTTGAAGATATGGTGGAGTGTGTCTACGTGGTGAGGGCCTTGGGGACTTTGGTATTTATTTATCGTTTGTTTGCTGATGTATTTATTTTTGCAGTAAGGTGATTTAAACTTGGTGCTTTACAGCTCAAGTGCCCTATAACTGAGCCACATCTTAAGCCTTCTTTTTGTACTTTGAGACAGGGTCACACTAAGTTTCTCAATCACTTTGTTTAAACCCATGACTTCAACTCATTGCAGTCCTCCTGCCTCAGCCCGGCAATGCTAGGATGGTAGGTGTGGTCCTCCAGATGAGGTTGGGGTTTTTGCTTTGTTTTCTGAGACAGGGTCTCCTATAAGCTAGGCTGGCCTAGAATTCTTTACATAGCTGTGGGATGACCTTGAACTCCTGATCCTCCAACCTCCAGTTCTCCAGGGCTGGAATGATTCCCTGGTGCCATCACTCCTGCTTTGCAAGGTGATTGGGTGGAACCCAGGGCTTCGTGCCTGCTAGGCAAACCCTCTACTGATCGTGCCCCAGCCTTAGCCTCAACATGAGGTCTCAATCGCACCAAGTTCAAGGCTTTAGTGAAATTATGTAGTAGAAACGCTTCACACATCTTTGAGTTCAATAAATGATTCTGACCCATCCACCTGCATTGGGTCTGCTCACAGTCTGCACTCTACAAAAGCAGTTTCTTGGTGTGTGTCCTCACGCCGGCTCCCGGGGGACCCAGGCATTCCGGCCTCCCGCCGCCCCCTATGGGTGCGCACAAAGGCATCCATTCATGCCTGTTTACAAAGCAGCCCATTCACCCGGTCCCCTTGAACCAGCAGCTGCTGGCCGCTCCCCAAGCCTCTCTATTGGTGCTTCCTGCTGGCCATCAGACCCGGGCCCCGCCTACTGCCGCACATTCTCGGCCAGGTTCTTTTCCCACGCCTGGCACGCTTTGCCAACTTCTGATTGGCCTGGCGCTCCAGCCGCTCTTTTTGATTGGGCAGCACTGAGCCCCAGGGGCGAGGTCTGAGCGGGCCGCAGCAAGTGCTGATTGGTCTGTAATACCTACCTGTGGGCGGGGCCGTCCACTGCAGGCCCCTCCTCCTTTTCTGTCCAGGCCGAGGCCTCTGGACCGCCCTGGGCGCTGGTGAGTGTCGGGGGCCCTCCCCCCCGTGGTGCGCCCCAAGGGTTGGCCAGAACCTGCCAGACCTGGGGGAGGCCGGAGCCAGTGGGGTACAGCGGGGGTCCTGGAGAGGGGTGGGTCAAGACATTCACCCTGGGTGCAAGCGACCCCAGGGTCGGGGAGGAGTAAAGGGAAGGTTGTTGTCACCCAGCCCGGATTCCCACCTTGTGCCAGGCAGCCTGGGGTCATCTCTGACAGAGTCACACGGTCTGTTCTGCAGAGGGGAAACTGAGGCAGTGCTTAAGACGTTGCATGATAGAACACCTGAGTCATGGTCTCCGGTCCCCAGGCTCTCAGGACTACCGTGTCAGATGTCAGAGGAGGAAAAAGCTGTGAACCAGAGAGAGAGGGGTCGCGACAGGCAGGGCCAGGGACAGAGAAGGATGTGCTTGGCTGCGTGTCCCAGTTTGTTTTGGTTTGACTTGGTTTAGTTAGGTTTTTTGAGCTAGCTTCTGAACTCACTGTGTAGACCGAGCTGACCTCAACCCCCAACCTTCCTGCCTGAGCCTCTCAAGGGCCGCGATGACAGGAGTGTGCCACCAAGTCTCGCAATGGACGTGGGCACTTTAATGTCTAACTAAACTCCCCTCCAGTGTAGGTGAATGGATTTGAGGGGGTTTCTGTTGTTTCCATTTCACAGGGAGTGAAAGGTGTAGACTGGACCGAGGTGGGGAACACAGGGACCTGGTGTGCCTGGCCCTGTGGCTTTTTTTTTTTTTTTTTAACATCATAATAGTAATCAGGAGTTCAAGACCAGCCTCAACTTCATGATGAGTTCCAGGCGAGCCTGGGCTACTTAAGACCCTGTATCAGAAAAACAAAAAACAAAAATAAATTTTTCTGTAAGCCATACCTCTTAAGCCACAAGTTTATCGTAGGCACGACCACCCGATGTCTCCTCCTCGATTACCCTTGAAGAGAAGACCCAAGCCTGAGGCTGGCATAGCATTTTGACATCATATCTGAGGATTGGGGTGTCCCACTTCCAGGGTTCAGGATTCTAAGATAAAAAAACAAAAAACACGAAAAACCAAAAAAACGATAAAACAGAGACCTGGGTCCTTTTCCTCGAATGATTTTTCTTTGATTTCATGAGCCTCAATTCCTAGCGAAGAAAGTGAAGGTTCAGAAGGCTGGAGAGAGATTCGAACCCTAGGCATGCTCAGTCCGGCTCTGTGCCAGCCCTTCACCTTTGCCCACAGCCGCCCACTTGGCAACAGGTTCTATCTCTGCTGGCTGCTGTGCCAGGCCCCGCCCCCGCCCAGCCTGGCAGGTGTCAGGAGACGTCAGAGCCGGGTCCTGCCTCCTGACGGGAGAGGCCCCACCTCTTGCTGGACCGCAGAGCCGGCCTCACCTGGGTGCTGGAGAGGATCTGGACTCGGAGGCCTCCCCATCTCTACCGCCAGGTGCCCAGGTAGCCTCGGGATCTGCGGGATAAAGGAGCTGTGCCACAGGGCGCTGGGTCAGGAGGAGAGGGGGTTAGGATCCAGGCTCCCAGAGCGATAGTGGGCCGGGTACCCCAAGTCAGAGGGAAGAAGCTGAGCGTGGAACCCAGTGTCTGAGCGAAGAGGGCCGAGGTCTGGACTCATGTCTGAGGGAGGAGGGCTGAGGTCTGGACTTCTGTACCTGAGGGAGAAGGGCTGGGGCCAGGACCCCTGGGTCTGAGGAAAAAGGACTGGGGTCCTGACCAGTCTAGGCCTGAGGGAGAAGGCTGGGCTGGAGTCAGTACCCCTGGGTTTGTAGGAAGAAGTTGGGCCCTGGACCCCTGAGTCAGAGAGAAGCTGGGGTCTGAATCTCTGGGCCTGGGGGAGGAGAGCTGGGGTCAAGACCCCTGTGTCTAAGGGGAGAAGGTGGGTCCTGGCTCCTTGAGTCTGAGGGAGGAGGCTAGGGCAGGACGGGCTCTATGTCACCCATTAGCTGAGGTCATAAGCTTGGTGCTGCCCCAGCCTCTGCCCAGGCGGGCGGGGCCCTGGCTGCTTTCCTTTTCCATAAAGCTCTGTCCGCTCCTCCCAGGTGCTCTCACCTGCCTAAGTGACACTAATGAGTCCTGGCACCGCATTCCTGCTGCCTGAGGGAGGGGTGTGTGGCTGGGGCTCAGCCATTTGGGGCCAGGCCCTGGGCCCACCTTCTTGGCTTGGTCAACTTCTCTGAACCCCACATCCCCACCTCTGACCCATGGCTGCAGTAAAACCTCTCGACATCGCCCGTGTCTAATGGAGACAGGACTGAGATCCCACTCTGGGGGTCTGGGCCTGGACTCGGTCTGAGGAGGCTTGAGGCTGCTCTTAAGCTGTTGGGAACAGCAGGGCTGTGAGAGACAAAAGCCAGCAAACTCTTCCTGGTCAAAGGCTACAGGCTGGAGAGGAAGCAGGTGGGTGGGGTGGGGTAAAGTCCCTGGGATGGGGCTTGGCTCTGGGTGTATCTTTACCACACTGGAGTCTGGGGTGATCCTTGGCCCTTTGAGCTGACCATTTGTCGAGCACCGGGGGCCAAAGTGACTGAGAACCAGGGGTGTGAGGAGGGCTGAGAGGGGCCCGAGGCAGAGGAAGTTTGCATGTGGGAGAGGCTCCCGGGGCAAGCTTGAGGGAACAAGATCTGGGAGGACATCCCTCGAACAAGCAGAGTGCTTGGATGGATGTCCCTAAGGGTTGTGTTGGAGGTGCCGTTGGCCTGGTACACAGCGGTGAAGACAGAGATGCGGGTGTCTTCAGATGTTGCCTGAGTGGGGATGAGGCGGTGGGCCAGTAGGGGCTGCTTGCTGTGGGCCATTTTCTGCGGGATATTGGACAACCCCGAAATGGCTGTGTTTCCTAGTCAGTGTCCCTGGAAGTGGGGGAGGGGGAGGCCCAGACACCCTGACTGCCTCCTGCAAGCTTCCTTAAAGAGTCTTGAGACTTAGCTGAGTCCATACCCCAAGACCTGCTGGAAGGCAGGGCCCCAGCGACTCGTGACAGGTTTCCAGAGCCTGGGTCTGAAAGGCCTCTGAGAAGGTTGAATGAATGTGAGAACGAACGAGTGAATGCATGAAGCCAGTGAGACTTCAGGGACTAGGCGATCAACCTGTAATTATGGGGCAGCAGGACTGAGCAGTGCACAAAAACGTCAGCCGTGCCCCACCTGGGCCCCATCTCAGAGTGGCAACTGTGGTGGCAACCTTTACTGTCCTTACTACCTCACCTCCAGCCCGCTTCTCATTTCAGCTGCAGACACAAGGCACATTCCTGCCCCAGGGCCTTTGCTTTGTCCCAGCATCCCAGTAGCCTGCTGGTTAGAGAGTCACTCAGGTCTTTACTTTGAAAAGCAACACACTAGGGAAGGGCTCGCCAGTCAGTCCAGTTAAAAATTTGAACACAGTCCCAGCCCCCAGCCCCAGCCCCAGCCCCAGCCCCAGCCCCAGCCCCAGCCCCAGCCCCAGCCCCAGCCCCAGCCCCAGCAGGAGGTGTCGTTCCCCTGCCCTATACCTCCCTCAGCCATTTCTCACCATTTAAACCATTTGCATGTTTATAACAATGTATCTTTTTTTTTTTTCTGTTTCTTGAGAGGAGAATCATACTGTCCAGTATAAACAGCCCAAGCCAAGAGTGTATTTAAGTTTTATAGTAACCACATTTGGGGGTGGGCACTGGAGAGGTCGCTCTGTGGTAACAGCTCTGGCTGGCTGCTTTCCCAGAGAATCTCAAGTCCCAGCTCCTACATGGTGGTTCAGAACCAGTTATGTGTAATTACAGTTCTCGGGAATTCCTCTTCTGACCTTCATGGGTACTGGATGCATGTGATATAAACATACATGCAGGCAAACACCCTTACACATATATTTTTTTTAAGTGGGGTGTAGAGACCGCTGGCGTTTTGTTGTACCGATTGTTCTTGGAGAGAGCTGCTCAGTTCCAGGGAGCTACCGCCACCTTCTGACCACTGTGGGAACTTGCAGACATGTGGTGCATATAATCTCAGCCAAGCACACATAAATAATGTCTTTTACAGGAAGATTATTTATATTACTTTAAACTGCGTGTGTGTGTGTGGGGGGGGGTATGTGTAAGTGCAGGTGCCCGTGGAAGCACAGGATACCCAGGATCTGGAGTTACAGGCAGTTGTGAACCCTGGACACAGGTGCTGGGAACAAAACTCAGGTTCTCAGAAAGTGCAATATATGCTTTCAACTGCTGCGACCTCTCTCCAGCCCTATAATAAGTGATTTTTAAAATTAATTAATGTGTTTATTTATTTGTTTATTTTGGCTTTTCAAGACGGGGTTTCTCTGTGTGACTCTGGCTGTCCTGGAACTCACTCTGTCCACCAGGCTGGCCTCGAACTCAGAAATCTGCCTACCTCTGCCTCTTGAGTGCTGGGATTAAAGACATGCGCCACCACATCTGGTTTAAATGCTTTTTTTTTTTTTTTTAAGTAAAGCTGGGCCAGTTGGCACAGTCTTATCATCCCATCTATTCTAAGGCTATGGGCAGGGTGGGTTGTAAGTTCAAGGCCACCCTGAATCAACTTGGCAAGACCTTGTTTTAAAATAAAAAGTTGAAGGTCAGTGGTGGCATGCACCTTTAATCCCAGCACTCGGGAGGCAGAGGCAGCTGGATCTCTGAGATCAAGGCCAGCCTGGTCTACAGAGCAAGTTCCAGGAAAGCCAGAGCTATATCTTGTCGAGAAAACCCAAAACCAAACAGAAACCAAATAAATAAATAAATTAATTAATTAATTAAAAAAAAAAGTCTAGGGACGTGCCTCAGGGGTACAGTGCCTCTCTATCATGCAGGAGGGGTTTAAGCCCCAGTATGACAAAGAAATTGGAGAGGGGACAGTCCCAATTGATGTGTCCACTCTCTTCCCACAGACCATGGCTGCAGTGACCATGTCCGCGTCTGGGAGGAAGGTAGCCTCCAGGCCAGGCCCGGTGCCTGAGGCAGCCCAATCGTTCCTGTTCGCGCCCCGGACGCCAAACGTAGGTGGCCCTGGAGGGCCACAAGTGGAGTGGACAGCCCGGCGCATGGTGTGGGTGCCCTCGGAACTGCATGGGTTCGAGGCAGCAGCCCTGCGGGATGAAGGGGAGGAGGAGGCAGAAGTGGAGCTGGCAGAGAGTGGGCGGCGCCTGCGGCTGCCCAGGGACCAGATCCAGCGCATGAACCCACCCAAGTTCAGCAAGGCAGAAGATATGGCTGAGCTCACCTGCCTCAACGAGGCCTCGGTCCTGCACAACCTGCGAGAACGCTACTACTCCGGGCTCATTTATGTGAGTGACGTGCCCGGGTGGGGTGCCAGGTGTCACCAACCTGACCTGGATTAGCAGGGCGTGGTCTAGAGTATCTGCCTCACGTCCTGTGACTGTCCTCCAACTAGTGAAAACTTACGATGCTTTACTTTTTATGGAATGGGGCAGGAGGCAGAGTTAGACAGATGCTCTAACACTGAGCCACGCCCCCAGCTCGTCACTGGGGGATTCTAGGCAGTTCCTTACAGAGCGACTTCCCCAGCCCACTTTCTGGGGTGTTTGTTTGTTTGTTTGCGTTGAGATAGGATCTCCCTGGTAACCGCAGCTGGCCTCTGACCTGGGCTCCTGCTGCCTCATCCCTCAGAGTAGCCTGAATGACAGGCTTGCAACCTTAAGTCTGACCCAACTTATATCTTTTTGGATGACTGGAGCCTGCTTCCTCCTGACTAGGGTGTCCTATATGAGGGTATCTTTGTTATTTTGTAGTTATAAAGGATGAAAATTAATCAATACTAAGCCTATATGAATCCCGTTAGTTCATCTAATTCTGTTCAGCAAGGCAGTGGCCATTCATTTTTAACCCCATTTTACTAAAAATCAAGAGAAAGAAACGAAAATAAAAACCATCATTTAAGCAGGCATGGAGAAGAGAGGAGGATCTTTTAAAAAATGATAACATTTATTTATTTATTTGGGAGTGGGGGTGTGAGGTCGGAGTACAACTTGCTGTATTGGTTCTATTCTTATAACCACATGTGTCCTAGGGTTCAAACTCAGGTCATCAGGCTTGGTGGCAAACATCTTTACCAGCTGGCAGAAGAATCTTGACTTTATAGAGTAATATACTATTTCAAAATAACAGAATAAAACAATGTGGTGAGATTGATGATGTCCAGTTGATTAAGGTGGTCTGCCAAGCTCTGTGATCCATTTTTGATGTCTGCATAGCACATAGGAGGTGTACAGGAAGTTGTTTTACACCAGTGGTGGTTCCACATCCTGGCTTCATGTTACAATCGTTTGGGTGAGGTCTCTGGAATGTCTGCTCACTGCTTCAGACCACTGCCACCAACATGGAACTTTGGGATGATGGTGGGCGTGACATGAACATAGGTTTTGGGGTTGTTTTTCTTCTCTCTCTCTTTTCCTTTAAATAAGCTTGCAGGGTGTGTCTCGGGGGAAGCCAAGGTGTGATTAACTCCATCTAAGAGAGAGCAAACAGGATTATAGAGTTTAACAAAGAATGTTATAGCCGTAGTGAAAAAAACCTGAGAATGACTGGTAAATATTTATTAAGTACTTACGTTGTACCGGGCCCTGTTCTGAGTGCCGTTGTTGAGTTCTTGGCTGGCTTCTTGGCTGGGGACTATTGATGTCACCCGACATTCCAGAATATTAAGTGACCCGGGCCCAGGGCCCACAGCCACTGAGGAATCTATGGAAGCCCCTCCAGCCCTGATAATAACCATAGTCATACCATAGCGTCTACTGCTAGGCTCAGGTCTGAGTTCTTGCCTCCCCTCCCCCAGCCATGTACACAGGCTATGAGGTGGGGACCAACCTCTCCTTTTCCCCTCAGCTTGGCCTAATACTGTTGTGCAAACATGCGTGATGTTGCAGGATCTGAGCAGTGATGAGTTCCCAGTAAGCCACATTAACTTGTCACATTAACATCAGCCGTGTCAGGTGGGAAGCACAATTCTTGTCCCCATTGATGGAGACAGTGATTCCTAGAGAGAAGACTTGCTCGGGTTGACCAGTAGGAGATTGGTAGCACTAAGATTCAGGCTCAGTTCCTGTCTGAGCTCCGGTGCATGCATGGTATGTGTTCACTGACTGGCTAAGTGATGTCAGGGGGAGCAGTGGAAGCTGAGGTCCCTAGGGACCTTGACTTAATAAGGGGATTGGTCCCTTCAGTGGGACTATAGAGGCAGAGGGAAGAGGGTTGCCTCAGGCAGGGGCTCTAACCACTAAGCCACATCCTTAGATCTCTTTTTATTTTGAGACAGATTCCCACTGGTTTGCCTTTGGTGGCCTTCTGATCCCCCTGCCTCAGTCTCCAGCGGAGCTATGTTGGCAGGCCCATGCCTACCAGCCCTGGTTGTCACTGAGTCTTTAAGAGGGTCAGTCCTTCCTGGAAGTTGCACACGGCTGGGAACCTCAGCCTCTGGGCTTCCAACCCTAGACAGTTAAAAGCCCAGCAGCTTTGGCTCCTAGGTGGGACTGTAACTCGAGCATCCCAGCCTGCTGTTTGGAGAGGGAGGTGGGGCCACCTTGGCTGTCTCCTGTTCATTCTCTCTTAATCCCCGGGCCTTTGTAATGAGGCAGGCTGTCTACCTCGTCCAGAGGAAGCCAGACAAGGGAATGTCCTCAAACTGTGCGTGGGGTGTGGGGTGCGGGGAGGAGTAGGCTAGTCTCCAGAGCCCTCTGAGCTAGGCAGCCCTTCCAGACCCTTCCAGGGACCCTCTAGGAACTGCGGCCGCTTCCCTTTTTTCCCTGGCCCTGTTGGCCAGCTAGAGTTTCCATCCTGGGTGTTACCCAAGCTGTGTCTGGCCCGAGGGGCTGGCATGGGGAGTGGGCTCTGGCCATGAGATACCCTCCCAGGGAATGTGGTCGGGCCGCCCCACCCTGAGACCTCTGAGAGCCCAGTGGGAGCAGCCTGGGAGACTAGGGAGCCGGATACCAGGCTGACCGGTTCTCCCGCTTGTGGCCAGCTGCCCCGCCTCCTCTGTGAGGAGGTAATACCAGGCAGCCTGGTGGCTACACCCTCCTGCAGCCAGTCGGGAGGGGAGAGCGGGTACCCACTAGAGAGCCGTCCGGCTTTAATAAGCAGCTGTGGCCATGAGGTGAAGCTTTCTAGCTCCTTCAGCTGGCTGTCCCCAGTGCATTAGACTAGTTAGCTGTTGGGCTGACTTAGCTAAAGGACTAACTAGTTCTTGGCTACCTATCCACCTCTGTGGATGGTGAGTGTTTCCTGTTGATCTTGACGCCCTTGTGAGTTCAGCAGAATCTCAGGCTGACAAGAACGCTCCTGGTTTGGCCTCCAGAGTGCATGGATGATAAACCGTCCTGCCATAACTGACTCCTTCATCTCTTGTTTGTTTATTTCTTTGGTTTTTGAGAAAACAGGCCTACAGGGTTTCATGTAGCCCAGGTTAGTCTCAAACTCCATATGTAGTCAGATGGCCTGATATTTCTGGCTCCACTTCCTGGGTGCTGGGCTGATGTGTGCCTGGCACGTGGGGCGCTGGGGATGGAGCCCAGCAGTTTGTGTATGCCAGGCAAACGCTCTGCTGACTGAGCTGTGTCTCCAGCCTTCTGTTTTTGTAAGATGAGCTCTGATTCTGTAGCTCAGGCTGGCCTAGAACTCACAGCAGTCCTCCTGCTTCAGCTTCCTGAATGATGGGGTTACAGGAGAACACTGTTGCCTCCCCGGGTTATGGTGTTGGTGACATTCATGCTGGGCAGAATGGCTCATGCCTGTTATCCTGTCACGTTGGGGATGGAGGCAGGAGGATTGCTGCAATGTCAAGACTTGCCTCAAACAAACACCAACAGGCCCACAGAGATGGCTTAGCAGCAAAGAGCACCATCCTCCACCTCCCACACGGCAGCTCACAGCCATCTGTGACTCCAGCCGGGAGAACCAGTGATTTCTTCGGGCCTCTGTGGGTACCGTATGCATGTAGTACACACACATGCCTGCAGGCCTAGTGACACACACCCACAATCTCAGCCCTGGGGAAGCAGAGGCAAGAGGATTCCTGTAACTTTCAGTCCAAGGCCATGTAGGAAGACCTTTTGTAAACCAAAATAAACAAAACACCAAGAAAACAAGTAGCTTTATGTTGTTGGGGTGTAGATATGCCTTATGCCATATACAGGTTTCCCCTTGGCGTATGCACCCCGCTGGCGCGCAGCTCTGTCCTCGCTGAGGGCAGCCACCTGACACACTCTCCCCTCTTGCCTGCCATAGACCTACTCTGGCCTCTTCTGTGTGGTCATTAACCCGTACAAGCAGCTACCCATCTACACGGAGGCCATTGTTGAAATGTACCGGGGCAAGAAGCGCCACGAGGTGCCACCTCACGTGTATGCTGTGACGGAGGGCGCGTACCGCAGCATGCTTCAGGGTGAGTGTGTGGTTAGCCCTGTAGGAGGACCGGGGTAGGCACTGGGTACTGCTGGGAGCCAGGGCTAGGTTTGAATAATAGCTTGGTAACACACTGGAAGGTGGGTGAGGGTCCAGTTCTTACATGTCGGCCTCCTGTAGAGGTTTCCCAGAGAGACAGCAACTGTGTGACATGGCGCATCTGCTTCGCAGTAGACACTCGGGTAGGGTCACGAGTAATAATGGGTCAGGTTATGTGATTTCACTCCTTCCTTGGTTTTTTTGGTTTTTACTTTTTTTTTTTTCAAAATTATGTATATGTGTATATGACTGGTGGTGTGTGTGTGTGTGTGTGTGTGTGTGTGTGTGTGCGCGCGCGCGCGTGCACACACATGTCAGCACAGTGCCCATGGGAACCAGAAGAGGGCATCAGATCCCCTGGCGGTTGTGAGCCGCCTGATGTGGGTGCTAGGAACTGAACTCAGGTGTCCCTCCTAGGTTACCCACTGACCTGAAGTCGCCAGATAGCCTGGGCTAGCTGACCATGGAGCCCCTGAAATCCACCTGTCTCCGCCTCCACAGCAGGGGGATTACAGGTGTACCCCACCGGGCCCAGCCTTTTGTGTGGGGTGCTGGGGCTTGATCTCAGGTCCTCGGGATTGGTAGCGCTTGATCAGCTCAGTATCTCCCAGACCCCTCGCCCTACCTTTCTGCTGCTAATTTCTGATTAGTCCAAGGCAAGGTTAAGCCTTTGGTGCTTAACCCTGTGAAGAGCCCTGAATGTGCCCTGCCTTGTGATCAGTCCCCTGAGGCCCAGTCTCCAGAAGCAAGCGTCTGCTGTCATTGTGAGGCATTGTCTGCAGGTCCACCGGCGATGCCACTGAGTGTCCTCCCGGTCAGTCAGCGTCAGTCCGTTTCTGTCAGGGAATAGAAGTCTCTAGGATAGCAGCCTTGGCTATGTTATTTAACCTCGTCACAGCCCTGTGGTGTAGTTTCCTTTATTAGCACTCATTTCCAGATGGGGAAACTGAGGCAGGACAGTTACTGTCCATGGCCACACTGAAGGGTAGGTGCTGAGGCAGGACTTGAACTCAGGGTCCTGGGCACTGCTTCCCATATTCACTCTGTGCCGAGTACTGTGTTGGACGTTAGTATTTTTGAGATGGCCTCATGTAGCCCAGGCTGGCCCCTAACTCCTATGTATTTGAGGATGACTTTGAACCCCAGATTCGCCTGCCTTGCTCTCCCGAGAGCTGGGATGCTAGGTGTGGACAATACCTGGTCCGTGTGGTTCTGAGTACGGAGTCTAGGGCTTTGTACATGTTAGGCGAGGGCCTGTGGGGGGCTGTGTGTACCACGTCAGCATCGTCTAGGTCGTAGGCCTTCGAGCTCGGTAGCAGCCGCCTTTACCCACTGAGCCCTCTAAATCTTGCTTTTTTTTTTTTTTTTTTTTAAGAGTTATATATTTCATCTTTTTGGAAATGGATGTTTTTCCTGCATGTGTATGTGTGTCTATGCCTGCTAAGGCCAGAAGAAGACACTGGACCCCGCTGGAACTAAAGTTGTGAGCTATTGTGTGGGTGCTGGGAATTGAACCTGGGTCCTCTGCAATATCAGCCAGTGTTCTTAACTACTGAGCCACCTCTCTAGCTCATATTGAATGTGTTTGAAACATTCCCAGACTCTGACTACAGCCTTGTTAGACAAGGAGCCGTGCTGGACCCATTTTTTTTTGGTTAGGTAAATGGAGGTACAAAGGAATTGAGAGACTGGTTCAGAGTCACACGAGAGGAGACTGGCTCCCACAGCTGGTTCAGACCTGACACGTGTCACATCATGGCAAGTTAGGTGGATGCCCTCGTGCTGTCTATAACCTGACATCTGTGCACAGAACCTGCACCCTCACCTTCATCTGTCCACAGAGTCTTCACCCATGAAAATATAGATTGTGTGTAAGATTCACTAGTAAGGTCCCTGTGGCACACAAACATGGACGCTTACTCTGGAGCCACACTGAAGCCAACTCTTGTGTGGCGTAAGGACTTCCAGAGCTGTGCCGTAAATGACGCTTCCTATGAGAAGCACCGGAGGCTCCCCATCTTCTAGTCACCGCCTTAGCTCTGATTCAGTGTTCTTTTCCATGCTGATAATAGGACCTAGCACTTAGTAGGTGGTGAGAGTATATAGTGAGATGGTAGCACTATGCCCAGAATTGCTGGCAGAGTAGTCTAAGTTAGGCTCCTACGGTCCCGGGCCTCACTTTCCATTTTTTTTTTTTCAAGACAGGGTTTCTCTGTGTATCCCTGGCTGTCCTGGAACTCACTCTGTAGACCAGGCTGGCCTCAAACTCAGAGATCTGCCTGCCTCTGCCTCCTGTGTCCTGGGATTAAAGGCATGCACCACACTGTCCAGCTCATAGCTCACTTTCCAATTCTTGAGTCTGTGATGCTTAGCCTGAGGTGGCGCACATTAGGGGCTCAATTTGAAGTTGGCAGATGAATTGCATCTGTGTAATTTGGATTCCTTGTCTCCACTGATGAGAAAGTAAAGGTTCAGAGAGGTTCGGCTGCATCTGTAGGGTCACTCAGGGAGGTTTAGTGAGGAGAGGGTATTTGAACTCAGGAGGGTTGTGCATTCCGATGCTGACATTTCCTTATGGTTCTGGAAAGATTGTGAGATGCAACGGGGTCAGGGAACTTCAAGGTTCTCTAGGTAACGCGTCATTCCCTTCTGTCCCCTACAGACCGTGAGGATCAATCCATTCTCTGCACGTGAGTTGTCCTAAAGGGCTCCAGGGGCAGAGGCTCCCGTAGAATGTGGCTCTGTACCAGTGGGTGTGGCACTGGGTAAACTGGCAAAGTGCCAGGGGGCATGGCTCTACATAACTGTGTGGGGCAGGGGCTGCCTGGTGTCCCCGCCCACCCTACCTCCCCTTACTCCCTCCACAGGGGAGAGTCTGGCGCTGGGAAGACGGAGAACACCAAGAAGGTCATCCAGTACCTGGCCCATGTGGCATCATCTCCAAAGGGCAGGAAGGAACCTGGTGTCCCTGTAAGCCACACGGCCTCGGGACACTCCAGACACATCACCAGCAGCATCTTTTATTTTGGGCTGCACTCCACATTCACAGCCGGTGCAAGGCCCTATGTCTTCCTGTGCTACCTGAGCACCTACTGTGTGCTCGTTTGAGAGTGGTGCTTGGCACATAGTGCATGCTTCCTTTTGAGGCCTGATTTTAGGGGACCTGTGTCCAGTAGGAGGGCGGTATAGGTGCCCCTAGCCTCTGAGCCCTCAGGAAGTGGCTTCCAACAATACGCACACTCACAGGAAGCCCCAGTCGTGGTGGGGGAGTCCTGGTGGGGGCAGAGGGAGGTGGTACAATGAGATTTAAGCCTGGCACACAATCCGTGAGGTTTCCCTGCCCCATACTCCCTAGCCCCTCATCCCCAGCTCTGCCCTAAGGCCTCCAGTTCACCTACATGTCTGTCCATGTTCCATGTGCCGTGTCCTGGTTCATGTGTCCTGTCCTGTGACGTCCTCAGGCCTCCGTCAGCACCATGTCTTATGTGAGTAGCAGAAAATCCCCTTGCCACCCTAGTGTCACCCAGTGTCTCTTGGGGCCACCAGCCCATAGCTATCCAGGAGACAGTGTCCAAGAATGGCATACCCACCCCACAGGGACCCACCAAGCCACTGCTGACAGTTCTGCTTTGCACATGCTAGGACCACATGGCCGTCTAGCTCAGACAGACTATGTGCATAAAGTCAAGGTTGTCAACTGTTGCCATCAGCCCCACTGTGTTCAACAAACCATGGAAAGTCCCTTATGTACAGACAACCACACGTACCCTGCCCTTCATGGCAGCCCTGGCATGTGTACATACCTGGGCCCTGTTCTGCTATTTCCTTGGGTCTCCCACATTATTTGTGCTAGGCCTGCTGTTGTGCTCATGTTCAGGCCTCATACTGGCATTTAATGCAGTACATGTGGCCAAGCCCCCTCTCATTATACCAGCTCTACTGTATTCACATGCCTAGACCCCATGCTGTCACTTGGTACATCCTGCTATGTGCCTGTAATTGCTCCCCTCCCCCCAGTATTCACGTGCACAAAGCAAGGGTCTCTCAATGTGACCCCACTATGTGCACATGTCCAGACTCCATGTTGCTTTTAGTGCAGTCCTACTGTCTGCACAGAGCCATGTCCCCTCTATTGCTCATGGAAGCCCTACTGTGTCCATGCAACTAGGTCCTTACTGCCAGAGAAGCCATACTGTGTGCACACCCCAGTCCTACTCTGTGTAGCCTGGGCCTGTACTGCCTGCCATGTGTACAGAGAGAGGCCACAGATATCATCATACGGTAACACAGACACCCAAGCCACTGTTCCCAGGCTGGCTGGAGAAACAAGCTTTCATAGAACAAGCCACAGGACTTTGCACATCATCTTTTTTGTTTGTCTTATTTATTTTTTTTTCTGGGATAGGCTCTTATTTTATAGCCCAGGCTGACCCTGAATTTGCTCTATAGCGCACGTTCCCAAATGCTGGGATTACAGGTGTGAGCCACCATGCGGGGCTGAGTTTGTTTGTGTTTTGTTCATTTGACAAAGCCACTAACTGGTGTAGACTGAGAAAACACATGCAGCACATTTATTGAGCACCTACTGTGTACCTGGCTCTGACACCAGAGGGGCTAGAAGTGACCTCAGAATAAGGAATTGCCCCCACAGCACAAGACTACCAGTTATTGAATGTCCACTGTACACCAGAGTGTTTGAAGCATTTTCTATGGGTAGTGGAATATATATTATTCTCTAAACTCGTTTCTACAAGTGACATATGGGGACCTGTGAACCACAGCAACGTATTCGTGGCTGACAGCTTGCTGTGCACCCTTTCAGACCTCTCTCCCTATGTTTACTACCGTGTGTGTTTGTAGAAATAACCATGCTTGTGCTGTAGTTTCTAACCTGCGTTGTTTCTTATTAACGGGAACATGACTGGTTCTGCAACATTTTTTCCCCTTTGTTTGGTTGTTTTATGTGCACTCAACAGTAAATCTCCAAGAATTTTCTCTGTTCCCCTCACTATACACATGGCAGGCAAGACACTTCCACCCTGACACAAAAGGCCCCACCCAGAGAAGGCCAGCCGGATGCCCTGGCCCCATGAGGAGGGATTCTCCCTTTCTCACTGATGCACCGTCTCCCATGCCCTGCAGGGGGAGCTAGAGCGGCAGCTTCTTCAAGCCAACCCCATCCTAGAGGCCTTTGGCAATGCCAAGACAGTGAAGAACGACAACTCTTCCCGATTTGTGAGTATGCGGGCTGTTCATCTGTCAGTCTGGGAGACTGGGGCCCGATTTGGGGGTAGGGACAAAGGGAAGAGACAGGGCTCTGGACCCCTAGGGTTTGAGAGAGGAGGTCTGTGGAGGATCTCTGGGTCTGAGGAAGGAGGCTGGGGTCTGAACCCCAAGTCCTACAGCCTAGCAGAGTTGTCTGGACCCGGATTTCCTGCAGAGTCCCCGCTTGGGACTCACTGCTGGTGTGAGCTTGAGGTAGGAGGCGGGTCCGGATTTGGGGAGACCCTTTGCATGACTTAAGCCCCCCCCCCCGCATCATTTTTGCTACAGGGCAAATTCATCCGCATCAACTTTGATACTGCTGGCTACATCGTGGGAGCAAACATCGAGACCTGTATCCTCTGAGGAACCGGGAGGCATGGGGTGCAGCCAAGGGCCACCCTCTGAGCCTTCACCCAGAAAAGATGCCCCGTGGTGACGCTCGGCTGGGACCAAGCCGCCTCATGAGGGCGTGCGTTTCTGATGTCCTGTTCAGCCCGTGGTCAGACCCTTGGCTGTGCTTTATGGAGTGGGGGCCTAGGAGTCCAGGGAGAGAGAGACAGGAGGGGATGGTCCGGGAAAGCTGGGTGAGCATCCAGAGTTTTTTTCTTAGTGGGGCGACAGAGGGTGTGCTTAACTGTCTAAACAACAACATGGGAACTTTGCAGGGGAAAGCCCCCTAGGGCAGAGCCTCGCAGCTCAGTGTTATCGGGGTGAGGCAACTCCACAGCTTGCTGGGTCGCAGTCTCCTCCTGGAATGGTAGGTACCCCATCAAAGCAGCATACAGAGAGGCAAACCTGTCATCCCGGCACTCCAGACCCTCTCTCAAAATACCAAACAAAGTGAGAGGCTGAGGGAGGGCGGAGGAGACGGCTCTCCGTGTGGGTCCTGGGAACTGAACTCAGATCTTCAGGTTTAGTGGCAAGCACCTTTACCCACTGAGCCCTATTGCAATCTCCCATTGAATTAAATGTACCTTACTTTGTTATTTTGCGTGCGTTTTGGGCCTGTGTATATGTCTGCATACCATATCCTTGGTGCTGGCAGAGGCCAGAAAAGGGCATTTGATCTCCTGTGACAGAGTTATAGATGGTTGTGAGTCATATTGTGGTTGCTGGGGATGGAACCCTGGTCCTCTGTTTAAGAACAGCCTGTGGCCAGGAGGTGGTGGCACACGCCATTGATCCCAGCACTTGGAGGCAGAGGCAGGCAGATCTCTGAGTTCAAGGCCAGCCTGGTCTACACAGTGAGTTCCAGGACAGCAAGGGCTACACAGAGAAACCCTGTCTCAGAAAACAGAAAAGCAACGACGATGACAACAGCAACAACAAAACAAACACACACACACACACACACCAGCCTGCTCTTAACTGCTGATTCATACCTCCAGCTCTACTTTTTTTTTTTTTTTTTGGTTTTTCGAGACAGGGTTTCTCTGTATAGCTCTGGCTGTCCTGGAACTCACTTGGTAGACCAGGCTGGCCTCGAACTCAGAAATCCGCCTGCCTCTGCCTCCTGAGTGCTGGGATTAAAGGCCTGCGCCACCAGGCCCGGCTCTACGTTATTTTTATTTTATCTAATTAATTTATTTATTTATCTTTGAGATGCTGGTCTGGAATTCATTACGTAGTCTAGGCTGATCTGCATCCCAAATACTTAGACTTCAGGCAGCAGGCTCCTTGACCTGCCTCCCCCACCAGATCTGCTGGAGAAGTCCCGGGCCATCAGACAGGCCAAGGACGAATGCAGCTTCCATATCTTCTACCAGCTGCTAGGGGGCGCTGGGGAGCAGCTAAAAGGTTCGTGTCACTCTTTCCCAGCCTTTTCCCACGTGGGGTGGTTGAGAAACATAAGATCTCCCACTCTCCACACCCTCGCCATCCCCAGAACAGAGTCGTTGTGTCCAGTCCTGCCATCCCTATGATGTGTGGGAACAGCGCAGTAGCGGAGCTGCGCAGCTCTGGGCTCCTGTCATGGATTCTGTGTGCTGGCCTCCCAAGCCCTGCTTTCTACCCTCTGCTTCCAGCTGCCTTCTGGCTTTCGCTCCTGCCCGCCGCATCTGTCTGCTCCGTTCCTGCACCCCTGTTCCTCCTGGCCCTATGGTGGCTCTGCCTTGCTGTGGCCTCTCGCAATTCCATGCTTCCAGTTGACCTTACTGTGTGCTGTTGCACCTGCAAGCTGCCTTCTGTTGCGGTTCCTGCCGGCTTGGAGGCTATGCCAGAGGTTGTGCGCTCTCTTGTTCTTGTCTCTCTCTCTCTCTCTTTTTTTTTTTTTTAGATTTATCTATTTTATATATGTGAGTACTATTGCTGTCTTCAGACACATCAGAACAGGGCATCTGATCCTATTACAGATGGTTGTGAGCCACCATGTGGTTGCTGGAATTGAACTCAGGACCTCTGGAAGAGCACTCAGTGTTCTTAACCGCTGAGTCATCTCTCCAGCTACTCTGTAGCTCCTTATTCCTCTGCCTTCTGTCCACAGCTTTCTCTGTCCCTCCTGGCTCCTGTGTTGGTTCCATGACACCCTTGTTCCAACTCCATGGCTTCTGGCAGCATGTGTGTCCCCAGGTGCTGGCTCTGCACCTTCTCCAGCCTGCCTGATCCAGTCCCGCCCAGCCCAGCCCTCATCGACAGATCTCAGGTCCTGTCATGGCACAACTGACCCTAGCACTCCCTCTGTCCACAGCTGACCTCCTTCTGGAGCCCTGCTCCCATTACCGCTTCCTGACCAATGGGCCCTCATCGTCCCCGGGCCAGGAACGGGAGTTATTCCAGGAGACCCTGGAGTCCCTGCGTGTGCTGGGCCTCCTCCCAGAAGAGATCACTGGTGAGTGAGCCTGGGCCACTCCTGCCTGGGAATGGGGCTGTCTTTGAGAATGAGTGTGCAAATGTATGTGAGCTGTGTCCATGGATGTGTTATAGTGTGAGTACAAGTGTGTGTGTGTGCGTGTGTGTGCGTGCATGCATGTGTGTGTGCGTGCGTGCGTGTGTGTACGCGCGTGTGCGCGTGTGTGTGTGTGCGTGTGCGTGCGTGTGCATGCGTGTGTGTGCATGCGTGTGTGTGTGTGCGTGCACGTGTGTGTGCGTGTGTGTGCGTGCGCGTGTGTGTGTGCATGTGTGTGCGCATGTGTGTGTGCGTGTGTGTGTGCATGCGTGTGTGTGTGCACGTGTGCGTGTGTGTGCGTGTGTGCGTGTGTGTGTGCGCGCGCGTGCGCGTGTGTGTGTGCGTGTGTGTGTGTGTGTGTGTGTGTGTGTGTGAGAGAGAGAGGATAACTTGTAGATGCTTCTGTTGGTTCTGAGGATTGAACCAGAGGGGTTGAAGTTGGGGTACAGCTCCACACAGGAGGCCAGATGAGGGGACCTGGAAGAAAAGGTGCTTGGACAGAGGCCTGAGGTGAGGACAGTAGGACGGACATTCTGAGGTGGCTGTGCAAAGGCCCTGGGGCAGGGGAAGTGTATGTTTGAGAAGTTGAAGCTTCAGGAGTGAGTTGGGTCTTCTTTGAATTTCATTTGACATTTTATATTGCGATAGTAAGAAGAGCTCTTGGGGACAAACAGGACGGGAAAAGTGATGGTTTAGCAGTGATGTGTGCCAAGTTGGCAAGGACTGGAGTGTCCTGGTCAGTTTTTATTATCAACCTGACACACAACCTTGAAACCCCCCCCCCTGGGAAGAGAGATGTCAACTGGAGTCTTGTGTGATCAGATTGGCCTGTGTGCATGTCTGTAGGGGATTGTCCTGTTGATAATTAATGTCAGAGGACCCAGTCCACTGTGGGTGGCGCCATTCCTAGGTAGGTGTTTCGAGCTGGAGAGCAAGGCAGTAAGCAGCATTTATCCATGGCTTTTGCTTCATTTCCTGTTTGAGTTTCTGCCCTTGCCTCAGCGATGAACTATGCCCTGGAAGTGTATGCCAAGTAAACCCTTCCCCCCCTAAGGCTTTTGGTTAGGAGGTCTCACCACAGCAGCAGGAAGCAACGTAGATCAGACACTGAGGCAGGGTCATTTGCTGCCCATAATCTCCCTATGTCGCCAAGGATATTTGAATTCCTAATTCTCCTGCCTCCTTTCCTACCTCCTGAGTGCAGGCATGACAGGTGTGCACCGTGCCTAGTTTATGTGGTGTTGGGGATGGAACCTAGAGCCTCACGAATTGCTAGTCAGGTACTCCACCAACTGAACTACATTTACAACCCTCTAAATTATTATTACGATGATGGTGGTGGTGGTGATGGTGGTGGTGGTGGTTATGTTTGTTTCAGAAAGAGTTTCAAGCTGGAGCCCAGACTGGCCAGGAACTGGCTATGTAGCTAAGGAAAGCCTCAAGCTTATAGCAATTTCCCTGTCTCAGCCTCCAGAGTATGACGATGGCAGGCACTGGCCCCTTTACCACCCGGACCACAGCATCTTTTGAGAGTTTTGGTACATTCCTTTTTGGGTGGACTGGGTTCTCAGAGACCTCTAGGTGCATGTGAATCAGCTGGGCTCCACCTCACAATTTGATTCTCCTCAGGAGCTCATGTTGCCTTCAGGGCTCAATCTAGAGCACCCACTCGGCCACACCTACAGCCATGGCCAGATGTTTTCCTCAATTTTTTATTAGATATTTTCTTCATTTACATTTTAAATGCTATCCTGAAAGTCCCCTATACCCTCCCCCTGCCCTGCTCCCCTACCCACCCACTCCCACTTCTTGGCCCTGGTGTTTCCCTGTACTGGGGCATATAAAGTTTGCAATACCAAGGGGCCTCTCTTCCCAATGATGGCCGACTAGGCATGGCCAGATTTCTTAACCATGGTTTTGTAATTCCCCGGGCTGCTAGTCTTTCCCACCAGGCAACTAGCAAACAAATTCAGAACCTGGCCGTGATCATCAGCCCAGCCTCTTGATACCAGATGGCCCATGGGACCCTCCTGTTGGGAGCCTGTGTGTACTGGGTTCAGTGGCAGATGGGAGTTTTCCGTTCTGCAAACTCAATTTTCAGAGTTTGAATGTGCTTGCAGCCTGATTTTGAGTCACCACAACTTCAGCTACACTTACACCTTCCAGAGAGAGGACCATGTGTGGTCATCTTTATCCCAAGACCCCAGAGCCTGTCTCTAGACTTTCAGAGTCCACCCATACACATTTAACTTAACTCATTAATTTATTTTGGTGCTGAGATGTGACTGAAGGGCAGGTATACTATCACTGAGCAGCGTCCTCAGCCCTTCACTGGGAGATTCCAGGCATACCCTAAAACAGCTGTACCTGTGTTAACCTTGTGTTACCTGTGTTAACCTTGGTTGGTTTTGGCTGCAGAGGAGCCACCTCGCCACCATCCACAAGGTGGCGCCAGTTCTCCACTTCCTAGCTCTGGACTTGTGTGCTCTCCATCTTAGAAGTTTGTATATTTTTTGTTGGAGTGGCAGACAGATGGGATCATGTAACAGCCTCCTTGTGTTCCATTCGTATGGACTAGAGCCCGACGTCTTTGCATAGAGTCTGTTTCAGATCAAAGATGAGCTAGAAGGTCAGGAAGTCTTGCCTGGGTCCCATCTCCCCTCAGGAGATGGCAGAGAGGTGGTGGATCCAATAACCCTCAGCCAGAAATGCAGATGGACATGCCCGAAGGCAGCCTGGGGCAGACAGTGTTTGGGCCCAACAAGAAAGGACCTCTGTGTGTCTGTCATCTCACTTTGTATCTTTCCATGCTAACCCTTGGTGCTGTGAATGCCAGGCTGGGAAGCTGAACAGTTAGCAGACACAGGGGACCTGAGAGTCTCTCCTATGAGTAAGAATCTTGAACTCATGACAATCCTCTTGCCTCGGCCTTCCAATTTTTGGAACTACAGATATGAACCACCGTACTCAGCTGCATTTCATTTGGAGGCAGCCCCTGGAGTTGATCATGGGGTTATCTCAGGGTCAGAGCAACCACACACTGACTGTAAATTATTCTGTTGTATTTATTTATACCCACAATGGATAGGGCAGCCACAAAGAACCACAGCTGTGCTTCCGTCACAGAGGAGGTCGCAGGCCCCATTTTCTGCAGACCTGGCTGTCACCCCCAGGTTAGCTGACCTTGGTGCCCAACCCTGCTCCGCCTGATCCCAATGGCACCCCATTTTTGCCAGTCATACAGCCAGATCTCCCAGCCTTGGTCCCGGGAGGCCCTCAGAGTGTCAGCTGCCTAACAAGGCCTTTCCAGCACTCAGTCAGCAGCAGTGATTTCTCTTTCGGGCTCTTAGCAGGCCAGGCCTCAGCTCTGGGTCCCAGGACCTCGTGTGAAATGGCTCCTGTCAGCCGCAGAGCTCTCAGTGTTCCTGGAACTCCTGTCTCTGCCCCACCGCTCACTCTGAGAGTATCAAATGAGAGACGAGTGAGTCCAGCCCCTCCCCACTGCCACGCTGGGGAAACTGAGGCCCAGACTGACACTCAGTACTTTTTTTTACGTCTTTGATCTAATTATCGTGTGTGTATGGGTGGTTTACCTGCATGTATACCTGCGCTATGCCCAAGGATGCCAGTTCCCCTGGAATTGTGAGTCACCATGTGGGTAGTGAAATTTGAACCCTGGTCCCCTATAAGGGTGGCAGCCAGTGCTCTTAGCCACTGAGCCACCTCTCCAGCCTCCGTTCAGCAAATTCTATCTTTGAATACTGGGCTTCTGTTTAAATATCTGTCTTTTTGTTTTATTTTGTTTTGTCTTCTTGTTTTCCACATTTATTTATTTAGCACTTACATATGTATGCATATGTACTTGGAGATGGGGACAGCTTTGGGAAGTTGTTTCTCTTCTTCTACAGTGCAGGTGCTGGAAAATGAACTCAGGCAATCAGGCTTGGTGGCAAGCCCCTTCTCCAGCTGAGCCGTTTCACCTACCTCGGATTGCTTTTTGTTATTGAGACAGAGTCTGTTGTGCAGTCTTGAACTTCTGATCCTCCTGCCTCTACCTCCCGAGTGTTGGCATGATAAGCGCGCACCATCGCAGTGTCTGTGTGTGTACTCGTGCGTGTGGTCCCAGTTTCTCCTGCTGGGCTGTATGCAGGTATTGACTTGTTCCCACTTACTGTATGGCTGACGGGAAAGCTCGCCTAAGTTCAGCTGGACCCGTACCTCTGCCAGCTTACGAATCGAGTGATCCTGAGTCTGTGAGTTACCTGCCTCAGTTTCTCCATCTGTCTCCTTGGGATCGTAGGTAGCTGGGTCCACCTCCCGGAGCTGTGTTTGAAGGTCAGGTGCTTGGATTGGATGTGATACTCCTTGTCTGTTGACAGCGTAAACATCGGCGGTGGAGCGGCTGGGGTGGGAACAGTGCACAGTGCACGCAGTGTTGCTCCTTAACGGTGCCATGGAGACAACAGACACAAACACAGCTGCCACAGCCCGTCATTGACCCCTGCGCTCAGAGGACAGAATGTCTCAAGTTTTGATAGAACTCTGAGTTAAACCAGCAGCAGGGGCTGAGAGATGGCTCAGCCCTTAAGATCACTGGCTGCTCTTCCAGAGGGCTCAGGTTTGATACCCAGCATCCATATAGTGGCTCACAACCGTCTGTGACTCCAGTTCCAGGAAATCTGCCTCTGTGGGCATTGTGTGCACATGATGCACAGATAATCTATACAACACATTTTTATAAGTAGCACCAGTTTCCCAGGTCACACAGTGTTTACCCCCTTCCCTTCCCTCCTCCACATAGAAAACACTCCTGTGATAAGTAGTGACACAGATGGTGATAGTCCCTAGACACAGGCTGGGCTGCTCCTCCAGTGCCCCGGGTGTCCTCAAGGGGGCAGCACAACCTCTGTTCTTGAAGCACCTGACCTTTTTTTTTTTTTTTTTTTTTTCTGTCTTACATAGTTTATTTAACAGTAGGTAATAAGAAATCAAATTTAACAGTCTACACAGTGATCCAAAGTTCATATTTATAAGTAATCGACCTTAATTGCATGATTTACAACAGTTGAGGGTTTTTGCTTTCTATTTTCAAGTTTTACAGAAAGTGTTCATGTGTGTGGGCACAGTCAGGAGGAAAGTGAACGAAGAGACCGCAGACATTTGCATGTTAAAATCACCCACGAGTAATTTCTTACCCTCATTTTTATTTTTTCCTTTGTTAGATGTAAAAATAACAAAAAAAAATCTCTCAGGAAACAGAAACCACAATATTATAATACATCAATTTGGCAGCTGCCCCTATACATTATGAAAAAGTCATTTTTTTTCCCTATATGTACAGATTCTCTTAATACTTGAAGTTTTACCCTTAGACTTATTTTCTGGAGCACAAGAGTTGAGTTGAGGGGTGGAAAGCGCAGGCTTTTGATTTTTTTAAAAAATGTTTTAAAAGAATGAACATCTTTGCACCCAGAGAAAAAAATGGGTATACACACACACACACACACACATGTACATATATGTATATATATACATATACCAATTACATATTTTCAATAATTTAAAAAATTAATGAAACCTGTCAGAGGTGCAAGGCAGGAGCATATGGCTTCAGACCTCAGTTGCCTCCCAGTGCGCACTTGAACCACACACACGCATACAAGGGGAAAAAGAGCTGGGGTAACCAGCCATAACAAAAATATATTCTTTGTAATCGATCATCCCTCAGGTTCATCTGGAATGTTTGCTTTAAACCATAAATGGCTACTGCACAGTTCTTACATGTTCTAAGGAAAATAAATGGGTCTTTTAGGCGAAGAAAGACTTTTTAAAAAGTATTTTCAATACAAAAAGTCTTGTTAGGAGAAAACTACTACAAAGTGTCTCTCGCGTGTGCCTAGTGTGCTTGTGAGAGGTTTGAATTCAGGTCTGCATTATCGCTGCTCGGTCCCAGGTCCGTGGCACTGGCCCCGTGGAGGTTTGCCGTGCCTGGATTGCTAGCGACCTGTGAACGCATTGAATTCTGGGCTGGCCTGGCAAAATGCCCTCGTTCCATGGGGTTGGCAGCCTGGGCAGGATGTGGGGAACTGGTCTGTGGAGAAACACGGTGTGGAGAAGGCTGAGGCTACATCCTCGGAGATGGGCTGGAATGTGGGGGGCGGGGAGCGGGGCTGAGACCGTGGTCGGAGAAGGGGCAGGCTCGGGAGAGCGCACCTGATTGGAGAGAGAATTAGGATTTGTTGACCTTATGGGTGTGGGGACTGTGCCTGACTTGGGAGCATATGCTGCTCTGGGCTCATAGGGTTGGGCTCAGCAGGAGACCCCCATCTGTTGCTGAGGAAGTCGCTGTTGATAGGCCTGTAGCCTGGCTCCTGCCTCAGCCCCCAGAGCCTGGGGAAGCGGACCCATTTGTCCCATATTTCCTCGCGGCTCCGCCGCTGCTGGGGTGGATAGCCCATTCCTTGGGGCTGCTGGAGCTGGTGGTGGTTGGCCATTCCAGGGCCAATTCCTGGCCCTGCTCCCTGCGGTTGCATTATCTGAAGTCTTAAGCTGTTTCTGAACTGTGAAGGCATGCTATTGAGATTCATGCTCATTTGCTGAGCTTGAGGACTCATGGCTCCCATGGGTGGCTGGAGCTGCCGCTGAGGCTGCTGGGACAGGCCAGCTCTCTGGACACCTACCTGCAGAGGATTCATGGTCTGCAAGGCTGGGTTGGAGTGGACACCTTGCTGGCCAGGCATGGTAGGTGGCTGCACCCTTGGCTGTCCCTGGGGCATGCCAGGTATGCCGACCCTAATCCACAGCCTCTCCCTGGACAGCCTGGCATGCACCTAACATTCCCAATGACAAACAGTGCACCGGCTGATCACAGCCAAGGTGTTGGTGAAATCTAAGTATTTTCTCCCAAGATCTATTTGTAATCCAAACCCTACTGTGGTCAGAGGTCTCAGGTCTGTAGCTGGACACCTTACCAAAACCCTGAGATATAGAAGCTGGGGCAGGGACCTAGTTGGTGAAGTCCTGGATTCTCATAAGTCGGGCGTGGCAGTGACGTTCTGTTATCCTAAAACTAGGGAAGTAAAGGCAGGAGTTCAAACTCACCATTAGCTCTACGGAAAGGTCCAGGTCAGCATGGGATGTGTGAAACTAGTCTCAGACATGCAAAAGTCAAATCAAATCAAAACAAAACAAACAGAAACCCGACAAAACCCTAGGAAACAGGAATGGGCATGAGAATAGATTTATTTAAAGGATAGAAGAACCCTTTGTTCTGCTCTGCCAGGAAACGGCTCAGCGGAACAGCTCAGTAAGTAAAGGAGCTTGCTACCAAGCCTGAAGACCAGAGTTCAGTTCCTAAAATCTGCACAACAGAAGGAGAGAACCAACTCCTGTAAAGTGTCTCTGAAGAGAGACGGAGACCACCAGCCAGGAAACACATGTGTGTAGATCAAACTGTGAGGTGGCTTAGCACAGCTTTCTGGGGGCTATCCCCTCCGGTTGCTGGGGTTTCTGGGTATTCAGCTGTAGCAGGGAATTTTCTAGAGAAATCTTAGCTCTCTAGGGTCTGTTTTTTCAGAGTCCCCAATTGTGGCCACTCACAGAGCAGAGTAGTGTGATCTGGCTTTAAGAACACACAAGCCAAGGTCAAAGCATGGTGCTCAGCCGTGTCAGTTCAGACAAGTGTCCCAGAATCAGCCATGTCAGTTCAGACTAGTGTCCCTCTGGGCTTTACTTGGTTCCCTAGCTTGGGATTTTTGTTTTGTTTTGTTTTTTGTTTTTTGTTTTTTCGAGACAGGGTTTCTCTGTGTAGCCCTGGCTGTCCTGGAACTCACTCTGTAGACCAGGCTAGCCTCAAACTCAGAAATTTGCCTGCCTCTGCCTCCCGAGTGCTGGGATTAAAGGCCTGCGCCACCAACGCCCGGCATAGGGATTTAAAAAAAAAAAAAAAAAAGGATGTGTGTGCATATGTGCATGTACGCGTGTGTGTGTTATGTGCATCTGAACGCATATCTTTGGGGGCCAGAAGAGCACGTAAGATCCCCTGGAGCTGGAGTTACAGGTAGTTGTGAGCTACCTGACATGGGTACTTGAACTGTGAAAACTGCACCCTCAGCACAGTGCTGGAGCAAAGAGGCTTTGGTGCCCAGCGTGGAAGACAACTCACTTCCCTGCGGCATCAGCTTCAGTACCCTCGTTCACAAGCTCTGTGTCAGAATCAGTAATGGGCTGAGGAGGTGGCTTAGTGGCAGAGCCCAGAGACCTGGGTTCCAACCCTTAACACTCAGGTGAAGCGTTGGGCATGGGACTGTACAGTGGATGGTGGTTAAAGTGGCTTTGTGCCAAGTCTGGTGATCTTAGGTTTTGAAACAGGTTCTCTTACTGAACCTGAAGCTAGACTGTCTGGCTAAGCTGGGTGGCCAGCCACTGAGCTCCCAGGATCCTTCTGTCTGTCTCCACAGGCCTGGGGCACAGATGTGGACCACTAAACCCAGCTTTCTATGTGGGCACTGAGGCATCAAACTTGGAACCTCATGCTTGCTTCCTGACCAAGCCATTGCCCTAGCGCAACATCTGGTTCTTTTTTTTTTCTCTTCGAGACAGGGTTTCTCTGTGTAGCCCTGGCTGTCCTGGAACTCACTCTGTAGACCAGGCTGGCCTCAGACTCAGAAATCCACCTGCCTCTGCCTCCCAAGTGCTGGCTTTAAAGCCGTGCGCCACCACCGCCCCACATCTGGTTCATTTTGAACTGTGTGCACATCATCTCTCTTTTCAAAGCTTGAAAACAGAAAGCTGAGTGTATTGATTCTGTTGCAGTTTTAAAGGCTTAGCTGGGGTCCCAGGTGAGCTTTGAGCTCTGGGGTACTGGACATGACTTTGGGTTTCCCGCAACGTGATTAGACAGGTACCAGAGTCCCCCTGTGACCGTCCTCTCTGCCCCACAGCCATGCTGCGCACTGTCTCTGCTGTCCTCCAGTTTGGCAACATTGTCCTGAAGAAAGAGCGCAACACGGACCAGGCCACCATGCCTGACAACACAGGTACCACCAGGGCAATGTCCTCTGTCCTCACCAGAGTGTCCCCTCCTACCTCTGCCCTCGCCCAGGAGGGCTTGGACTCCTGCACTTTGCCCAGAGCACCATGGCCAGACTTCCTCCATTTTAAACACCCTGCTGAAGACAGCCCCACCCATGCCTGAGAAGCACCTCTCCTCCTCCAGCCTTGCCCCCCCCTTTTAAAATACTTTATTTAATGTGCATTAGTGTTTTGCCTGCATGCATGTCCGTAGGAGGATGTCAGATCCTTTGAGAGCTGCCATGTGGGTGCTGAGAACTGAACACGGGTCCTCTGGAAGAGTAGCCAGTGCTCTTAGCCACTGAGCCGTCTTCCTAGCCCCCATCTTGGGCCTTTTTAATTCCTGATCTTCCTGCCTCTGCCCCTCGAGTGCTGAGGTTTCCTGTCTGTGCCACCACACCCAGTTTCACATCCCCCTCCTTCTTGTTGTTAAACAATGAAAATCACTAATTCTCGCTGTAGCTTCTTGTTCATTATTTGGGACTGGGCCATAAGTAGCTCAGGATGGCCTTGAACTCCTGATCCTCTTGCATCCACCCCCCTTTTTTATTTTTTATTATTTTTTTTTTCGAGACAGGGTTTCTCTGTGTAGCCCTGGCTGTCCTAGAGCTCTCTGTGTACACCAGGCTGGCCTTGAACTCGCAGAAATTCACCTGCCTCTGCCTCCTGAGTACTGGGATTAAGGTGTGTGCCACCAACATCCACCTCTTAAGTTCTGGCATAACATAACGGGCCTGTCCCACCTCATCCAGCTGAACTGTTGAATGTTATTTTTAAGCTCCTTGAGCGGGTAGAAAAACTGAGGCTTTTTTTACAAATGACCTGCCTGTGGCCATTCAGCCAGTGAGGGGTGATGGCTGTGAGCTCTGAACAGCTCCCTGGCTTCTTGGGGTAGCAGCTGTGTGGCAGGTAGTTCCCCGTTTCCCTCCTCTCCCCTGTGCAGTCTTTTTTTTTTTTTTTTTTTTTTTTTTTTTTCTTTATAGCTGCTTTATAGTCCAGGTTGGCCTTGAACTTACAGAGATCCACCTGCCTTTGCCTCTGAGTGTGATACTAAAGGCATGAGCTACCACACTCAATGTTTTTTGTTTTAAGCTTTGTGAGAGAGGATGTCACTGTAGCCTATGCTGACCTCAAACTCGCAGCCAGCCTCCTGCCTCAGCCTCCCAAGTGCTGGGATTTGGTTATTAAGAAAGGAGAGACAACTGCCCACAGTCAGACTCCCACGCTGTCTGCGTCCTCGGGGTCTCCCCTGGGGTTTTCCTACCCTGTGCCTGTGTAGCTGGAGATCAGACAGAAATAGAGTTCACGGGCTCCCTCTGGACATCTGAAGCTCTCTGTCCTGGTTATAAAAACCCTCCAGCTCACTCTCAAACTCTGCACAGCTCTGAAAATCTGGGGAACTGGGGCACTGCTCCCCGCTCACCCAGCCCTGCAGCGCCCACTTGTGGCCACCGGGGGTGCTATTCACCAACCCGGCACTGCCCTGCACTGGCGCGCCTGTTTGCTTTACTTAATTGGGAGCAAACACTACAAGTTTTTCTTTTTGCTTTCTTTATTTTATCTTTTTGGTGTGTATGTTCGGGTGGGGGGGTTCGAGACAGGGTTTCTCTGTATAGTCCTGGCTGTCCTGGAACTCACTCTGTAGACCAGGCTGGCCTCAAACTCAGAGACCCGCCTGCCTCTGCCTCCTGAGTGCCGGGTGCTGAGTACTGGGATTAAAGGCATGCACCACCACTTCGTGGCTACAAACTTTCTGAAACCTGCTTATTTCCCTTCATGCCTCAAGGAATAGCTTTATGTTTTAACTAGAACCCAATGGTTGCGAGTGTCGGGTTCAGGTCGGATCTCATGTAGCCCGGATTGGCCCTCAACTTGCTTTATAGTTGAGGATGACCTGGAGTGCCTGATCCTCCTCCCTCAGACTCTCAGAAACTGGGCTGGCAGGTGTGTGCCACCATGTCTGACTCTGGTGCCTTTTAAATGCATTTCTTTCTAGGCTTCTCTTTTTTTCTTCTGTGGGGCCAAGCCCAGAGTAAGCTTTCCCTCCGTGGAGCTGACGGATGCCTGGGAACCGGGCTTGATTCAGGCTTTAATTCAGAGTAGCAAGGGAAACACGCCTCCCACACAGCCCCGGCGTGCTCCGCTGCAAACATCCATCTATTTAAGGTGCTAGTGCAGAGGTGCTCTGTGCGCTGGTTATTCCTGCTGAAAATCTACATCACCCCAGGCCCAGAGGCACAGGCCTCTTAACGCAGCGCCTGGTTCGCTCAGGATGCTCCTCCCAGAAAGGGCCGCCTCCACCTCTTTCCTCCAGCGGAGGGGTGCGATGTCCCTCTCCACAACCCCTGTCTCCTGCTCTCTCCTTCAGCTGCCCAGAAGCTTTGCCGCCTCTTGGGACTCGGAGTGACCGACTTCTCCAGAGCCCTTCTCACACCCCGCATCAAAGTGGGCCGAGACTATGTTCAGAAAGCACAAACCAAGGAGCAGGTAGGCGGGATCCAGCGGTAGGCGGGATCCAGTGGTAGGCGGGATCAAGCGCTGTTCAGGGCAGGAAGGACTGGCTTACAGTTTGTGATCCTGGGACTTTTAAATTATTATTATTGTTATTATTATTATTATTATTACAATTATTTGTTTATTTCTTGGGGGAGGGGCACATGCCACAGCATGCAGGCTGGCACCAGAGCACCAACAGCAGTTAGTTCTGTCCTTCTGCCACGTGGGTCCTGGGGATTGAACTCAGGTCGTCAGCGAGCACCTTTATCTTCAGAATCCTCTTACTAGGTCTTTAGACAGTGTTCCCCATCTCTCACGCTCAGCAACCTTGCCTGCCCCTACTCTATCACCAGGCTGGGGCGGGGTGAGGGTGAGCAGTAATGAAAACACAGATCAAGGCTGGGAGGTCGCTCCATCAGCAAGTGGAGCCAAGTTCGAACCCCAGAACCCACGTAAAGAGTTGTGGCGATGAACACAGGAGGACCCCTGGCTTTTATTGGTCAGCTGCTGTAGCTGAATGAACAAGCTCCAGCTTCAGCGAGAGACTCTCTTTTCCTGAGGCATGACACCTGAGCTTGACCTCTGGCCTCCACACCCTCGTGTGCCCTCACATGCACACACACATGCACATACACACAAGCGAAAATAAAGACTTGTCTCTCGAGGGGCTTGGGATGTACTATGGCCATTGCTCTCACCCTTCCTAATACTTCCACCCTTTAACACAGTTGCTCCCATTGTGGTAACCCCTAACCATAAAGTTATTTTATTGCTACTTTATAACTGTAATTTTGCTACTGTTTTAAATGGTATTGTAAATATCTGATATGCAAGAGATCTTACATATGTCCTCTGTGTGTGTGTGGGGGGGTCACAACCCATGGGTTGAGAAACGCTGTGCTAGGGCCCTGGCGAATAAGCAGGTTATTGAAAAGGATGGTTCTGTTTAGCGATGCCTCTGCGGAGGAGGTTTGGTGATGTCAAAACAAAGGATGGAGGAAGAGGGAGAGGGTCCCTGAAACCATGCTCAGTGGAGGACAGAGTAAAGAGGTACTGTGGGAGCCTGGGAAGTGACTTGATTTCATTTGTCCTCTATATAAAGATTCTCCTGTCTACTGAAAGAACTGATTTCATAGAGTACATATATAAGCAAGGAAACTCAGGGCCACTGACAAAATCCAGGCAAAGATGGTGGCTCAGACCACAGTGGTGACAGAGAGGTGACCACAGGTTAGCCACAGGGAACAGGGAGGAGCTTGGGAGTCCCCGGATTTCTGTCTCAGCTGTAGTCTCTAACAGCAGAGAAGCTAGGGCCTGGGGCTACACAGCCTCTGAGTGACTATTCTGGGATTCGAACCCAGACTCTTAGACCTGGAGCTCCCACTGTGCTGTATGTAGATGTTGATTTAAGAGGTGGAGGAGGATAGGCGCCTGATGGACACAAGGCCTTCAGTTATGGCAGAGTGTTGTTATTGTGGTCCTTTTTGGTGTTTATACCCAAGAAACTGTGAGGTGAACTGTGAGATGAACTACAAGTTCAGGGACACCCTGCTGGATCCACACCCAGTGTCTCATGGGCTGGGCCTCACTTTGCACCCTACCCTTGCAGGCTGACTTTGCGCTGGAGGCTCTGGCCAAAGCTACCTACGAGCGCCTGTTCCGCTGGCTGGTTCTGCGGCTCAACCGTGCCCTGGACAGAAGCCCACGGCAGGGTGCCTCCTTCCTGGGCATCCTGGACATCGCGGGCTTTGAGATCTTCCAGGTGTGCGCCGTGGTCTTGCGGTCCTTCTCCCCCCCACTCCGGCTCCCTCCGTCCCCGCCCCGCACTCACCGCGCCATCCTTCACCACCCTTGTAGCTGAACTCCTTCGAGCAGCTGTGCATCAACTATACCAATGAGAAGTTGCAGCAGCTGTTCAACCACACCATGTTCGTGCTGGAGCAGGAGGAGTACCAGCGAGAGGGCATCCCCTGGACCTTCCTAGACTTCGGGTTGGACCTGCAACCTTGCATCGACCTCATTGAGCGTCCGGTAAGGGGTCAGGACCAATGAGCGAGCAACCCAGACCCTCAATGCTCAGCCCCGCCTACCACCCAGACCTTAAAAACTTGCCCCACCCACCGCCGGACACACACCTCTCAGTTCTCCCTAACTTTCAAAACTTGGTTCCGCCCACCACCTAGTAGTCCCACAAAACTTTGCCCTTTCAGTGCTCAGACCCACAAAGCTTGGCTCCGCCTACTACCCAACCCCGCCCACTTGCCACCGTGCCCTTCACTGACCCAAAGAGCAAATGCCCCACCCGCAGCCACATCCCTGTGACCAGCAGGTTCTCTGGACACTGAAGGTCCCACTTGAGTTCCTGGGACAGTGTGTGGCTCGTGACTCGGTGCTGGGTTCTGGAGCCTAGGGCTTTGCGTATGCCAGGCAAGCGCTCAGCTCTGCTCATCCATGTCCCAGTCCCCCGACCTCGAGCCACTTCCAAGCACTGACAGCAGCAACCTGTGCCCAGACTTGGGGAATCTGACTTCTGTTCCCCTTGCTGGTTAGGCCAACCCTCCAGGTCTCCTGGCCCTGCTGGACGAGGAGTGCTGGTTCCCCAAGGCCACGGACAAGTCTTTTGTGGAGAAGGTTGCCCAGGAGCAGGGCAGCCACCCCAAGTTCCAGCGCCCCAGGAACCTGCGGGATCAGGCCGACTTCAGCGTCCTGCACTACGCCGGCAAGGTGAGGACAATGCTTGTGGATCACCACTCAAGGGGTACACTGACTCTCATGACACACAAAGTTTAAGACCATGTCAGCCACAGCTTCCTCCAGAGGGAAGGGAGGCCACCGGTGAGATTCCACAGAGAGTCTCACGCCTGTGGCCCTTTGATGGGAACAGACTGAGGAACTGGGGAGGCCTATGTGGCTGGAGTGGAATGTACTAGAAGAGCGTTGTAGTCAAGGGTTGGGCTACAGGAGGGAGGGTGGGGGAAGGTCATAGAAAGAAGGGTCCTGCGGGTGAGGGGCAGTTCAAAGCATGGATACAAGTTGACCCCAGTGTTCCAGTCCATGCCAAGAACCTGTGTGGGGATCTCAGTCACGCAGTCATCTGCCTGTTCCATTCAGGTTGACTACAAAGCCAGTGAGTGGCTGATGAAGAACATGGACCCGCTGAATGACAATGTGGCCGCCTTGCTTCACCAGAGTACGGATCGTCTCACAGCTGAGATCTGGAAGGATGGTAAGGTCCCCCTCCCCAGGGTCTGTCCCCAGATGCCGTGCTCCTTCCTACCCCCAGTGGGAGCAAGAGCCAGTGGCTGGAGGGGAAGGGAGGAATGGAGGGGAACATGAATGAGTGGGTAGATGGGTGGGCCAGGGGATGGATGGATAGATAGATGGACATGTGGATGGACTGATTGGTGGATGGTGGATGGGCAAGTGTATAGATAGATGGATGAGTGGGTTGGTAAGTGAGTTGGTGGATGGACAGGTTAGCAGATGTATACATGGACAGATAGAAGAATGGGTCGGATGGGTTGAAGAAAGGGTGGATGGGGGGATTGGTGAGTGAAGGATGGGCTGGTGGTTGGGTAAGCAGACAGATATAGATGGATGGTGGGTGGGTGGGTGGAAAGCTAGGTAGGTTAAGGAGTGGGTTGGTGGATGGATGTGTTGTTATCTTAAATTAGCATCTTACACAAGGATAAGAAATAATACAAACATACCCATGGGCATATTCGTGTCAATGATCGTTTTTAGTAATAGTCTCCTATGCAATCAGACCAGAAAAATAAGTGCGGCCATCCCTCGGGACACACAGGACACCAGGCCACTCAAAGACTTACCTAAATACCCTAGTATTCACATTTGACACACACCCCTTCCTGTGTACGTTTTTTTCCTCTCTGTCCCTATAGGCTGAATCAGCCCTCATCCTATTTATTTAACAAGATGCAAATGATATGTAAATAGCAGTTACACTACTACACAGACTGTGGCAGGAAAAGCCTGCGTTGTGTTCAGTATAGACTCTTTTCCTCGGAATATTTTTAATTAGTTGTTCAACCGCAAGCGCTGAGCCTGAATATATGGAAAGCTGATTTTATATAGATATTTTTAGCCCAGCCTGGTAGTGCAAGCCTTTAATCCCAGCACTCGGAGGCGGGTGGGGCGGGGGAGGCAAGTGGATCTCTGTAAGTTTGAGTGCAACTTGATTTATATCATAAGCTCTAAGAAAGCCAGGGCTAAAGAGAGGCCCCAACACAAACAAACAAACAAACAAACAAGTTGAGCCATCAGGGAACCCAAGTTCAGGATCGGCACCCATGTCAGGTGGCTAATAATCACCTATAACCACTCTTAATTCTGGGGTCCAACACTTCGGTCCTCCATGGATACCTGCATACACACACACACACACACACACACACACACACACACACACAGAGAGAGAGAGAGAGAGTTACAAATAGTCAGAATAAATCCTTTCTAAAGCTCAGCATAGTTCATGGGCACTGTGGGCACATGACCCCTTACCCATCTGTCCCAGCCCCTGTGTGCCTGGCTCTGATCTTCTGGAGCTGATGCTGAACCAATCTTCCCCCGTGAGGAGCCACTAACAACGCTGGCACAAAGGGCAAGAAGGGGAAGAGTAGGGACTTGGTCCAGTTTACATCCATCTCACTCGTGGCCACCTTGATCCCAGAATTGGACATGCTGTGTCCTGGCAGCCACGGGTTGGGGGCGGGCAAATGAGATAGTCCCTGTCTCAGTTAGGGTTTTACTGCTGTGAACAGACACCATGACCAAGGCAACTCTTATAAGGACAACATTTAATTGGGGCTGACTTACAGGTTCAGAGGTTCAGTCCATTATCATCAAGGCAGGAACATGGCAGCATCCAGGCAGTCATGGTGCAGGCAGAGCTGAGAGTTCTACATCTTCATCTGAAGGCTGCTAGCAGACTACTGGCTTCCAGGCAGCTAGGATGAGGGTCTTACAGCCCACACCCACAGTGACACACCGACTCCAACAGGGCCACTTCTAATAGTGTCACTCCCTGGGCCGAGCATGCACAAACCATAACGGTTCCCAACAGGTGGGGTGGATATGTCAAGTTAACCGCTGCGCTTCCGGGCATCCAGGGCAAAAAGGACTGGCTAAGACAACAGACGAAGACTTGGGTTGTAAGGTGTTGTTATTGTGTTTGGTGCTGACTCCTCGCAGGTTCTCTCAGCACCAATGTGAGGGCGAACAGGACTTGATTCGGTCAGGCAACAGTTGAGTCCGGCCTGCCTGCTCCGGGACTAATGCTCTTTCTCTCTCTTCCTCTCACCTTTCCCTCTCCCATCTCCACACATCTCTCCCACCACTGCCACCGTCCCCACCCCTCATTTGCCCATCCCCAGAACAAGGGGGTCTCCAACAGTTCTCTTTACTTGGCTCCTTCCCATCGCCGTCCCCTGGACCTGCAGGGAGACTCAGCTCTGGCGCTTCTCCTCCAGGGGTTGGGTCTCTCTGTGCACCCACGGGTGAGGTTGCAGAATGCAGTTGGGGGGGAACCGTGGGGAGGGGTCCTGGGTGGAAATGCTGGTCCCCGTCCTCTCTGCATGAGGTCTCTCCCTCCTTGCTAAGCCCTTGGTGGTTCTAGAAACTTCTAGCTAGACCACGTATTAAAAATACAGAGAAGGGGCCAGCAAGATGGGTCAGCGCATAGAGGTGTGTGTGCTGCCAAGCCTGACATTCTGAGGTCCGTCTCCCAAGATCCACATGGGGGAAGGAGAGAACTAATTCCCACAAACTGCCTTCCACACTGGCCTTCCACACACATGCACACTCACATGAACACACACACACACACACACAGTGTAATAACATTTTAAGAAAGGCATTTCCGGGCTGGTGAGATGGCTCAGTGGGTAAGAGCACCCGACTGCTCTTCCAAAGGTCTGGAGTTCAAATCCCAGCAACCACATGGTGGCTCACAACCATCCGTAACAAGATCTGACGCCCTCTTCTGAAGTATCAGAAGATAGCTACAGTGTACTTACATATAATAAATAAATAAATCTTTAAAAAAAAAAAAAAAAGAAAGGCATTTCCTGAGCACCTAATGTGCAAACAAGGAAACAAGTACAGAGAGGTTATGTTGCTTGCTCAAGGTCACACAGCCAGTAAGTGATAGAGTATGGATTTGAACCCAGAACCGTAGCTCTTTGTTATGCTGTAGAAACCTAATCAATGAGATCTGTCATTTTGAAAATGACTGACAGCATAGGGGAACCAGAGAGACTTGAACCTGGGGAGGGCCAGCAGTGGCAGGGTACATGAGGACACACTACCAGGTTCTGGCCCTGGGTCTCTGCCTTCTGAGCTATGTGACCTTGAGGCCAGTTGCTGCATTTCTGGCTCTCTGTCTGCCTGTCAACTGTAAGCCCCTCTGCATGACATGCTTGGGTCCTGTAGACAGCAAGATACTCCACCTCGGCTAACTCCACTCCTGGGTGTGGTGGCTTCAGCCCAACACTCTGGAGTCTGAGGCAGGAGGATGACATGAACTTATGGCTGGCTGACCTTGATCCCTTTTGTGAATCTCTTTGTCCCTCCACAGTGGAGGGCATCGTGGGGCTGGAGCAAGTGAGCAGCCTTGGAGATGGCCCGCCGGGAGGCCGCCCCCGCCGTGGAATGTTCCGGACCGTGGGGCAGCTCTACAAAGAATCCCTGAGCCGCCTCATGGCCACGCTCAGCAACACCAACCCTAGTTTTGTCCGCTGCATCGTTCCCAACCATGAGAAGAGGGTGAGTAGGAGGGGACTTGATGTGCTCTGCGCGTGGGGACAAGTGGCCGCCATGCTTGGGCTCTCTGCTTCTGTGACCTAAAGTTTCTGAGTGTCCACTGTGTGGGGACACAGTGGCAGAGAGACAAGAAGAGCCTGTTCCAGCTGCTCCTGTGCCCTCCAAGGAGGTAACAGATGAAGGGAGGACATTGAGTTCTCACACTTGCTGGTAGATAGGGCAAGGGGGGGCTTATTAAGATACACATACAGCCCGGCACCCAGAGTGAACGTTCAGGTGACTCTGAAGGTATGAGAAGAAGGTCATGTTGGATTTTACCTGGCCAGGGAGTCATAGAAAGATCCCTGGAGGGGAGGGGACTGAACTGCATAGCCTAAGCAGTTTTCCAAGCAGAGAACGGCTCGTGCAAAGGCTCTGAGGCGGGTGGGAACGTGGTGGGAATACAGTGTGGAAGAAGGCTGCAAGGATAGGAGGTGACACAGGCCTGTCAGTTCAGCACTAGGGACAACTGTTAAGTTCAGGACCAATCTCTCTTATAGCACCAGTCTAAAGACAGTCTGGGAAACTTAATAACGTCGTGTTTCATATAAGTAAAAAGAGTGTTACTCAGCAATAAGATTCCTTTCTAGAATCCCCCAGGGAGAGGCTCGGGTATGGATCAGTGGTAAACACTTGCCACAGTCCTACTTGTGGCGCCCCTGGTGGCTGCCACTGACTCTGCCGTCACCCCTGCAGGCTGGGAAGCTGGAGCCGCGCCTGGTGCTGGACCAACTCCGTTGTAACGGGGTCCTCGAGGGTATCCGCATCTGCCGCCAAGGCTTCCCCAACCGCATCCTCTTCCAGGAGTTCCGACAGCGGTGAGCCAGGCTAGCAAAAGGCTCCAGGGATTTGGGCAGGATGGGAGCCAAATCCCTGCAAGTGCGATCTCAGATTGGGGGCCGGAGCCTCAGAAACGATCAGTGTGAAAGGGGCCTGGGGTGCCAGCTGTATTTGGGGTCACTTCGTGTGCGATCCTCTATACTTAAAACGGAAGTCGAAGCTGGGTATAGTGCTCAGGGAGAGCTGTTGAATCCAAGGCCAGACCTGGTCTACATGGCGAGTGCCAGGGCAGCCAACGTTACAAAATGAGATCCTGTCTCAGTAAAACCGAACTTCCAAGAGTGGGCCATCCTAGTGATGTGGTTTGCATTCCTGATGTCTACGAAGCCTTGTTTATACGGTCTCTCACGCCACTGTGGAACGTCTTCCTTTCCCCTCTCCCCTCTCCCCTCTGGCTGCAGCTATGAAATCCTCACCCCGAACGCTATTCCCAAGGGCTTCATGGACGGCAAACAGGCCTGTGAGAAGATGGTACATAAGGGTGGGGCCAATGTTTGGGGGCAGGACTGTGGAGGGATTGGGGCTTTGTGACCTGAGGTGGGGCCTGCTCAGTGGGTAGGGCCCATGGCTGGGGTGGGGAGGAGTTTCTCTAGCTTGGGGCGGGGCCTGTAGATGGAGGCGGTGCTAACTGCATGGGCAGGGCCTTTGGTGTTGGGGTGAGAGGTACGGGAAGCATTGGGCCTTCAGAAAGACGTTCCCGTTGCCATGAGGCCTGTGGAGTGGGGAGAAGCCCACAGCATGGGAGTGGGGTCTGTGGCAGGTGTAGGGTCTGGACAGGGATCCAGGTGTGTGTGGGGGAGGGACTGCCCCATTGTCCTTCCTCATACAGTTTCTTTCTCTCCATCTCCTCCCCTCCCCATTCTCACCCTCCAGATCCAGGCCCTGGAGCTAGACCCCAACCTGTACCGTGTTGGCCAAAGCAAGATCTTCTTCCGGGCAGGGGTCCTGGCCCAGCTGGAGGAGGAGCGGGACCTGAAGGTCACCGACATCATAGTGTCTTTCCAGGCAGCGGCGCGGGGCTACCTGGCCCGTAGGTGAGGAAGCCAAGCTGTGTCGGGGGGGGTTGTAGGCCAAGGCCAGGCTGAGGCCAGCAGACACTCAGAGAGAGCTGGGGTGCTGCATGCTGCCGGAGCCCAGAGGTTGGGGTCCAGCCAGACATGTTGTTTGGCCCCAACCAATTGCTCAGGACCCCAGCTGGAGGGGTGATAAGTCTTGATGGAAGATGCCTGGATGAAAGGGTATGAGAAGCTGGTCTGTGTGAGGGCCCCGTGGCAGGGCGCCAGGCCTGTCTCCGGATGCAGACAGATGTAGAACAGCCACCCTTCCTGTCGGAACAAATAGTTAGTAGAAGGGATAGACCAGCCCCAGGCTGGGGGCGATGGACCTTACCCAGGGACCCTAGGGAACGTGGAGAGCTGAGAGACAAGGGCAGGGCCAGTGTGTGAGGATGGACTGAGAAGAAAGAAGGGAGGCTGAGGCCTGGGCAGAGCCAAGAGCAGGACGCGTAAGATTGATTGTAAAGTCTGCTGTGGTGGGCATTCGGCTCAGTGGCCAGGGGGCTCACCGAGCGTGCGTGGGACCCTGGGTCCTATCCTCATGGGGATGTACACCTGTCATCCCAGCACTGTGGAGGTGGAGGCGGGAGCATCAAGGGTTCAAAGTCAGCCCCAGCTACATGAGACCCCTGTGTGGAGTGGCTGCTTTCTGTGGGCCAGCGCCCACTCTCCGCGGTGTCCCCACAGGGCTTTCCAGAGGCGGCAGCAGCAGCAGAGTGCTCTGAGGGTGATGCAGAGAAACTGTGCCGCCTACCTCAAGCTGAGGAACTGGCAGTGGTGGAGGTTGTTCATCAAGGTGAGGGAGGCTGAGCCTACGCCTCAGTTGGGGGGGGGGTAGGGGGCGAGGGGGAGGGGCACCCTGTTCTCCGCGTCTGTGCGGTGGAGCCCATCTGCCCCGCCCCGTTACCCAGGAGTTTTTAGAAGGCAAGCGATTTAAACTGGTCTGATACAGGACACTAGGGTGGGGGTGGGGGTGAGACCTGCCTGGAATCTGTGCACAGTGAGGAGGATGAGGAAGCTGTAGCTCAGATGGTAGTGTGCCTGTTCAACATGCACAGAACTGTCATCCCAGAACTCAGGAAACAGGAGGCTCAGGCGTTCTAGGTCATCTCTGGCTACATAGAGAGTCTGATGCTGGCCAGGAATATAATATCATGGCTTAACACATTAAGGGTGCTTGCCGCCAAGCCTGAGGCCATGAGTTCAATGCCCAGGACCCACACTGTGGAAGGAAAAAACTGACTTCATTAAACATGCAAAACCACCAACCAACCAACCAACAAACAAACAAATCAAAAGAACAGGCAGCTGCAGGTACAGCTGGATCCAGAACAAGCCAGACCTCCAGACCACCCTCAGGTGCCCAGGGATCGTTACATCAGCAAGGGTGACAGGCCGCAGGCGTGTGGCGGGTCCCCCTTCCTGGAGCCACTGTGCTCTTCCCCAGGTGAAGCCCCTGCTGCAGGTGACACGGCAGGATGAGGTGCTGCAGGCGCGTGCCCAGGAGCTGCAGAAAGTTCAGGAGCTGCAGCAGCAGAGCGCGCGTGAAGTGGGAGAACTGCAGGGTCGAGTGGCACAGGTGAGGAGCAGGCCATGTGAGGCCTAGCCCGACAGAGGGTCTGTGTGGGTGTGGCCATGGTATGAGGGGCGGGGCTTTTGAGTGGTGCCACTTCCACAGAGTGGGGTTGTGGAGCAGTGGGTGGACATAAGGGCATGGTCAAGATGGTGAGGAGTAGGGCTTGGAACGTGGCAGTGTATGAAGAGGGTGAGGAGGTAGGGTTGTGTGTGTGTGTGTGTGTGTATGTGTGTGTGTGTGTGTGTGTGTGTGTGTGTACACGTGCACGCCCATCCGTGTGTGTATCAGGATTGGGCCTGGAGGGCAAGTAAGGCTACTAGGCAGGGCCTGTGTGATGGACAGGATTCCTATGGTGAGTGGCAGGGGCAGGGCTGGGGTTCAAGGTTGTCTTCAGGCCTTGAGATATGGCTTTGATGCCAACAGCAAGGTTAAGGGTAGAATGGTGAGTGTGGGTCTTTGGGTGCAGCTACAGCAGAGCTGTGTGGATGAAGGGACGAAGCCAGGGCTCAAGGGACAGTGTCTGGCTGCACTCAGGCTGGGTGGTGAGAGGTAAGAGGTGGGGATGTGGGGGCAGCCTGAGAGGGAGGCCCTGACTGGTACCCGCCATCCACAGCTAGAGGAGGAGCGCACGCGCCTGGCCGAGCAGCTGCGAGCAGAAGCCGAGCTGTGCTCTGAGGCCGAGGAGACACGGGCGCGACTGGCTGCCCGGAAGCAGGAGCTGGAGCTGGTGGTGACAGAGCTGGAGGCACGAGTGGGCGAGGAAGAAGAATGCAGCCGGCAGCTGCAGAGCGAGAAGAAGAGACTGCAGCAGCACATCCAGGTGTGGGGGACCCAGACACCCCTGTCCACCCCACGGCACACCTCAGCTCCGGGGGTCCAAAGCACAAAGACTATATAGATTTCATTCAAACAGTGGAGAACTAGAATCCAGCCTCAGGTGCTGCTGGCTCCCTCAATTAGGTCCCCTCCTCAGGACTCAACCTGTCTCCTAGTTCTGAAGGCATCTGTCTTCAGCCCTGACCCCAGCAGGCCACCCTCCTGGGACTACTCTGCCAAATCTGTGTGCACTGAGGGGACAATTGAGTTCTTTTTCTGCATGAATAGAAATCTAGAGTCTGGTATGCACTAGACACTCAGTAAGTGCTGTCAAGCCAATGAATGGACAAACAGGGGAGGCAAGGAAAAGCTTGCTGCATAGCTCTGGTATGGACAGCTCTGGGGTCCCCATCCCTTCTACCCCCACAGGAGCTGGAGAGCCACCTGGAAGCCGAGGAGGGTGCCCGGCAGAAGCTACAGCTGGAGAAGGTGACCACAGAGGCCAAGATGAAGAAGTTTGAGGAGGACCTGCTGCTCCTGGAGGACCAGAATTCCAAGCTGAGCAAGGTGGGGCCTCTGGGCAGCACTGGATCCTGGGTCAGCGGGGGAAGCCTCTTGGGACCATGGGCACGCCAAAGCAAGATACCATAGATGGGCTCCTGCTGGGATCCTGGTCCAGTGAGCCAGGAGTGGGGGCGTGATGGCGAGGGTGTGCTGCCCCCTGAGGGTGGCCTGAAGTGTTAATTCAAAAGAACAGCCCACATCCCTCCATGTGCTGGTGGCTTAATGCCATTCTTAAGTCCCTAAGGTGGGCTGGGCCCAGACCCCGGGATGGCGAGGAGGGGAGGGTGGAGGGAGGGCTGGGAAAGGCAGACTCTGGGGACATGGCAGGCAAGCAAGGGTCCTGAGTCTCTTTTGTCCCCAGGAGCGGAGGTTGCTGGAGGAGCGCCTGGCTGAGTTCTCCTCACAGGCAGCCGAAGAGGAAGAGAAAGTCAAAAGTCTCAACAAGCTGAGGCTCAAATATGAAGCCACAATCTCAGACATGGAAGGTAAGCATCGGGGGCCAGGGTGGACTGCGTGCATACCGAAGACCTGCAGGCAGAAGGCCAGAGGGAGGAGGCAGAAGGCCAGAGGGAGGAGGCAGGTGGTGCCAGGCCTTGGTCTGCAGCGCGCCCCTGTCCTGGTGCCCGCAGACCGGCTGAAGAAGGAGGAGAAGGGCCGCCAGGAACTAGAGAAGCTGAAGCGACGGCTGGATGGGGAGAGCTCAGAGCTTCAGGAGCAGATGGTGGAGCAGAAGCAGAGGGCGGAGGAGCTGCTCTTACAGCTGGGCCGCAAGGAGGACGAGCTGCAGGCCGCCCTTCTCAGGTGGGTCTCCCCAGGAGTGGCCCCACCTTCCTCGCCAAGGCACAGCATGTGAGGGACCTCAAGTGTGAGGGCTCCACGCTTATTGAGCTACTACTGCATACAAGCCATGGTGCCTATTTGAAACACATTGACCATGCGTGTGAGGCCTTCCTAGACACCTCGGCCTGTGGGTTCAGCTCCATTGCGGATAGAATAGGAATAAAATGTGAGTTAGGAAGGCTGGAGATAGCTCAGTGGTTAAGAACAATGGCTGCTCTTGCAGAGTACCTGGGCTCAGTCCCCAGCACCCACATGGAGGCTTACGACTGTATCTGCAGTTTTATGCAATCCAACATGCTATTCTGCCCTCCACAGGCACTGCAGACATGGCGCACATACACTCATTCGCATAAAATTAAAATAAATCTTTTTTAATAATTTAAGGTGGAGGGGGCTCAGCAGTTAAGATCATTGATTGCTCTTCAAGAGGTCCTGAGTTCAATTCCCAGCAACCTCATGGTGGCTCACAACCATCTGAAATGGGATCTGATGCCCTTTTCTGGTGTGTCTGAAGACAGCTGCAGTGCACTCATATACATAAAATAAATATTTCTTTAAAAAGAAAGAAATTAAACCAGGCAGTGGCAGCGCACGCCTTTAATCCCAGCACTTGGGAGACAGAGACAGGCAGATTTCTGAGTTCGAGGCCAGCCTGGTCTACAGAGTGAGTTCCAGGACAGCCAGGGCTACACAGAAAAACCCTGTCTCAGGGGGAAAAAAAAGATGGGGAAATGATTTGAGAGCACTTCTGGCTTCCACTGTACACACAGTAGTTAAATGGCCCAGCACTTGCAAGGCTGAGACAGGAGCATTGCCATGAGTTCAAGGCTAGCCTGAACAACTTAGAAAGATCCTGTCCTAGAAAGCAGCACCGACAACTCCCCAGGGAGTCAGGTAAAGGGCTGGGCACACAGCAGGAGCCGGGCCACCCAGGAGAGCTGTGGGTAGCATTCTGCCCAGGAATATGAGTAGGAAGGATTGAAGAAGAGAAATCACATGACCAGTGACAGAGCCAGGACTTGAACCCACATCTGATCTCTCCAGTCCCTGAACCTCACCCTCAGCTCTGCCTGCCTGGGTGCCAACCCCGTCTTGGTCCTTGTCATACCCCCAGGGCAGAGGAGGAGGGTGGTGCCCGTGCCCAGCTGCTCAAGTCCCTGCGAGAGGCACAAGCTGGCCTTGCTGAGGCTCAGGAGGACCTGGAAGCTGAGCGGGTAGCCAGGGCCAAGGCGGAGAAGCAGCGCCGGGACCTGGGCGAGGAGTTGGAGGCTCTACGTGGGGAGCTTGAGGACACGCTGGATTCCACCAACGCCCAGCAGGAGCTGCGGTGAGGACATGGGGTGGGCAGGGGTGGGAAGATAGTGGATGGGACAGGGAGGGTGTGGCAGGTGGGGCACATCTGGACAAAGGCTATACACACACACACATACACACACATACACGCATACACACATATACACACATACACATACATACACACAGACACACAGACACACATATACACACATACACACATATATACACACATAGATATACACACACATACACACACATTCACACACATACACTTTTCTTTTTTGTTTGTTTGTTTGTTTTTAGTTTCTTGAGACAGGGTTTCTCACACAGAGAAACAAGCGCTGTGTAACAGTGCTGGCTATACTGAACTTGCTCTGTAGACCAGGCTGGCCTCAAAATCACAGAGATCCGCCTGCCTCTGCCTCCCAAGTGTTGGGATTAAAGGCGTGCGCCACCACTGCCCGTCAATGCCAACTCTCTCTTTAAAGATTTATACATTTTATTTATATGAGTACACTGTCGCTGTCTTCAGACCCCCCAGAAGACATCAGATTCCATTACGGATGGTTGTGAGCCACCATGTGGTTGCTGGGATTTGAACTCAGGACCTCTGGAAGAGCAGTCAGAGCTCTTTATCACTGGGCCATCTCTCCAGCCCCAGTGCCAACTCTTACGTGAAGTCTAGGGGCTGGAGAGATAACTCGGTGGTTTAGAGCTCTGGCTGCTTTTACAGAAGGGCTGCACTTCAGTTCTCTGCAACCACATGATGGCTCACAACTCCCTGTAGCTCCAGGAGATACGACACCCCCTTCTGGCCTCCTTGGGCACTGCAGTCACATGCACATAAGTAATAAAAGAGATTTAAGGCAAGTCTGTGCTCTGGGGGCCTTGCTGAGGAATGGCCCTTTGAGAAGGGTTTGAGGAATGAATAGGAGGTAATGCCTGACACCCCCCCCCTTTGTATCACCACCCATACCTTGGGAAATGTATTTGTTACACAACCAAACACCTGACAAGAGGTGACTTGAAAGGGAAAGTCTGTTTTAGCCCATGATGTCATGACAAGGAAGTGGCTTCCACGGTAGCAGAAGTGTCTCCTGCCTGTGGTGCGGGAGCTTGCAGTAGGGCTGGCTCCAGTCTTGACAGAACAGCAGATGGACTCTGCAGGAATCCAGGCTGGTTCTGACCCTCCGCCTCCCTGTGTCAGCTGGACCCCTGCCCTAAAGCTTCTCCATCCTTTCAGAAACAGCGCCTCCAGCTGAGCACGGAGGCATGGGGACTCGTGAGCTCTTGGGGAGCTTTCGTATCCAGACCCCCACAGGAAGCACAAACTACAGGGTCCATCCTCAGAGGAAATGGAGAAGGAGACCATATCTGGTTCTCCTCACATCCCACCGTCCTCCGCTCTGAATTCCTGTCCTCTCTCCCCTGCCCACACCAAAGGTCCAAGAGGGAGCAGGAGGTGACAGAGCTGAAGAAAGCATTGGAAGAGGAGTCCCGTGCTCACGAGGTGTCCATGCAGGAGCTGAGGCAGAGGCATAGCCAGGCTCTGGTGGAGATGGCAGAGCAGTTGGAGCAAGCCCGGAGGGTGAGTAGGTAGCGTCCTGCCACCCTCTGGGATATAGCCTTGAATAAGTGTTAACTGAATAACTACTTAAACCAAATCCTTGGTGAAAAGAGAATATTGAATGAAAAGCCAAGGGGATGAGGGGTGAACGATGACGCTGAGTGTATGGAGGCTCAGCAAGCCCACCCACTCCACGCAGGGCAAAGGTGTGTGGGAGAAGACTCGGCTAGCCCTGGAGGCTGAGGTGTCCGAGCTGAAGGCCGAGCTGAGCAGCCTGCAGACCTCGAGACAGGAGGGCGAGCAGAAGAGGCGACGCCTGGAGTCCCAGCTACAGGAGGTCCAGGGCCGATCCAGCGATTCTGAGCGGGCTCGGTCTGAAGCTGCTGAGAAGCTGCAGAGAGCCCAGGTAGGTGGGGTCACGGGGTGTCATGTGACTATCCCTGGGAGAGGGAGGGACTGTGAATAGTTTCACTCTAAATAGGGCAGCAAGGACAGAAAAAAGATGACTCCACCCCAGTCTAGCTTGGTTCAAATAGTTTTTGTTTTTGAAGCAGGTTTTCTCTGTGTAGCCCTGGCTGTCCTGGAACTCACTCTGTACACCAGGCTAGTCTTGAACTCACAGAGATCCTCCTGCCTCTGCCTCCCCCTGAGCCACCACACCCAGCTCCCTCCCTCATCCCTTTCATTGCTGAACGGTATCCCCCTTTCATTTCTGCCATTGACTGTCCGTCCACCGTGGTGACAAGGCAGAAGTTCCTCTCCTCTGGAAACTCCCAATACTTGGCCTCTGCGTCAGTTCTGTGCAAGACCCTGGCCACACACTGGCTTTCCACCACGCACACAGCCAGGATCTGGGACTGAGGTGTCAGTAAGGCCCACCGTGTTGAACTACCCTGGCCAGCTTCACGATCTCCTTTCCACAGGCGGAACTTGAGAGCGTGTCCACAGCCCTGAGCGAGGCTGAGTCCAAGGCCATCAGGCTGGGCAAGGAGCTGAGCAGTGCGGAGTCCCAGCTGCACGACACCCAGGTGACCCTGCTCGCCGCCCCCCCCCCCATCCACTACTCTGCCGCTGACTCCACCTGACCCCCCGTCATCCCTTCCACCCACAGGAACTGCTGCAGGAGGAGACCAGGGCAAAGCTGGCCTTGGGGTCCCGTGTGCGAGCCCTAGAGGCAGAGGCGGCCGGGCTTCGGGAGCAGATGGAAGAGGAGGTGGTTGCCAGGGAACGGGCTGGCCGGGAGCTGCAGAGCATGCAGGCTCAGGTGGGCAGTCACACCCATCCAGGGACCATGCCCCATGCGGGTTTCATCTGCCTCCCTGGCTGAGGCCCCACTGCCACGCCTGCTCCTGACTTCCCTACACACCCACAGTGCACAGCGTGGGTGGTGAGCCCGCCCCTCTGAAGCTCCTCCTCTCTCCATAGGTAGCGCAAGGGCTCTGCTGTGGCTCCCAGTACCCTGGACAGAGCCTCTGCCTGTCTTTCCTAGTAATGTCTGCCGACCTTTGCTCTTGCAGACTTGGGTCTTACCTCCCTTGTAGTCGCTTGTCCCATCCACCCTCTGTTTTACTCTGGCTAAATGTTGGCCACCGTAGGCTGTGACTGTTCTACCCTTGTGTCTCCCCACCAGATTGAATCCCTTCAAATAACTGACCCTGATCTCTATAGGAAGCCTTAAGAGACGCCAGCAGAATGAATGAATGTCTTCCACTGGCGGGCTCCTATGTGTGCTTCAAAACCCATCTCCAATGGAGACTCTTCCCCATCCTGTGGACTCCCCAGATTATCACCTCCTCTTCCTCCTCTTCCTCCTCCTCCTTTTCTTCTTCTTCCTCAGCCTTTGTCATTTTCACTTTGGTCTGGGGATCCAAGGGCAAACCCCATTTGGACTGAGTGCTGGGTCATGCTGAGGGTGCCAGTACCCTGGAAGAGCTAGGTTGATAGTTCTCAACTGCTGTGAGGCAGGAGGGCCCAGTGGTCAGCTCCTTCCTGCCTTTAGGCTTCAGTTTACACCCAGGACACGGGGTGCCAGAATTCCACACCACAGTCACTCATGGCTGTCACCTTACACTCCTCTCCCTGCAGCTCTCTGAATGGCGGAGACGCCAGGAAGAAGAGGCCTCGGTGCTGGAGGCTGGGGAGGAGGCTCGGCGCCGTGCAGCCCGGGAGGCAGAGACCCTGGCCCAGCGCCTGGCAGAGAAGACTGAGGCTGTAGAACGACTGGAGCGAGCCCGGCGGCGGCTGCAGCAGGAGCTGGACGATGCCACGGTGGACCTGGGGCAGCAGAAGCAGCTCCTGAGCACACTGGAGAAGAAGCAGCGGAAATTTGACCAGGTGAGTACATGCCTCGGTTTACCCAGCTGGCCACCCTGGGGACAGAAACCCATTTGAATACTGAGAGAAACTTGCTAGGGGAGGGGACACTCAAGATAAGTTTTGAAGTGGGCATAGGAGTCACAGCCAGGTAGGTGCTGACTCTATCACACACACACACACACACACACACACACACACAGACACACACACAGACACACGCGCACACACACATCTACAAAGCAGGCCACCCCAAGTGTCCTGCTTGTGCCTATTGCCCATTGCTTGAGTGCCCAGATTGGATGATGATCCTGTCTCCTGCCCCTGAGGGTGCTCACACCCTGACTGGTTGTCCTGGGCATTGCTGCGCCCATCTCTGCCTCAGTTTACCTATCTAGAAAGCATGAATCATATCAAGTATTCCACATCCTCGAGGATTAAAATAATCATTGCAGATACCAAAGGTCCCTCAGCGCTCTGTTACTGTAGCAGACCCTGG
>NC_034590.1:17321488-17322511 GCF_900095145.1 Mus pahari | reverse complement strand
GACTTAGGAAGTGACTAGCATTGGTCCATGTGTCCCTCAGCGCTCTGTTACTGTAGCAGACCCTGGGCAGCTGACTTAGGAAGTGACTAGCATTGTTTTGGCTCACGGGTTTGGAGGATTTGGCTCTCGGCCACTGGTGCTATTGCTGACAGCTCTGGGAGTCAGAATATCATGGCGGCAGCATGTGGGAGGCATAAACAAGTCAGAGCCCTTCTCAACCATCCCTGCTTACATTTCCATTGTCCGCAATGCCCATCAGTTACAGATGGGAGCTTCCAGCCCCAGTGTCTACAGTGAAGGTCACGTGTCTTTCTAGCTGACTAGAAGACTTTCAGAGGGCGGGTGAGGTGGTTCTCTGGTTAAAGTGAAGGCTGCAGTTCTGCCTCTCCAGCACCCATGTAAATGTTGGCTGGGTGTGGTGGCCATCTGTAGTTCCAGCCTTGGTAGCCAGCAAGGCAAGCCAGCTAGCTGCCTCTCCTTGCCTGTTTCTTGTGTGTCTTTGTGTATGTGTGTTTATTTCTAACTCTGTCTCTCTCGAGTATCTCCTTCCTCCCTCTCCTCTTCCCTTCCCCATCCTCCTTCCAGTCAACCCATCTCCCCCTGTATTTTTCTCTGCAGCTCCTGGCAGAGGAGAAGGCTGCAGTGCTGCGGGCTGTGGAAGACCGTGAACGGATAGAGGCCGAAGGCCGGGAGCGAGAGGCCCGGGCTCTGTCGCTGACACGGGCCCTAGAAGAGGAGCAGGAGGCACGGGAGGAGCTGGAGAGGCAGAACCGTGCTCTGCGGGCTGAGCTGGAGGCACTGCTGAGCAGCAAGGATGATGTGGGCAAGAACGTAAGCAGGCTGTGGGCACAATGGGGGTGGAAGGTTTGTGAGCGCACACATGTGCTCACTCAACAGACACTGCAGTCATGTGTTCACACAGCAGACGCTGCAGTCATGTGCCCACACAGCACACACTGCAGTCATGTGCCCACACAGCACACACTGCAGTCATGTGCCCACACAGCACACACTGCAGTCATG
>NC_034590.1:17300022-17321393 GCF_900095145.1 Mus pahari | reverse complement strand
CAGTCATGTGCCCACACAGCACACACTGCAGTCATGTGCCCACACAGCACACACTGCAGTCATGTGCCCACACAGCACACACTGCAGTCATGTGCTCACACAGCACACACTGCAGTCATGTGCTCACACAGCACACACTATAGTCATATGCTCACACAGCACACACTGCAGTCATGTGTTCAATAGCCAAGGGCTCAGCTTACCAAATGACAAATGGGCTTTCTATGCACACTTTCATGGTGTGAACAGAATTCTTGAATTATAGCTAGACTTTGGTTACTTTTTGGGTTCTTCTTTCTTCCACCCTTCTCTACCCTCCCTCCTCTCTTTCAACCCCCTAACACTAGAAGAGAAAAGGGGGTAATGATGATATGTATGACTACTTCCTGCTTATTAGGGGCATTGAGTTCCTTGGGGTAAGTTTGATCTTCTCTGTCAGGGTATCTAATTTCTTCTTCTTCTTTCTTCTTTCTACACGACTGCTTAACAAACCACGACTAACAACCAACAACCAACAACCCACCCAGCCTCTCGGGTGTCTAGCCTTTATGCACCCTCTGAGGAGTCCCCAGAATTCCAAATGTCACACAATCATATAAACAATCTCCTGCTGCTAAAATCACACTTCTGCTAGAGCAGGAGGCAAGTCATAGTCACCTGCTGTGGACAGTCTGCTCTGTAACTCCAGCTCCAAAGGCTCTGGTGCCCCCTTCTGGCCTCTATGTGTACTGAATGTACACATGCACATACTCATATACAAACATAGATACACACAATTTAAAATAATATAGTATTTATTTTAAAAAATCAATGGCATTGTCTCTCTCTCTCTCTCTCTCTCTCTCTCTCTCTCTCTCTCTCTCTCTTTGATTTATTTATTTATTTATTATATGTAAGTACACTGTAGCTGTCTTCAGACACTCCAGAAGAGGGCACCAAATCTTGTTATGGATGGTTGTGAGCCACCATGTGGTTGCTGGGATTTGAACTCAGGACCTCTGGAAGAGCAGTCAGTGCTCTTAACCACCGAGCCATCTCTCCAGCCCCCTCATTGTATCTTTTTAAACTCTTTAAAAGGATTTATTTTTATGTACATTGGTGATCTGCCTGCATGTCTGTGCATGAGTGTCAGGTCCTCTGGAATTGGAGTCACAGACAACTGTGAGCTGCCATTTGGGTGCTGTGGATTAAACTTGGGTCCTCTGGAAGAGTAGTCAGTGCTCTTACCCACTGAACCACCTCTCCAGCTCCAATAATATATATTTTAAAAGCAGCTTTGTATAAAGAAGACTGAGTCAAAGTTACACCTCATAAGAGCGTTGTTAGAGAGAATTGTAGGCCCACAGCTATAGGCAATGGGGCCCTGAGGTGATGAGCATTAGAAGGGACCCTCCACCTATAGCACAGTGGGGTCTTGAGGGGAGAAAGCCTTACATTCTGGAGAAGGAAGAGGGCTTCTTGCTGTAATAGGTTTTCAAGCATGTTCTCATTGCCTTTCCATTGCTATGACAAGGCCTACTGAGCTTCAAGGGAAGAACTCGGACAGAAACTGGAGGAGCCCTGCGTGCTGGCTTACTCACCACCTCATGCCCGGCTAGCTTTCTTTTTCTTTCTTTTCAGTTCCTTTCTTTTTGTATTTCAAGACAGGGTTTCTCTGTACAGTCCAGGCTGTCCTGGAACTCACTCTGTAGACCAGGTTAGCCTTGAACACAGAGACCCACCTGGATTAAAGTATGCTTCACCCCTGCCCAGTTCAGCTAACTTTCTTATATAGCCTAGGAATGCCGCTGCCCATAGTGGATGGGGCTCTCTTGTATCAATTAATAAGCAAAACAGTCCCCCTCCCTCAGATGTGCCCACAGACAAATCAGATCTGGGCAATCCCTTAATCAGGGCTCTTCTCTCAGATGACTAAGTTGACATTGCTAACAAGAACAATGGACAAGTTCCATACCATATGACCTAGTGTCTTTGCCGAAAGTTTCAAGGCATTGTGAATAGTAAAATATAATTCAAGGATAGGGACAGCGAGATGGCTCAGAGCATAAAGGTGCTTGCCGCCACGGCTGCTGACCTTGGTTTGATCCCTGGGACCCACGTGGTGAAGGGAGAGAACTGATTCCTGCATGTTATCCTCTAGCCTGTGCATGTACACTGTGGCCCATGTGTGTGTGTGCATACACACACACATGGAAATTCACCACAGTCATGGGTTTGTGCCGTTAGGGAAGGTTGCAGCCACAGTGACAGAGTAAGATGCCCGGGAGTCTCAAGGTCGTGGTAGGATTATTGCCCGTGTCAGGAAGGGCCTGGGATTGGAGCTGCTTTCTGAAGAGAGCAGCCATGGGTAGGTGCTGTGACCTCACAGGGTCTGAACAGGAAGTGTGAGTAGGTGCTGTGACCTCACAGGGTCTGAACAGGAAGTGTGAGTAGGTGCTGTGACCTCACAGGGTCTGAACAGGAAGTGTGAGTAGGTGCTGTGACCTCAAAGGGTCTGAATGGGAAGTGTGCTCCGGTTTCCTTGGTGCCTTCTGGCTCAGCTGAAGGTGGTTTTACAGGTTTAGTTCACCTATGTTTGACTGTGAGACAAAGTCATGTCAGGAAGGTTTTTTCTCCCTCCATCACCTTAAACAGGCAAGTCTGCCCTCCTCACCTTGATGTAAGACACTGTCATCCACAGAGTTCAGGCTCCAGAACTAACTGTACCAAAAATCAAAGAAAACATAAATCTCATTATCTCTAAGGAAATGTTATGATTTTGGGTTGTTAGGCTTAATTAATTATGTAATTAATTAAATGTATGAGTGCTCTGCTGCATGTATGCCTGCACTCCAGAGAGGGCATCAGATCCTTTTGTAGATGGTTGTGAGCCACCATGCGGATGCTGGAATTGAACTCAGAACCTATGGAAGAGCAGCCAATGATCTTTTGTTTTGTTTTGTTTTGTTTTAAGGTTTATTTATTATTATAAATAGGTACACTGTAGCTGTCTTCAAATGCACCAGAAGAGGGCATCAGATCTCATTACAGGTGGTTGTGAGCCATCATGTGGTTGCTGGGATTTGAACTCAAGACCTTCGGAAGAGCAGTCGGTGCTCTTACCAGCTGAGCCATCTCACCAGACCTGAGCCAGTGGTCTTAACCTCTGAACCGTCTCTCCAGCCCCTTTGATTTTTTTTCAAGTCTTTTTTAAATGTATTTATTTTATGCGTGAGAGTAGTTTGCCTGTGTTTGCTTTTGTGCACCACATACATGCAGTACCCTCAGTGGCCAGAAGAGGGCATTGGATCCCCTAGAACTGGAGTCACAGATGGTTGTGAGCCACCATATGGATGCTGGGCCTGGGTCCTCTGGAAGAGCAGCCAGTGTGCTCAACTCTTAAGGCATTTCTCTAGTCCTGAGTGCATGATTTTGTAACAAACTGTATTCACTGTCAGGCAACATGCCAGTGGGCTGCAGGTTTGACACACCTGTTGGGCTGTTGGGGTTTTTATTTTTATACACACACACACACACACACACACACACACACACACACACACAAGCGGTTTTCTTTTTAAATTCAGAACGTTTGGATTAGTGGATTTCTACCTGTCTGGTACCCACTCTTCTAGCTGGGCTTCTGATTCTGCTGCCATGGTGACATCCCAGCAAAAGCAATGGGAGGGAGAAGGGATTATTCACTTTACGATTCCAGGTTCTACTCCATCATTGGCAGGGTCAAGGCAGGATCCTGGTCACATGCACAGTCAAGAACAGAGAGTGAATACATGCATCCCCCTTTTAAACTACAGCCCGGGACCCAGACCAAGGGTATGGTGCCACCTACAGTGGGTGAGGTCTTTTCTCGTCAGTTAACACAATCAGGAAAACTCTTACAGGCCCAGTTTGATCTCTACAGCCCCTCGCTGAGACTTTCTTCCCGGGCGATTCTAGATTGTGTCACAATAACAATTTTAGAACCTAAGCAAGGCAGATCTCTGAGTTCGAGGCCAGCCTGGTCTACAGAGTGAATTCCAGGGCTACACAGAGAAACCCTGCCTTGAAAAACCAAAACAAACAAAAAACAAAACCAATCATCACTAAGATATTTCAGATCATTTTCTTTTTTTTTTTTAACTATGGATTTTTTTTAAAGATTTATTTTTATTTATATGAGTACACTGTAGTTGTCTTCAGACACACAGCAGAAGAGGGCATCAGATCCCATTACAGATGGTTGTGAGCCACCATGTGGTTGCTAGGAGTTGAACTCAGGACCTTTGGAAGAACAGGCAGTTCTCTTAACCTCTGAGCCATCTCTCCAGCCCGGATCATTTTCATAAAATGTTCTCAGATCATTTAAGATGACATCTGGTAGGTGCTCAGTAACTCGTGTGAATGAGAGAAATAACTCACTTAGGCCTCTCTACCAGCTACCACTCTGGCCTCCATCATGGCCTCCCCTCTACTCAGGACACCATCTTAATCCTGGCCCAGGCCTCAAACTTGCTCCCCCTTCCCACCAGGTGCACGAGCTGGAGCGAGCCCGTAAGGTGGCCGAACAGGCAGCCAGTGACCTGCGGACACAGGTGACAGAATTGGAGGATGAGCTGACAGCTGCAGAGGATGCCAAGCTGCGCCTGGAGGTGACTGTGCAGGCCCTGAAGGCTCAACATGAACGAGACCTGCAGGGCCGTGATGATGCTGGTGAGGAGAGGCGGAGGCAGCTGGCCAAGCAGGTACGGTCTGGCAAGAGGCTGCAGCGCACCTGCGCAGCCCTGGCGGATGCATGTGGGTAGCCCCTCTGTGACCATTTTCCCCAGGATCCACTTGCTGTCCATCCAGAGAGCCACCTCCCTGCTCTGCCAGGAGGCAGGGACACACCCGTGCCACCGCGGTCATATCAGCATTCCCTAGCACAGCCACCATCCACCAAGCACGGTGGATGCAGGTGTGGCTAGACTTTTCCTTAGGAAGTTTAAATAGACTTTTACCTTTGATAGAAAGGACATGGAGTGACCATAGAAAAGATTCCAGTCCAGCTTTGGTAAACCATTGAGTTGATTGGGGCTTGCTTATAGCAAGTGACTCCAGGCTGCACACGTTGCAAACGGCTCCACCGAACAGTCGGTGCTTATTACTCTGTGGCCTCGGGGAGGGGAGCTTTTGAATCTCATAAAGGAAATAGATATAAAACAGGGCGGGAGGGAAGAGGCCAGGAGGGACCCAAAAGGCCAAGGTAGGATGAGTCACAGAGGAGGAATCTGGGTGCCATGACCTCTAACCTCTCTGACCCTGCCCCCAGCTGAGAGACGCAGAGGTAGAGCGAGATGAGGAACGGAAGCAGAGGGCACTGGCTATGGCTGCCCGCAAGAAGCTGGAGTTGGAGCTGGAGGAGTTGAAGGCACAGACATCTGCTGCTGGGCAGGGCAAGGAAGAGGCAGTGAAGCAGCTGAAGAAGATGCAGGTGAGGGGGACTCGAGGGTCGGAGGTCTGGTCCAATCACCTTCACCAGCAACAGGGGCGGGGGCTCGAGGGTGGGAGGGGCCAGTGACCCAAGGGGCGGGGCGGGCGGGGGCTCCAGGGTGGGAGGGGCCAAGGATCCAGGGTCGGAGGTCTGGTCCCATACCCTTCACTGGCAGCAGTAGCTGGATTAGCTAGTGGCCTTGGAAAATACTGGCCTCTGATGTGTGTTTGTTTTTTATCTTTGCGTTTCACTCATTTTAGATGATAGACTTTGAAATCTAAACTCATCATTTAATTAGATAATAAATTTAGTGCCACTGAAGATGGAACCTACCACCTTGAATAATTCTCTCTGGGTGATTCTAAGCAGGAGCTTTATCAACGAGCCACGCCCCCGCTCTTCGCTGGGGGATTCTAGTCAGGGACTCTATTATTGAACCACGCCCCTATCCCATACTAGGATATTTAAACCGACTGGTGCCTGTGGTATATTACTATGGGATAGCAGGCAAAAGGGCCAGTTCAAGCATCCAGAGAAAGGATCCCTTGTTTAACCCCTTCGTCAGACATGTAATAGTAACAATAACGTTTACCACTATGGCCCACCTTCTTTATCACTGGCTCCTCATAGCAGTGCTGAACTCCCCGTGGGTCGAGAAAAAGTTTGTGTTGGCCTCTCCTCACACTCCCAGGTAGTGATCACAGAGCCACAGGCTAAATATTCTATTCTGACTCACTTTAAGAAGAGGTTAACTAAGGCTTAGAAAAGGAGTGGAATTGGCCCAAGGGCACGCAGCACTGCACGGGCTCTGAGGCAGACAATGGGCTCTGTGCTGCCCCTGCTCGCCATGGCCCTGCTTGCAGGTAATGTGCTCCCTCAAGGGTGGGGTTTCTAGACGCAGCTTAACTAAACCCGCACCTACCCAGGCCCAGATGAAGGAGCTGTGGCGGGAGGTAGAGGAGACGCGCACCTCTCGCGACGAGATGTTTACCCTGAGCAGGGAAAATGAGAAGAGGCTCAAAGGGCTAGAAGCTGAGGTGCTGCGGCTGCAAGAGGTAAGATGTGGACAGGTTCTAGTGGAAGGCCCCCACGGGGGTATGGCTTAACTGGAGGAACTGGAGGATGGGCGGGGCTTTTCAGGAGGTTTTGGGAGGGGAGACTTTGGAAGTAGGCGTGGCTCCCGGTGCCTCCTGCCGTCCTGAGTTGGGGATCTTGTCCTGGGGGATCTTGGGAGCCAGAGCAGGAGCTGCCAGGGCCAGTCCTAGAAAGATGAGGAAGACAGATAGGAGCCAAGAAGTCAGGAGCAGGAGGCAGAAGTGAAGAAAAAGAAGAGAAGGCACAGTCGGGTAGGAGAGAGGACATGTGGATAGCATGGGGGTAGGAGGAGGCCCAGTGATGAGAGACATGGAAGAGAAGCATTGGTGGCCAGCGCTAAGAAACATGCTCCCTTAAGGGTGAGGACCCCAGGCTCACAGTCAGCAGGAACAGGCCAAAGGACAGAGAAGGGTTAATCCCAGTGTCTTGTCCCCTTACCCCTCTGCTCTGGACTGGTCCTTGTAGGAACTTGCTGCCTCAGACCGAGCCCGGAGGCAGGCCCAGCAGGACAGAGATGAGATGGCAGAGGAGGTGGCCAGTGGCAATCTTAGCAAGTGAGTGTCCTGGGGCCGCCGTGGGCTGTGGACTGGGCAGTCTCCTCTCTCAGGCCTATCTTCTGAAGCCACACCCTACCCTCTAGGGCAGCCACCCTGGAGGAGAAAAGGCAGCTGGAGGTGCGACTGGGCCAGTTGGAAGAGGAGCTGGAGGAAGAACAGAACAACTCGGAGCTGCTCAAGGACCATTACCGAAAGCTGGTGCTACAGGTGGGCGGGGCAGGCATCCCCTGCCAGCCAGATCCACCCCTCCCCCACCCCAGCCTTCAGGAGCTCTCGCCTTCATTGGATATGAGGGCCTTTGGTGTGGGTTTTGAAGGCCGGAGAGGAGTTCATAAGTCAGGAAGGCTCGACTCATTGGTTGGTTGGCAGTTCTGAAGTCTCTCAGAGGGACCTGAAACAGTAATTAAGCGAACTGTCCACATGTGGCAGCTCAGCTGGAACCTCAGAATTTTCCAGAACCAGGGGAATTGTCACAGGTTCAAGGCCAGCCAGGGCTACAAAAAGCAAACACTGGCATATGGCTGGATGGCTTCGCACCTCGCCTGTCATTGTCACTCCACCCAGGAGAGAGAACCTCATCGCTGCGGGTGGAAGTATAGGGTTCTGGTTGTCAGCTTCCCACCAATAACGTCATACGGCCTTGAAGTCACAGCAATCCTCCTGCCATAGACTTCTGTGTTCTTCCAGAACAGATCAGGCCCAATATGGGACACTTTTTTTGTTTGTTTGTTTGGTTGGTTGGTTGGTTTTGGTTTTGGTTTTTCGAGACAGGGTTTCTCTGTGTAGCCCTGGCTGTCCTGGAATTCACTCTGTAGACCAGGCTGGCCTCGAACTCACAAATCTGCCTGCCTCTGCCTCCCAAGTGCTGGGATTAAAGACGCCACCACTGCCCGGCTGGCGCTTCTTTTTTTATTCAGTGTTTGAGGCAGGGTCTTCTGTAGGCAGGGATTCTTTATGTAGCCTGCAGGGGACCTTGTACTCCTGACCCCTGCCTCCGTCAGTGATGACAGGCGTTTACCACCAAACCAGATTATGCTGTACAGGGAAACCAGGGCTCCTTGTGTCCTAGACAAGCCCTCTACCAACTGAGTTCTTGCCAGCTCCTGTCATCGTTTTCATTTACAATTAAAATTTTAAACGCTAAAGGAGGGCTGCTGGGCTCATGAATGTACCCTGGGAGGCGGAGATGCGAAGATCTTTAATCAGCCTGGGCTGAAGTGTCTTCCGCTGCCCTGTGATTTCCGAGCAGGCTGAGGGTGTCGAGGTGCTATAATTAGGGCCAGGGCCAAGTCTACACATCTGCCAGCTGCTATGAATGGAGGCCTGGTTCCTCAGATCACCTCGCCCCCCACCCCCACCGCAGGTCTCTGCCTGCCTGTGCTGCCCAGGGCTCAGACTCTCTGGCGGGCGGGGCCAGAGCCTGCTTCCTCCTCCTGGGCTCCGCAGGTGACCCTGGTGCAGAGGGGAGTGTGAAGGGCCTGAAATAGTCCAGTTCACAGCCACAAATTTAGAGCATTTGAGCAAGTTTGTGACCATCGCTGGGACTCACTAAAATAGCAAAGCTGAACCTAGCTGTGGTGGAACGCCTGTCATCCCAGCATTTGGGAGGTGGAGACAGGAGGATCAGGGATCTTCAGTTATACTGGGAGTTTTAGGTCAACCTGACTAACATGAGACCCTATCTTAAATAAAAATGTTAAGACTGCATTTAAATAGATTTGAAATAATTTTGAGTACATTTAAATAAGTTTAAAACATTCTTGTTCATTAAAAAGTAAAGGGTGCAGCCTGGTGAGGCTTGCTGTTCCTGGGCCTGTTCAATGGCTGCTGTTGAATTCTTGGTACCACCAGGCTCTGTGCTGTGCATTTAACAGCCGGAAGCTCAGCTCGTCCCAGGAGGTTCCTGGTGTTGCCACCAGCTTCATCACAATTTTCCATCTCCCTCCCGGCTGCAGGTCGAGTCCCTTACCACAGAGCTGTCTGCTGAACGAAGTTTCTCAGCCAAGGCCGAGAGTGGAAGGCAGCAGATGGAACGGCAGATCCAGGAACTGCGGGCCCGCTTGGGTGAAGAGGACGCTGGAGCCCGAGCCAGGCAGAAAATGCTGATCGCTGCTCTTGAGTCTAAACTGGCCCAGGCAGAGGAGCAGCTGGAGCAGGAGAGCAGGTAAGGAGGGAGGATGCTTTCAGCATGGAGAGTACGGTCTATGCAACAGTATTGCAGCTAGCTACTTCTGTGTAACAAAATACCCTAGAACATACTGACTTTAAAAGAAGTTTATTGTTCTGAATTTGGCCCTAGGTAGTAGATTCTTTTGTGCTAGGCTGGGTTGGGCTATTTCGTGGTAGAAGGGTTGGATACATTGTTTCGCCCCCTTGGGCTCATGCACACCGAAGGCCTTGCCCAGGATGACTAGACAAACTTGGTTCTGTTCCACGCAGCCTCTCATTCTCAAGCAGGCTAACCCAGGATTGCCTACATGGCAGAGCTGGGGTCTGAAGACTAAGGGACACTGTCAATCGCTTCTAGAGGCTCGGAGCTTGCACCATGACACTCTAGCCATAAGCAGAACCAGTCTTGTGATAGCTGGAGTGTACCACCACATGGGAGCAGCTTCTTCAGTCACATGCCAAGGGTGTGGGAACAGGAAGGATGGAGAACCCATCCCCCACCCCAGTCAAACCGTCACAAAAAGGAATGGCTTTTTCCTACATAACAAGATGCTGGGCTCTGGGTCAATGTCTGTGTATTTCCCCTGTGGTCACAGAATGGCTACAGCTGTATTTAGTTAGAGCCAAGAAGCCAGTCTAGAGAAATGGCTCAGGGGTAAAATAATGCTGTGAAGTGGCGGGGAGGGTCCTGAGCTTGAATTCCCAGCACTCACAGAAAAGCTAGACATGGTAGCATGTGCCTGTGATGTAGCATTCCTACAGTAAGATGGGAGGGAGAGACGGGAGAATCCTGGCAAGCTTGCTGGCCAGTTAACTGTATATACAGCATTGAACTAAGAGACCCTGCATCAAACAAGGCAGAAGAGGGGGACTTGGCACCTGAAGTTGTCCCCGACACACACACACACACACACACACACACACACACACACACACACCCATAGCATAGCATAGTTTTATTTCTGTTGCTATGGCAAACACCTGGACAAGATCAACTTAAGGGAGAAAGGGCTTACTCAGCTTATAGGCTCTAGTCTGTTGTTTTGGGCACGTCAAGGAGGCAGGAGCCTGAAGCAGCCGGTCACAGTCATAGTCCAGCATGTCTATGCTGTGCTCAGCTTCTCTTTTACACAGTCCACCCAAACCCAGGGAAAATGCTGCTCACTTGCAGCCTGGATCTTCCCACATCATTTAACAGTCAACACAAGTCCCCAGGCATGCCACAGCCCAGCCTGATCTAGCCACTCCATCATCCAGACTCTCTCCATTTGATTGATTCAGTGTTGTCTCAAGTTAATCAAAAGTAATTATCAAGCCAGGCTGGCAATGTGCTTCACGCCTTTGATCCCAGCATCCAGAAGCAGAGGCAGGTAGGCCGCTGTAAGTTTGAAGCTAGCCTGATCTACGTGGAGAGTTTCAGGTTAGCCAAGGCTACAAAGTGAGATCCTGTCCCATAAAACAAAACTAAACTAAACAAAGAAAAGAAAACATGAACTGAGGGAGGGGTCCCTGCAGATGTCAGACAGGGAAGCACACCATGCAAAGACAGGAAAGAGAAAACCTGGTTCAGACTGACATTGTCAACTTAGATCAGACTTCGGGGAGTCCGATATCAGACTGCTCTTTGTCAGCATATTTAAGACAGTACAATTTGGGAAAAAAATTGCAGGCAAGAATCATTCCTACTCCAGGTGCACAATAAAGCTTAAGGTGTGACTTTGAAGTCCTTTACAAAGTACATGCGTGTGACCATGAGGGAGGGTTTTACAGTTAAAAGGCCTAGGATCTAATGTGGTCTCTGACCAGTAGCATAGAGGTCAACCGGCCATAAGGTACATGTGACCTCTCCCTTAACGATGGCTTTTCCTGGGATCTAAACATAGTGGTCTAGCGAAGGAAAGTCTGGGATAATCACTACAGGAGATGTGGGTGAGGCCTGCCTCTGTAGCAAAAGATGAGTGAGGTCTCCCACCACCGATCGCAAAAAGGTCACCAGGAAGTTAACAAAATCCAGCCCCAGCCTTCTGTAAAGGAAAACAGGCATTTCTGTGTGCTTGACATTTCTGGTTTCACTGGTGATCTGTGTGCATTTGTTAGAAAGGACTAAGGTGGCTTAGTGAACTTGCCACCAAGTTCTGAACACAGTTCCCAAGACCCACGTGGCAGAAGGGGGAAATCAACTGCAAGCTGTCCTCTGACCTCCATAGCACATGGACACACACACACACACACACACACACACACGTAAATAAATGAAAGAAGCAGGAAGCAATGGCAATAGAGGCTGAGTTTCCTGTCGGTGAACCCCTAGAAATACCTGTCAGAAAACACTGCGCTCATCAGATTCATCACTGAGTCCGACACATGAGGAACGTCCAGGGCAGCAGGCATCCCCTGGCTGTTGAGACACCATGGACCACAGCACCAACAGTTCGCATCTGTTGATGCATGGCTGCCCTCTATATAGATGTGATGCCTACGATCCTTATGTGCTATACAGAAAACCAGACCAGACAGGCTTGTCTGTCTGTGATCCCTGATTTCCAGTTTGGCATTTCCACCTCAGTATGGAGGGCATTCGAACTGTTCTGCATCCAGAGGCAGGCTGGGGGCTGGGCTCAGTGAGTAGCATGCTTGCCTGGCATGCACAAAGGCCTGGGCTTCATCCCCAGCACTGCATAAACTAACGGGGCAAATGGTGCATATCTGTCATCCCAGCACTTGGGAAATGTAGGCGGGAGGATCAGGAGTTCAAGGTCATCCTTGGCTACATAGTGAGTTTGAGGCCAGCCTGGGCTACATGAGACCCTGTCTCAAAACCATCAACATCACAAGAGACATTTTAAGAACATTCGCTGTTTTGCAGCCAGTGTCTGGCGGAGTGGGAGGCAGGTGGAAGGAAGGACAGAGGAAAGAGACCCAAGGATGGGACAGCCACCCACAGTGCTGTGATAACAGAACGTTTCCTGGGCCACTAACTTTTCTTCTTTTTAGGGAGCGCATCCTCTCTGGCAAGCTGGTGCGCAGAGCTGAGAAGCGGCTGAAGGAGGTGGTTCTTCAGGTGGATGAAGAGCGCAGGGTGGCTGACCAGGTCCGGGACCAGGTGAGCAGATGACATCACCACAAATAGTAGCCAGTGGGATCAAAACCAGGAAATAACAGCTACCCTGGCCTGGAAGGTGGCTCAGTGGGTCATCCAAGTTATGGTGGAAACTGGGGCAGAAGGATTGCTATGAGTTCCAGGATAGCCTACATTACAGTCAGAGACCACCCTCTCAAATCACCAGCAACAATGAAAAATACCCTGTAGTCTGTAGGTGACAGAGCGTACATGTGACTATTTTGGTCTATGCCCAGGCAGAATCTCTGTGCCCTTAAAAGCTCAGCTATGCCTTGTTTGCTTTCATTACACAGATGATTACTGAGCATGGCCTCTGTGCCTGGCACATTGCTAGGCATTTGTAGTAAGGTGCTGGTACATTTCCTGAAGGTCCTGGTCTTCACAGGGTTCATATTACTGGCCTAAGAAAACTCTTATACATACAACCAGACAAAGATAATGCCAGACTCTGTTGAGGGCTATGAAGAAAAAGAATGAAGATACAGGAATGGAGAGCTTCGTTCAGACTGGATGTTGGGAAGGGCTAAGGACATAACATTTGAATTAAGACCTGACAGTAGTAGAATAGCGAGATGTAAAGAGCAGGAAGTTCAAAGGCCTGGAGGAAATGAAGTGAGCAGAATGATTCAATATATCTAGAGAGAAGAATATAAGAAATGAAGTTGGGGTTGGAGGTGTGGCCCAATTGGTAGAGTGCTTACCTAATATACCAAAGACCCTGGTTCTGACCCAGCAGTGCACTTGGGAGGTGAAGGCAAGACAGAGCATCAGAAGTTCATCTCTAAAGGGCATCTTTAGCCACATACTGAGTTCAAGGCCAGCCTGTGATACATGAGACAAATGAAGTCACATGATACATGGTCTTACCTTGGGGGGAGGTGGCAGTGTCTGCGCAGATCAGGGTGAATATGGTGTGGTCAAGGAATTCATCAGAGGCATGGACATAAGGAAGACTATATTAGGGCTGACCTTAATTATGACAGTCTTGGGAAGCTGAGGGAGATCTGTAGAGGATGGGGTAGCTACAAGTGTGCCAGTACCCCTCCAGTGCAATCATGTGACTTCCAAGGATCCAAGGGTTTATACCAGCCAAGGCACCAACAGCCCAAGGAACTTGTTCCATCAAGCCAGCTCGGTGAGCCAGTGAGTTTATCAGGGTCACTTATAGGAACAGGAGTGATTCACAGACACCAAAACCTCCCACCCGACCCTAGCATGAGTGATGGCTCACAAATACTGCAGCCCCAGAGGCACACCCCTCTCAACTTCCCGACTGCCTCCTAAAAGATCTTGCATTCCAAAGACCACAGGCCATGGAGTAGGGGTGGGGTGTAGCAGGAGAGCTCACTGAGAGGGTCTGGTACTCCCTGCCTGTGCCCTGTGGGATTGGAAGAGCCCCTTCACTCTTGCTCAACACCCATCTGTCTTCTACATACTTTGTTGCCATACTGAAGGTCTCAGTAGGTCACCACAGCTGTTTTCCACCCCCAAGATGGCCCTGGCCATGCAAAGGAGAGACTGAGGCAGGGTTGGAGCTGGTGTGAGGAGTGTAGGATGTGTGGCAGTAGGTACCAGGGACGCCATAGGGATGATCCGGTTCCTCTCCACTCAGCTGGAGAAAAGCAACCTCAGGCTGAAGCAGCTCAAGAGGCAGCTAGAGGAGGCAGAGGAGGAGGCATCTCGGGCGCAGGCTGGTCGGAGGCGTCTGCAGCGGGAGCTGGAGGACGTCACCGAGTCTGCAGAATCCATGAACCGGGAGGTGACCACGCTGAGGAACAGGCTCCGGTAAGCTACCGACTTGCTGGCATCACCCTGGAGAGGCATGCAGGACCTGGCCTAGCTGGCCAGCACGGAATAGGACCCTTGGGAGGGGAGGAAGCTGCGGTCTCCCTGTCTTTCCACCTGTGCTTTGCAGTCTTGCTCAGGTGCCGCCGTCTGCACCTGTTTGCCCATTTACCAGCCTTGGATCGCAGCTTTTCCTGTCCCCATCTTATCCTTTCTGCATCTGTGTTCTCATCTCGTTCTACATCTTTGTCGGTCTCTCTCACTTGTACATTCTCCTCCCACAGGCGTGGCCCACTTACTTTCACTACACGGACTGTGCGCCAGGTGTTCAGGCTGGAAGAGGGCGTGGCTTCCGATGAGGAAGAGGCTGAGGGAGCAGAGCCTGGCTCTACACCAGCCCAGGAGTCGGAGGCTCCGCCCCCTGCCACACCCCAATGATCCAGTCTGTCCTAGATGCCCCAAGGACAAAGCCCTTTCCAGTGCCCCTCCTGGTTTGCACTTTGAAATGGCACTGTCCTCTGGCACTTTCTGGCATTGATGAACCCTCCTGGGACCCCAGGACCCCTGCCCACTGGGGCCCCAAACCAAGGAGCTGGGTGGGAGGGAGACCGTGATGGTCTCTCTTGTTAGAGAAACAAAATCGAACGTGGATGTCAAGAATGCCCTGTCTGCACCTGTTTTCAGCAGGCTTGTCCCTTGGAGAGGGCAGGCAGGGTGCTTCTATCCCCTCTCAGTATCTTGCCCTCTTTTTTTTGGGGGGGGGGGTGTCTGTGTGCTCATAGGGTAGTGCTCATGACCCCTCATGCTCCAGACACTAAAGAAATAAACTGGCTGGACCCTTCACCATGGCTGCGTTTCTAATTGGGACCCAGAGCATAAAGGACTCCTTCAGCTTCTGTAAAATGTGAGATCTTTCCTAGGGACAGGGCACTTACAGTACAATAGAAATTAAAGGTGTCTTACTGTATGCTAGGCAAACCATGGTGTCCTCGGCATCTTTGTGCATTGCCGAGAGAGGCACATCTTCCTAGCCCTTTCAGAGTAGTAGAAACAGGCTGAGCTTAGCCTCTGGACACAGGAAATCTGAACCAGGATCCAAGCCACACACATTTTGGTTTTAGGGTTGGTAATCCAGAAGCGAAGTCACGGTTTTTACATCCACCTTGCATGCCCACACTCTCCTATGTCCTAGGGCTCTGGGGCACAAACCCGTGCATATTCCAGTTAAGAGGAATATACATTCACATTTGTTATCAAGGGAACCAAGGCTTGCCGCAGTACCCAAGGAGGCCGAAAGATCGGGTCCCAGGAGCTGGAGTTACCGGACACTGGGTGCAGAACTCCAGCCTTCTACAAGGTTAGCAAGGGCTCCTAATGGCTGAGCCAGCTTTCTAGACCCCTCCACGTGATTTCTTTTTGAGACAGGTTCTGTCCTTGAAACCTATTTCGAGCTGGGCGTGGTAGCACACCCCTTTAATCCCAGCACTTGGGAGGCAGAGGCAGGCAGATTTCTGAGTTCGAGGCCAGCCTGGTCTACACAGTGAGTTCCAGGACAGCCAGGGCTATACAGAGAAACCCTGTCTCGAAAAATCAAAAAAAAGAAAAAAAAAAAAAAAAGAAAAGAAAAAGAAACCTATTTCGTCAACTGGCTAAACTGATACACACACACAAGTATACACACATATCTACCTCCTCAGTACTCTGATTATAGATGTACTCTGCCATGCTGAACTTTTATTACCTGGGTTCTAGGACTGAACTGTACTAGTTCTTAACTGTACTAGTTCTTAATGCTAGTACTTAACCAACCTAGCCAACTCCTTAGTGCACCTCTGCCATCTTTGTAACCTTTTTGTTGTTTTATTTTTGTAGCTCTGGAAATTGAACCCAGAGCCTGCCACAAGCTAGGCAGTCTCTACTGCGGGGGGCAGAACCCCAGGGTCTCACTGGGGGATTCTGGGGAACTTTGTTCTCAGCCCCTCTTAACTTTTTTTCCGCCATGCCCCCTGCCCTGCCCCCACCCAGCCTTACCCTTTTGAGAGGGATGATAGGCCGGTACCACCTACCCCAGAACCCACCCACACTTGAAGCTCCCTCTGTGCACCCCAGACTCAAATGAGAAAAGCCACTTGTAAATGAAAAGGTATCATTTATTGGGCTGGGGAGTGGGAGGGCAGGTGGGGAGGGGCATGACACTGTTTCTTTGTTGGGGGGAGGGTTTGACATGCGGCAGCTTCTGCGTGGGTGGTTCATGCACCCTGGGTGGGCGTGGGGGAGGCTTGGGGGAGGAGCCTGCCGACTCCCTCCTCCCTGCCTGCGGGTGGGCCAGGAAGACCCGCCATTAGCACCAGAGTTGCAGACCTCCCCTCCCCCAGACTCAGGACCCGCCCCCATCCCTGAGAGCGCCCCTTGGCCAGCCCCTCCCGCGCCAGGTCAGGCTAGGCCCGTCCGCCCACTAGAAGTAGAGAAACTTATTGCTGTGAGTGTGTGGGGAAGGAGAGGAGCCATTGAGCTCAGAAAGACCCCCTTCCCCTCTGCCAATCATTCCTCCCCATCGCCCCGCCCCCAAGTCCGCGCGTCCCCCCCGAGCGCAGGAGGGGTGCGCGACGCATGCGTGTGTATGTGGGGGGGCGCGTCATGCAGCGCATGCGTGCAGTTGCAGGCACCCTGGCGGCCGTGGGGAAAAGGGAGACCAGGACCTGGCTCTCCCTCCCCTAATCCCACACTGTTTGGTAAATTGGGGGATGTGAAGGGGCAAAAATCACGTTTTGTAGACGTTTATAATGACTGTAGCTTTTTAAAAATGCTTAACTAAAAAGCTGGATATGTGTAGGGAACTGGAGAGCAGGGGGAAACAGTGGGAAGTGGTTGGTACCCTTCAAAAAGGACTCTTACCCCTTTTCCCCCACCCCATTCGTCTCTTTTGAGGGACTGGGGGGCGGGGATATAGGGGTTGTTAAATAAGTTGAATCCTTTGGCAATATTAGGAGTCCTCACCCCATACCCTGGTGTCTAGAGTCCCCTAGCCCTTTGCCCTGCCCCTACCAGATCCCACCCCACTCCTCAACCCCTGTCTCACCAGGGTTTAAGGTCCCGAGGGAAGGCGGGGGGTGCGGGAGGGACTCAAAATGTCCCTTGCATAGGAATTGTTGCATCAAGAATTGGGCCCAAGGACACCCCCCACCGACAACTCTGGTGACAGCGGGAGGTTTCCCTGAGGCGGTGGGAACAAGGGATTGGTAATTCTGCCGACCACCCAGCTCCAAAGGGGATAGTTCACTAAGGATTCTGGGACCAGTGTGGTCTCTGGGCTTGGGGGAGGTAGCATCCTGGAGCCAAGACGAAATTTGAGAAAGTTTTCCATCCGAGAATGTGGCACGTGGTGGGCAAGGAAGCTGGGATGGGCAGGCTGAGATCCTAGCCGAGGTGGGTAAATCCTCTTTTCCCACCAGGAGGGGAAGAGGGGTTGCTGGAGATTGAACCCTGGGACCTTGGCACATTAAGCAAGCGCTTTTAGCATTGGGTCCCATCCTTCTTTGACTCGCTTTCAGTGGCAACACCCAACTGCTGCGCTGCCAGGACGCACCAGCCGGGTGTGAGCCGGCAAAGAGCACACACGTGTAAAACACTTGGTCGTCTGTGCACTTTGCAGACTTCAGCACACGAAGAGGGAGCGGGAGTCCCACGCTCTGGGAAACTGGTGGCCATGAAGAAAGTGTTTTGGCACCATGGGGTGGGGGTGGGGGTGGGGGGAGAGGGCGTTGAGGAGGGGGCTGCCTAGACAGCAATACTGGAATGGGATGGGAGCTCTCTGGAATCAGACAGACGGAGCTTGTCCCGGAAGGTCTTGCGCCAGAGGCTCTAGGGGACAGAGGAGTGTGATGTCAGGGGGCTGGGGCCGTCTGGGGTTGGAGGAGGCTTGAGATATGGGGGCGTCTAGGCAATGTCAGGGTCTTGAGGACTGTCAGAACCCCGAAGGCTGGAAGTGAGCTGAGGTGCAAGGGAAGGGTGGAAGAACTCGGCGGTGCAGTCCAGGCCAGTGGGGGATGGATGGAGTGGTGGACGTGGGGAGTGGGGGACGCCGGAGTCCATGGGGTGTGGTAGTGTCGGGTGCCAGGTTCTGTCTCCTAAGTCTAGGGTACTAGTCTCACCTCTTGGGATAGAGTGGAGACTGCAGTGGGTAGAGGGTTCTGGGCCTGGAGGGCCAAGTCCATGCAGCGAATAGAGGGAGCAGATCCCCGGAGGCGGGCGTGGGTGGAATGCACCAGCTGGCGTCCTCCAAGCCCAAGAGCAGCTGGCAGAACCCCACCCCCCACCCCCAAGCTGAGCTCCTCGGGGCTGCGGCTGATTAACCTGTGTTCCTTTTCCTACGTGTTCCTAGAGGTTTTTGTTTTTCCTGAATCAATTAGTGATGGGTGGGTTGCCCTCTGGGGGGCGGGTGACCAGGAAGACCCCTAAAATGCTAGCTCCGACCCCAGAGGCTCCCAGCAGCCTCCCCTCCAACTCTTTGCACACAGCTCCTGGCGGCTTATTGCTGAAGAGGGGGTCGGTCGGGGAGGCATGCAAACTGGAGTGGGTGCCCCAAGATGGAATCAGCTTTTAGTTATTTACAGGAGTCGATGGGAGGGGTGTCCTATGGCTCATGGAGACCTGAGGTTTGCATTTTTTTTTTTTTGGAAGGGGGAGGGAGTTGGGGTACAGGCTCCGGCCCTGTCCCCTCTATCCTGGGTTCTCTAGTGTTATGGGGAGTGAGAGGCCCCGGGGGTGTCTGCTGGCATCATCTCTTTTGCATATTATTGACTTTTTTTTTTTTTTTTTTAAAGAACCCTTTCCCCGCCCCTACTCCCAGCTCCTTTTCACCTTCCCATCACCCCCAGTCCCCCCACAGGGGGTAGGGCTGCGCTAGAGGATGGAGGGCAGGGTCGGGGGAGCTCGGCGCGTGGCCCGGGGAGAGCCAGGGGGGGTGGCGAGGGGCGCGAGGCGCAGGGACACCCCGCTCAGGCCCACAATGCTGCTCAGGCTGCGGGACTTCTCGTAACCTGGGAAAGGAGCAGAGACAAGGGTGGGAGGGGGCGTGGGGAAGGGAGCCAGGGTGAGGATACGACAGAGAGCCCAAACAGGGATACACAGGCCGAGAGGGATGGAGAGGTGAGAGATGCCCAGAGGCACAGAGATAGGCGGGATGGGCGGGCCGAGGAGATGGAGAGAGGTGAAGAGATCGGAGAGTCAGTCAGCATCCACAAGAAAGGTGCAGACACAGGGAAGGGGAGAGACAGGATTAGGAGGCGGGTGGTGCCCACTGAGCCTCCCCATCCAGCCATGCCCGCCCCTCTTCTCCCCCTCCCCAAGGTCCCCTGGTCTGAGGCCCAAAGGCAGCAGTTGGTGAGGTGGGATGGTGGGCGGGCGGCAGGGGCTGGGGTGGAGGCAGCGGCTGGTGGAGGGGGCTGCGCAGAAAGGAGCTGGCGGCCTGGTGCAGGGATGGGGAAGGGATGCGTTCCTTGGGACCTTGTGCTAAGAGCTCACTGTGTAGTCCGGGCTGACCTAGAACATCCTATACAGCTTAGGCTGGACTCAAATTATGTAGCCTAGGCTGACCTCAGTCTCACTCTGTAGCCCAAGCTGGTCTCAAACCTGAGCTCAAATTCAGTAGGTAGGTGGCCTTGGACTAAGAGGCACAAGTCATTTAACTCAGCATGGACATCTTTCAAGGGTCCAGAACGTGGGATGAAGTAGAGGTTTCCAAAATTGGATGGGGTCTGCTGGTGACAGGAAGCAATAAGGTCACACAGCTCACGGGATCCCATATCAGGATCAGTAAGGATGGTTGGGGTCTTTTCTTTGGCTCTGCCAGTCCCAGGGGCTAGAATGGTTTCTCTAGGCATCCCAGGCTGGGGGGGGGGGTGGTACTCAAACTGCAGGAGAGTCTAGTGGGGAACGTAAGCCCAGAGTCTCTAGGACACTCCCTCCCACCATTCCCAGTTGCTAACCTGGGGGGAAGGGACAGGGGGAACCCGAGGGTCTCGCGAGGTCTCAGGCGGTGACAAGAGCTGGGGACAGAAATACAGAGAGTCAAGGATGGGGGATGGGAGGCAGATGGGGGGCTCCCCAACACAGGCTCACTGTTGGGGGGACGGAGAAACGCCGGGATGTCTTCCTCCTCTCTGGTGTTTTCCGGGGGGTGATGGGAGCGGTGAAATGGGGGCAGCCAGTGACATCAAATATGGCAGGAGCTTCCGGGGTGGCTAGGAGAGGGGAGGATGGAGGATGGGAGGAATGGGGTTGGGTAAGGGGGAGGACCAAGGATGGGAGGGATGGGGTTGGGTAAGGGGATAAGAGGTTGGTGTGTTGGGGGGGTGAGTGGGGATAGGCCAGGAGGGAGGGAAGGGGGTGTGACAGATGGGGACAGGGGACGGACATTACAATGGGGCAGAGAACAGTCAGCCCCATCAGCTCTGGCCATCATTTGAGTTCAATGAATGGATTTTGGTATCATATGCAAGAAAAGCAAGGGCCTTGTCCACCCAACTGGGATCCCCAGCCTTCCCCACTTACTCCACTCTACCCTCCATCCCACCAGGAGCCCCTCAGGGTAGGGGTGAGGAATAGAGGTCTAGGTTCAAGCGAGGGGGTGGGGTGAGATGGGAGGAGGGAGGGGAGGAGTGATGAGATGGGCATGGAGGGCTGGGGGAGGGTGGAGGGAGGACATGGACCGTCTGGGCTAGGACCCTAGGTCCCTCTCTCACACCTGTCTGCTTCCCTGAGGTCTGTGGAACATGGGGCTTTCATGGGGCCTTTCCTGAGGACTGACTGTAGCGTGCGCTTGGGCTGTGAGCAGGGGTTCTGCGTGTGATTCTATTTTGGAAGAAGGGCCTGTGTTGTTTCTAGAAGTAGACCACACACCTTCAGTCTGCTCATCAGTCACTGGGAGAAGCTGGCCTCACCTAGCACGGAGCTGCCTTCCCCAGCTCTCTGCACGCCTTCCCCAGCTCTATCAGGACATCCCCCCCTCTCTCTGTCCCCCCCCCCCCACTCTGTTCAGCCTCTCTGTCTGTGCACTTGTCCATTAGTCCTTCTAGATTGATCCTTATCATTCTGTTTTTATGTCACTTCTCTCAGAGTTGGCTGTGGCGGTGCCTACCCACAGTCAGGCCTGCCCACACTGAGAGGACAAGTCACAGTTGGGCAAAGAGAACCT
>NC_034590.1:17281052-17299991 GCF_900095145.1 Mus pahari | reverse complement strand
TCCCCAGCTCTATCAGGACATCCCCCCCTCTCTCCCCCCCCCCCCCGCCACTCTGTTCAGCCTCTGAGCCTGTGCACTTGTCCTTTAGTCCTTCCTGATTGATCCTTTTCATCCAGTTCTCATGTCACTTCTCTCAGAGTTGGCTGTGGCGGTGCCTACCCACAGTCAGGCCTGCCCACACTGAGAGGACAAGTCACAGTTGGGCAAAGAGAACCTGAGCCTGCTAGAAAAGTTCCTTACTCCTCAGGGTGGGGCCTCTTTGCGGTATGACCAATCACCCCCAAAGTGTAGTGGCTAAGACAAGACATGCGGGGTGGCAGGGTCTTGTTTTCTAGCCCCGGCTAGCTTCAATCTCACAATCCTCCTGCCCCAGCATCCAAGGGTGATTGATTGCAGATGTGTACTACCATGCCTGGCTTTGACTATCCTTGACTGACCCTTGACCTCTGTGACTCATCACCCTTTCCTCTCATCTCCGTAGACCCGGTCCCAGCTAGATCCCCATCCTCTTGTCCCCAGATTCTCCTCCCAGCCCCTGGCACGGCCCTACATTCCTGGTCTCTCCCCTGATGTGCTTATCTGCTTTCTTCTTGGCCATCAGAAACCCCTGGGAAACTTAAGTCTGCTCAGGTTGAACCCAGCTCTTAGTCAGGGAGAACTCTCGTCTCACTCCTGCACTCAGGAGTGTCCATAAACCACCTCGGTGACTGGATAAAATAATGACCAGAGAGGGGCACAGACAGGTGAGGGGAGGGTCAGAGGTGGGGTGGGGGGGTGGTGAGGTGAGTGAGTCAGAGGTGGGAGCCGGGGCAGGGTTAGTTCTGGAGTGTAAGGACTCGGCAAATCCTGGGGTGACAGTGGGAGTCGGTGTCAGGAACCGGGTGCAGCTGTTCACCATGGGTGAGGGTCTTGGTCAGTGGGAGAGAGCATGTTCTCAGAGAGGTTAGTCGGAGGTACAGAAGGAAGGGGAGTCAGGAGGGGTCGTGGAGAGGAACTACTTACCCTGGGGGGAAGGGGCTCGTCCACTAGGGGGATATCCAGGCTGCTGCGTTGGCGTTGAGGTCGGGCAAGAAGCTTGGGGGACCTGGCTTATGCCAGCATGGGGGGGGCAGTGGGGGAGCACCAGTGGCTGAGGATGAGGGAAGAGGCCAGAGAGTCAGGGCGGGTGGGGGAGATGGAGATGAAATAAAGACAGGTGAGGAACCTTGGGGTTCAAGGTGAGGGAGGATAGGGAAAAAGGCGGTTTGGGGCCGAGGGGCAGAGTAGAGGGAAGTCCAGTGCCTCCCCCACCCCCTCTCCTTCCTCCCGTGGGCTGGGAGAGAGGAAGGGTCTCTGGGGAGCCCCTCGAGGGCACCTCACCTTTTCGGATGGAGCCATCAGGGGAAGGGGCATAGTCTGTGACAAGGAAGCAAGCTCGGTCCCGGCTATAGCGACCCCGGCTTCCAGGAGTGATCGGGCTCTTGTCTTCCGGAGACATGGCTGGCTGGTCGATGGCGGGGCAGTCCTCATGGGCCAGTGCAGCTGCTGCAGGGTCTCCATTGGGACGGGGGTCGACTGCAGGAAGAGAGGCCAGGGAGGAGAGAAACTGAAGGCCGTCGATGACAGTGATGGAGATTCGAGTGATCTTGGGGGCATGGGGTACAAAGTTGCTGGTGCCACGGGGGTCGGTGCTAAGAGGCAGGGAGGGCAAGTGCGACTGAGAGTGTGGACAGTGGCTGGCTAAAGAGCAGAGGTGAGTACTAGGGAGAGGCGGTCAGGTGTGACTATGTGAATGTCCAGAGGAGGAGACTGTGCCGTGCTTGGTACTGGCAAGGTGGCTCGGGCTACTGCGGGCCTGGCATGGTAGTGTACACCTGTCACCCATCACTCAAGAAGCAGAGGCAGGAGGAATCCGTGCTTGAGGCCAGCTTGGGCTCCATAGTGAGATCCCATCCCACACCTCACACCCCATCCCACCCTCCAAAAAGAAAAACAAAAACCCAGAAAGGGTGGGCACAGTCATCAGTGTTCCGGCGCAGAGCACTGGCGGGGCAGAGAGGATGTCACGGGTTTCAAAGCGGTTGCTTGGGGACAAGTCTGGGGTGCGGCAAAGGGTAGGGTGGGGAAGGGCTGGGAAGGTGACAGGTGAGGGAGGGTGAGGTGGGGGTCCCCTAGGTCCTGACTTGAGCTATTTTTAATGGATGGAAAACTGGGTCAGTGGCTAAGGGAGCAAGATGGGGGGCCAGGCAGACTAGCTCATTTTCTTGACCTACTTAAGGCCCGGCGGGGGGTGGGGGGAGCACTCACCTCCTTCCTCCAGGACACCCAAGTCACTGCCTGCAAAAAACAGAGTCCCCCAGGACACACATAACCCGAGAAATCAGGCGCAATGGCTAGCTTTCTCCTCTCCTCCCTCCTCTTCCTGGCCTGTCTCCTTATTTAAAAAAAAAAAAAAAGTTTAAGACAAATCTCGCTCTATAGTCCAGGCTAGCTCTGAACTCACAGTCCTTCTGCCTCAGCTTCCCAAATGCTGGGATAACAGGTGTGCTCAACCAGACCCGACTGCCTCTTCTCTTACAAGAACGCTCTGAGATCCCCAGGGTCCCCCACTGCCCTCTGCAGACCCTGCCTGGCAGCCCTGCACCCTGACTCAGCCCTGCACCCTGACTCTGCTGGCCTTGGCCTGTGTCTCTCTCTTGCCTTCCTGTAGGCGGGGCATGACCTCTGGCAGCCTGACTCCACTTGTCTCCCTCTCTTGAGTGACCGGTCCTTTCCCCTGCTCTGGCTCTCAGGACTATCGGCCACAGTCACAGGCAGGTGACGGTAGCCAGGCCTGCCTCTGGCCTTCCTAGGAGTCATGTGAGACCTCCTATGTTTTACACTGAGCCCCTTTCTTTTTAAGAGGAGGTCTCATGTGACTTAGACTGACCTTGAACTCCTGATCCTGCCTCTTCCTCTTCAATCCTGTAATTACAGACACCAGGCCTGGCTCTCGTTTCTTTTTTCTTTCTATCTCTCCCTCTCTTTCCTTGCCTTCTTAAATAGATACAGAGGTATCTCTAAGAACCGACATGAACTAGTAGCTCAGGAAGCCACTCAAATCTTGTGTTTGTATGTATGTAGCCCAAGACAGCCTCAAACATGTGTTGACCCTCCTGCCTCGGCCTCCCCAGTGTTGGAACTACAGGGGACATCACCACGCCCTTCTCCCCCTCTCTCCTCTCCACTTTGAGTTTTCAGACAGACACATGTAACTCAGGCTGGCCTTGAACACCTCATCCTCCTATCTCTATTTCCAAGTGCAGGAGGTACCAAGTACCTCCAAAGGATGGGAGGCATGCACCGTCACACCTGGGTTTCTGCATCTCCTCCTCCAAAGACCCTCACTACGCTGCTTCTGACCAGGGGCCTTTGAGAGCAGCCTGGCTGAAATCCGTGGTCACAAACTCTTGTATACAGAATCCTGTTTCTGTGGCTCCTTGTGCCCCCACTCCAGCCTTCCAGCCATTTGTCCTTTCTGTCTGCTCTGTTGCTTCCCAACCTACTCTGCCTGAACCTAAGAGAAACCCTGCCCCTTCGTCCCCTCCAACCCTGCCACTTTCCCCCCAGGTCTCCCCACACCTCCAGTCCTGGCCCCAGCCTCACCTGCCCTGTTGGTTTCAATCACCTCTTCTTGAGCCAATGGGCAGGGCTCACCAGGGGCTGGCAGAGGAGGCAATCCCATGATTCCCAGGCCCCCAGCACCACCCCTGAGCAGCCCGGGGTGCGTGTGGGGTCCAGGTGGGTAGGCCCCGGCCACAGTCACCCCCATGGAAGGAGGGGTGATGGGCGGCGGCGGGCTGATGCCACCGCTGCCGTGGTGGGGGTGTGGTGGGGGCGGAGGCGGGGGGTCGGGCTTGCAGTAGTTGGGTGAGCCAGGCTGTGGGGGCCTGGGGATATGTTTGTTTTTCTTCTTTGGCAATTTCTGCTTGGCCATAGCCAGTGAATAGTACATGCCGAAGTTGTTGACAATGACAGGCACGGGCATGGCAATGGTCAACACACCAGCCAGGGCACACAGTGCCCCGACTAGCATCCCAGACCACGTCTTGGGATACATGTCTCCATAGCCCAGGGTGGTCATGGTGACCACAGCCCACCAGAAGCCAATGGGGATGTTCTTGAAGTAGGTGTGGTTGGAGCCCAGGATGTCGTCAGGGTCAGCCCCGATGCGTTCGGCGTAGTAGATCATGGTGGCAAAGATGAGGACCCCCAGGGCCAGGAAGATGATGAGTAACAGGAACTCGTTGGTGCTGGCCCGGAGCGTGTGGCCCAGCACACGCAGCCCCACGAAGTGACGGGTCAGCTTGAAGATACGAAGGATACGAACAAAACGGACGACACGCAGGAAGCCCAGCACGTCCTTGGCGGCTTTGGAGCTGAGACCTGACAGGCCCACTTCCAAGTAGAAGGGCAAGATGGCCACGCAGTCGATGATGTTCAGGCTGCTTTTGAGAAACTCCACCTTATCTGGGCAGAAGGTGACCCGCATGAGAAACTCAAAGGTGAACCAGACCACACACACGCCTTCCACGTAGGTCAAAAAGGGTTCCGTCTCCACCTCCACGTTGGTGATATTCTCCGGGGGAGCCCCAGGGATTGGGGAGGCCTGTGTCACCGTCTTGTTGCTGATATGGATGAAGCCCTCGTGTGTCTCCAGGCAGAAGGTGGTGATGGAGATGAGGATAAAGAATAGGGAGGCGAAGGCCACATACTGCAGGGGGACGGGAAAGAGAATGGGGGGTGACTGACTTGTATCACTGGCGTCTAAAGAACTTGCTGGTGGCCTCGAGGTCCCCACTTCAGGACCCAAATCCTATGAGAATTCAAGCGTTCCCATTTAATGCTTCTGCCATCAGTTCTGAGACAGGAACAGAGGTTCAGGGCAGGAGCTTGCCACAGTGACCCAGGGGAAGAGCCTTTTCTGGGTTCTGTATCAGGGTTTTCCAAAAGGATTCAAATACTATACTCTCAGGTGGGGATGAGAACAAATACAACACTGCCCATGTCCCAGAGGTTTGGGTCTCAGCCTGGCGCTGGGGAAGGGAGAGGGCAGGTGGGGACACGGGGGGGGGGGACGGGACACACTACCCATAACAGCCTGATGCACGTGGGTGAGCACTATGCCCCCAGACTCATTCCCAGCCCTCTTTATTTTGAGACGGGGTCTCTAATTTAACCAGGCTGGCTTTGAACTTACAGCCCTCTTGACTCAGCCTTCTGAGTAGCTGGGATAACAGGCCACTAAGCCCGGCTCAAAAACCTGGGTTTGAATTGGTCAATTGGAGCAAGGGTTAAGCTTTCTCAATCTGTATTTTGTTTTTTAATGGAATTGTTATGAAGATTTGGTGAGTGTACAGTGGCTTGCTTCCAAAAACAGTGCTTGGCTGAGCGCCTAGAACACAGTGAGATCCGAGCTGTTACTAGGGTACGGTGATCAGTTAGTGGGGGGCAAGGATGAGGGGGTCAGAGAATGGCTAAGATCTAAGGACCTCATTGTCAGTATCCCACTGCAAACAGAGACCTGGAGGGGGGGCAGTTCAAGGATGTTGGGGAAGCTGTAGGGGGAAGGCGTTAAGGTTCAGACTAAGGAGAAGAAAGAGGAATGAGGAACGAAAAGCCTTGTGGACGGGTTATGGTTCTGGAGAGGTAAATTCAGGGGCCTAGACTATGGGCCAGAGTCCAGTAACTCGGGGGGGGGGGGTGAGTAGGCCCTGGGTCTTAGGGTAGGGTTAGGAGAGTGGTCAGTAGTGTAGACCACCGACTTGATTTCTCCGCAGTAGAGAAGAGGCCCGAGGCCTCTGCAGAGCGCATGCCCGGAGCCTCCCCTCCCCCACCCGCAGGCTGCAGCACTGCAGTGGAGGCGGGTCGACCCGGCCCGGAGGAGGGCGCGAAGCGGCCAGAACCATGGACAGCTCCCCCAGCCGCAGTGCGCAGCCGCAGTGCCCTGAATGCCTTAACTCCTTCCAGGCTAAAGCGCCGCAAGCCAGCGCGCAGCCGCAGTGCCTAAGGTTTGGGCTTCGTGGCTAGAAGCCACCTATCCTACAACTTGCGTAACCCCTTCCTTCCCAGGGACCCGAGGAAGGGTGGGCAGCCACTACAGCGCACAGGTGCAGGGTTGGTTTCCCCTGGAGTGACCCTTAAGCAGAAGGCATGGAGGGATACCAAGGCTCTGTAAGAAGGAAAAGAAAGCGGAGCCAGAAGGACTGGACCCTGAGCTTGGAGGTGGTTTACGGTCCCAACTTGCAAGAAGGTCCACCTGGAGGTTGGAAAGTACCAGCACACAGCAGATACTCAAATAAATAAATAAATAAAATTTAAAAACTGTGCAAATAAATGAGTAACCTTCATAGCAATTCTCAGTCCCTAATCTGACTGTCGCCCAAAGACTATCTCTGTCTCAGCACCCTTCAATGGGGTCAAAGGAATGAAGGACTACTCAGGCCACCGAGTGGGGGAGGAGATGCTCAGAGGCCCAAAGGAGTATCTGGGGCCATGTCCCTCCTGCCCCTCTTACTTTCCCCTTCCCCCAACTCAACCCCAAATGTCGCCAATTCAGCGCTTCTAAGGGACTAAACTTTATGTGAAGCCTCCGTTCCCCCCACTTTGTTCCCCCCCACCCTCCCCCCGCAGTACGAATGCGGCACTGCGGCTCCGCGTCCTTCCTGGCCCAGGACGCGGCACGGTGGGGGGTGGGGGCGAGTGGAGAATGGCTCTCCCGCTACCCACTTCTGCTAGTGCCCCCTTTTTCCTGAACTCACCCCCAAGCTATTCCCACATACCTCGTTCCAGGGTCTCTTGGCCCAAAAGAAGTTTCAGGAAGAGGGGGGCAAAGAAAAAAAGAAACTATGGCCAGAGCTATCAAGAGAGTCTTCATGAGGCCTGGGAAGTTACTGAGGCTTACAAACTTCCAGGAGTGCTCTTTGAGGGACTCTGGGGGTTTCTAAGAAAGGAGAGGGTGGAGAAGAGAGGAGGACCGGGGAGGGTTCTGGGTTTACACCAGGAGAAGCAAACAGAAGATGGTAGGGGATGTGGGTAAATGGGGGTGAGGGGAGCAAGGCCGGGAGAGGAGAACCCTGCGGGTTGAGCTATCTCAGGAGGGGTTGGGGTAGGAATTGAGAAATTTCTGGGTTGATGACTGGAGTTTAAGGTGACACAAACTTCTGAAAGTCACTTGGCAGAATGAGAAAGTAACCGGGGAAGGAGGAATGGAAATGAGATTAATCCCCGAGACACGGGGCAGGGGTGCATTTGAAGGGAAGGATTGTGAACTGTGAGCAATTCGGAGGGGGAGACACACATACTGGGGGTACTGGAGAGGGTAAGTGTAACACGGGGCTCTTTTGGAGACACAGGAGTGGAACCTGCTGGACTCGAGGGAGGAAGTCCTTTGCAGGAGGCTGGTAAAGAGGGTGAAGGATTTGAGGGTTTTAGAAAGGAAGACGCCACCCCCAGCACACACTCAGCTAGGTTGTGGGAAACTGTCCTGACCAGGACCAGTAGTTCAGAAGACTCTGGGGGTTCCTAGGGGGGCGGGGATCTTCTAGAACTTTGAAAGCTAAGAGCAGAAGATCACAAACAGCCAGGAGGCCCAAAGTTGAGAGAAAAACGGATCTGGAACTTCAGAGGGTCTGGAGACGGGTGGGACCTGGGAAACTGAGGATCGGGAATAAGTAAATGGCTTCGGAGTGTTCAAGGGACAATGGGGGAGTTTTGGAGAGGCTGAGGACATTCTGGGGTTCTGCCAAAGGTCTCAGAAGGTGTGTGGGAAAGGCGTGATGGGACTGTCAGGGAAATCCAGCTAGGAAGCTGTTCCCCAGGATCTATGATAACTAGGAGCAGCAGCGAGTTTGGGTTTAGAAGGTCCCAGGGACGCTGAAGTTTTCGGGAGGTGTCCTTGGAAGGGTGGCCTAAAGAGAGGGGTGTGTTTGCAGGGGCGCAGAGAACTCCAGCTGCAAGGAGGAAGGGCTTCCAGAGAACTGGAGGGCTCAAGAGGAAGAGGGACACTGGGATGGAGTGCTCCGGAAACAGAGCCGTTGGGATAATTAAGAGTGCTCGGAGAGCGCGCTCACCCTGGCAGCTCGCGACGAGTAGGGGTCCTCAAAAAGCGCCCACACACGGGGCTGCCAGCGCCGCCACCAGGTGCCGCCCGCGCCGCCCGCGCCCCCGGCAGGTCCTCCGGCACCTCCGCCCGCGTCCTGAAAACACAGACGCTTGAGCTCGCCGCCTGCCCCGTCCAGGCCGCCGCCTCCTGCGCCCGCCTCGTCGTCCAGTCCCGCATCGTGCGCGCCTCCGGCGTTGGCGTTGGCGTTGGCCGAGGAGTCCGGGGCCTCGAAGGAGTCCAGTGCCTCCTCAGCGTCACGGTGCTGGCGGTAGGTCATCCAGCAGCAGGCCTCCACGTCCGTCTCGTCTATGCCCCAGAAGCCCAGCTCCTCCTCGAAGAGCGGCCCGCACACGTCGGCCGGGCAGTGCAGTTTGCCGGTGCGGTAGTAGTTGAGCACGTAGGCGAAGACGCCCGGGTGACGGTCGAAGAAGAACTCGTCCGTGCCCGGGTCGTAGTCAAAGCGCGCGGCCGCCTCGGGCTCGGTCAGCCCGGCCAGTCGGGTCCCTGGCAGGGTGCGCAACGTGGAGCGGTACGTCTCATGGCGCACGCCGCCCACGTTGATCACGATCTTACCGCTGTCGCCGCCGCCGCCGCCGTGCCGCCCCATGGCCACCGCCGGCAGCCCGGGGCATGGCTCGGCACGCCGGCCCCCAGGCCCGCAGGCAAGCGGTGCACCCGCCGGGGAGGCGGTGGTGCCGGGCTGAGCGCACTGCTGCTGCGGCGGCGGCGGCAGAGGCGGCGGTGAGGACTCAGGCGGCTGCGGCGTTGGCACCGGCTGAGGCTGCTGCTTGCCGGTCCCCTGGCGCCCGCTGAACGACCAGACGCACACTGAGCTGAGCATTGGACAGGGAGGCGGGGCTGAGGGGGCAGGGTCTCGGGGGCGGGGCCCGGATAGAGAGGCAGACGTGATAGGACAGGAGGAGGCGATGAATGGATGGGAGGGTGTGATTGGGCAGGTGGAGGGAGGACACGCGCTGATTGGGCTGAGCGACTGGGCGGGACCACGGCTAGGCAGACTCCGACCCAGCGTAGCTAGAGGAGGTGGGGTTGCACAGAAAGCTCAGGGATTGGATCCTACCTAGGAGAGGGCAGGGCGTCAAGGGGGACCCTAAAAATGCCTAACTCAGCAGCACAGCGAAAATGGAGACCTCAGAGCCAGGTATGGGAAAGAGCCAGGTACCGTGAAGGAAGGGGGATCAGGCGTTCAAGGTCATGCTACAAAGTGAGATAGAGGCCAGCCTGGGCTGCATGAGACTCTGCCTTGAAAAAAAAAGGCCTATCAATTCTGTTGGGGGGTGGGGGGAGGAACGGGTTAGAGGGGAGAAGTCACAACAAGAGAAGCTGACAAAAAGAAAACAAATTGCTTAGAGCCCGGGCAGGCAGGACCTACACTGAAAAGGCAAATGAACGGGAAAGTAGGAATGATTGGATGCAGCGAGCCCAAGAGATTATTAACAGTCCTTATTGGGCTGCGACGGTGAGGGGGGAGGGTCTCAACTGGGGTGGGGGCGGTACAAGGGAACTGGAGGTGGAGTTGGAACTTGATTAAGTAAAAAACTGACAGGAGACAGTCGAAGCGGAAGATACTGGGACGCTATGGTAAATAAAGGAAGGAAGGAGAGACCTGGGAGCCTCTGCGTGAAAGCTAGGGAGGGGCGGAGGCTGCAAGTTGTGGAGTTCAGGGAGGTCTTTCGGTTCGCTGTCCTGCTTCAACATTAGCATCCCAAGTAGCTGAGATGACAGATGAGCACCACCAGGTCCAACTGGAAGTTGCAAACTTGGACTTCGTTAGATGGAACTAGACCTGGGCGAAGAGGATCCGGATGAATGGGAGACACAGACAGATGGACAGGGTCTGTATCTTATATGAAACATCTTCAATAGTCCAGAGGAAGATGCGACTAGTAAGTGGATGGCAGAGTGGGGCGCTAAAAATGAGCATTTAGAGAGCCAGAAGTCTCCAGGCCAGTAGGATGGAGTTCTGGAAATGAGACACCTGTTAGGGGAAAGACACTCATTGCTGGACACGGGGGTGGGGGTGGGGGTGGGCTGGAATAGAGAGATTCATTGTCAGAGACCCCCCCGAGTATGGTCCACTACGTCTTAGGGAAGGGACAAAAGTTGCCAGCTGGTGGAAGAAAGGGGATGAAGCCTAGACAACAAAGAGTGCAGACAGAAGGGCCAAGAGATGGGTAAAGGAGTGGGCACCAGGCATGCAGGAAAGAGCGCCACCGCGAGCACGGGCAACAGCCTCTCAGCCACGAGGTGAGACGGGACCCTTGGGAAGGGGCGGGGTTATGGAAGGAAAAGTGAGAAGCCAGAGGAGAGACCTCACACCTCCGAGCGGGGAGGCCCCGCCCTCTGGGCGGTCCTAGGCGCAGGGCCGGCAGAGCGCGAGTGCAGCGGCTGCGGCGGGGGCTGCAGCGGGAGGAGGCGCCTGCGGGAACGAAGAGGGCGGGTCACGGGCTGCGGCGGTCGCTGGCTCCTCGCCTTCCTCTGCAGGCTCTACGCGGGTTCGTATTCCCGTCTCCAGACCCGTTCCCGCTAAAGTGTGTCTGTCACCTTTCTCCGTTGTCTCTGACTGTCCTCCTACCTGTCCCCACCACTCTAGGTTTCGGGTTTCTCTTTTCTAAGTCTCTGTTTCTCCGTGTCTCTATATGTGGATCTCTCCTTTCTCTTTGGGTCTCTGTCCCCCTCCTCTAGGTCACAGGCCCTCTCTCTTGGTCAGTTATCTTCCCCATCTGAATCTGTCTCTCTCTCTCTCTGAGACTCTGCTTCTCCCTTTCTGAGCCTCTGTCCCCAGCTTCCTCTCCCCAGCCCTCCCTGGGCTTTTGTTTCTCTCAGGGTCTGTGTCTTCCTCTCTCCCTGGGTCTTGGTTCCTCTCTGTCTCTGGGTCTCTTGGTCCTAGTCTTGCCTTGGTCTCTGTATCCTGCTCCAGATTCTGAATTCCCGTTTCTGGGTTCCCTACCTCAGTCTAACACCCCCCCCCCCCGTTCCCATCCTGGCAGTAGTTGAGTCTGTCACTCCCCGGGAGAGTTGAAGAAATGGGGCCTGTCCTGCAGACCCAGGAGTGCATCCTCACCCTCCCCAGACCCTGGAGCCCCCTCCTCTGGAGACTCCAATACTCTGATGGATCCGCCAGGGCAGAAAACAGAAAGAGGCGCTCACTGCCCACTTTGTACTCCTAATGCTGGCATATCACAGAGGGACTTGCTGTGAGGGAGTGGGTGTGGATCCCAGGTCAGTTAGGGATAGGCTTGCAGGGATAGGGCGGGGTTGGGGATGCATTAGAGGCTGAGGAATGGACCTAAGTCACAGTCCTTTCACACCTCACCTCCACCCGGACTTGGCTGCTTTTAGCAGAAGCCATGCACAGGATCCAATTACCAAATAAATTGGTCAGAAGTTGGGAGTGAGGTGGAGGCTGGCGAGAGGAAACAGAAGACTTGTGAGGTTAGAGGCAGGCAACAGTTTGAAACTCATGAAGGCTTGGGGGATCTTGGGTGTTGTCATCACTCCAAGACCTCGCCAGGGTGTAGGGAGAAGGCTTGGTCACTAGGGAATCACCCCCCTTCCACCAGAGGCTGGATGAAGCTAGTTACAGGGTATCCAGAGGGGGACAGAATCAAGACTGGGTGAGGGACGTAGGAAGATATCTGGCCCTTTCTTGAGACACTTTTCTCCATCCTGGTTTAACTCATCCATCCACATCCTTTCCCCAGACACCTTCTGTCATCCCTCTGACTGTCTTCTCCCCTATTCCCAAGGCCATGTCACTAGGGAACCAGTCTTCCCTTCTTGGACTTCAAAGATTCCTTTGTGCTCTGCTCCCTGCTCCCATTCCATCAGTGCAAAATCCAGGAAAAAGTCTCAGTAAATCGGAGACTGGAAACTCACAGCATAAGACCCATCCCCACCCCACCCCCAGCCAGACTGTGGTGGTGCGCGCCTTTAATCCTGCACTCAGGAGGCAGAGACAGGCATAGCTCTCTGAGTTCGAGGCCAGTCTGGTCTACAAAGTGAGTTCCAGAACAGAGAAACAATGTCTTCAAAAACAAAAACAAACAAAAAGACCCCCCCACACACACACATGTACTTTGTACACACACACACACACACACACACACACACACACACACACACGTACTTTGTCTCTCCTCAAAGCTCAAAATCCAGGGGGATCCTCTGCTGCAATCTTTGGTCCCGTATCCCTTGTCTCTCACAAGCCTAGATGTAGTCTGTCTTCCCACTCCCAGAGCTTGAGCCTCTGCCCCCTCCCCGTACTCACCCCAAATTTAGACGAGGAGGGGACTGAAGGGATCTGGCGGCGGGGGAAGAGTGACCCGGGGAAGAGTGAACGTGCCCCGACACCTCTGGGCAGCGAGAGACTTGCTGATGGAGGCTGTGACATCACCACCGGAGGAGGGACAGCCCTTGCTCCCCACAACCCAGGGTCTTCAAGCTCCGCCTTTATGTCCGACCCAGGAGCCTTGGAATCCCCAGGGAGAGGGTAGGACACACAAGATCCGTAAGATGATGACTTCTTTCCTTAGAACAAGGACTGGAAAACCCTTTACCGATGTAATAATCCCCACTGCCACCTGTCGCTGTCATCGCTACCGGTCGCCTCCCACGCTTGTTGTGGCTGTGGCAGCCTCTAGCGGGACGCCAGCAGGGAGAGGACTACAAAATCCGTGATGCTCCGCGGTGTGCGGATCTTTGACTGCAGACAGTGGGGGGCCAGAGGCTTCATGGGGATTGTTGTTCCCTCTCGCGGGCGCGCACCCTGCAAAATGGGATGCTTCTCTTCCCTCCCCTTTCTTAACTCCAGAGGTCAAACATTCATTTTTCCCCTCCCCGAAAGTTACCCAAATGGTATATCCTTACATGGAAAGTTGATTTTTTATTTTATTAGAATTTTTTAATTGGAAAGAAGCATAGTTGCTGTGGCCCTGTTTGCTTCTACCCTAACCCGGGCGTCTTCTGAAGAACTGCGCCTGCGTAGCCTTTTTTTCTGCTTGTTTTGTTGCACGAGACTGAGCACGCGCCAGTCCCACGCGCGGGCCTACGTTTTTGTCCCCTCGGTCAAAGACAGCCACATAGGGCCCCAAAAAGACATCCCCGAGGATCCAGAGGGGTCCCTCAGGCTTGGGGATATCCAAGGCTTGGAAGCCCAACAGGCAGAGGCCAACGTCGCTCTGAAGAATCTGCAAGGTGACGACAACACAGGACACTGTGTATCACGGGGCTCCGGGTTTGATTGTCCCATCTACACCCAGAAGAGGACAAGGAATATTTCTAGCTGGGCATGATGCCATCAGCCAGTGATGCCAGCACTCCAGAGACAAAGGCAGGAGGGTGGGGAGTTCAAGGCCAGCCAAGGCTATACACATAAACTCCATTTAAAAGGAAGAAAGAAAGAAATGGAATAAAATGAAAGAGAAGTTATGAAATGGCTCAGCCGGTAAAGGTGCTTGCTGCTAAGTTTGCCGATCTGAGTTCAATCCTCAGACCCGCTCGTAGTAAGAGAAAAGTTGATTCTTTTAAATTGTCTTTTGACTTCTATACACGTGTTGTGGTCAAGGGCAGGCTCACACACAAAATAAATAAAAATTTTTTTGAAAGGAAGAATAGAAAAGGGAAAGCAAGGTCCAGGCTGGGTGCCGGCAGGCCTTTGATCCCAGCCCTTGAGAAGCAGAGGCAGGAGAATCTCTGAGTTTGAGGCCGACCTGGTCTATATTAACAATTCTAGGCCTGCCAGAGCTCCACAGTGAAAGTGTGTATAAGAGCAGAGTTCCTGTGTTGGATTCCTGGGCCTGGTGCGTCAGAGTCCCACCTGTACTCTCTCAAGCTCAGTTTGTTACTCTGAAGTCACTATGGCTGTCGACTTACCTTGATGACGTAGTCCTGGCCTGTGAGGTTAAACCAGACTCCACCAAGGCGGAAGGAGACAGGGGGAAGCTCTGGTATCCTGGAACACTGCATGAGGTACTGCGGAAGAAGAGAAACACTAAAGGTAGGCAGGTGGCGCTTGCTCTCCTCAAGTGCCTTAGGTGGCTCCCTAGTGCCCTGGAGTACAGCTTATATTGGGCAGTCAGGTATTCAAAGTCTCCTGTAGGCTTCTGCTATTAAGTCCAGTTCTACATGTTTCTCCCCTACCCACCTGGAAAGCATGTTGGCTTCCTCCTACTGCCTTCTGCCCTATCGCTCAGACCTCCAGACCCACCTGCCCTCTTTCTTAACTTCCTCTTTACCTGCTTCTGTCCCTTAGGCAGCAGCTCCCCACCAGTCTTCCACCAAATTCCCAAGATCCTCCAGCATACCCGCCAGCGCCAGGAGTGGTCCTCACCTGCCCATTCAGGAAGGGAAATCCCCCAATGGCCTTATTCAAGGCCCGGATCTCCTCACTAGGTCCTGTGATGAGGGATGTGCCTGTGTCTAGGATGACACTGCAGCCCTGGGCACAGAGATTCAGCCCTGTGCCGACCTTCACACTGCGAGGGAAGGATAGGGAAGGAAGGAGCTGTCATCAGAGGCAGAGCCTGGGTGTCCAGACCCTCAGCTCAAACCCCATGAAGCCAGCTGGGCTCCTCACCTCTCCATGTGGACCTGCCAGTAGGCGGGGATGGTGACTGGTATGAAGGTGAGGGGAGGTACGTAGTGAGCGGGGTCTGAGCCCCCCAGGACCAGCTCTCCCCCATCAGACCCTGCAGAATCCCTGCGGAAGCAAAGTGTAGTTAGGCGGCTGGTGTTTCATCTGTTGGTTTCATCTGAGGTGGTCAGGGATGGGACTTCCTCCAGTTGGCTTCTGGATGGGTGTGCTGGCTGGTTTCATGTCAACTTGATACCAGCTAGAGTCGGCAGCACATGTACTAGAATTGGAACGACACCAGCTAGAGTCACTGAAGATTAGGGAACCTCAGCTGACAAAATAACTCAATAAGCTCAGCCTATCGGCAAGCCTGTAGAGCATTTTCTTAGTGATGGATGTGGGAGGGCAGGTGGTCCTAGGTTCTATAAGAAAGCAGGCTGAGCAAGCCATGAGAGAAAGCCAGTCAGCAGCGCCCCTCCACGACCTCTGTTTCTGCCTCTGGGATCATGCCTGTGGTGGTTTGAAAGAAAATGTCCCCAGAGGGAGTGGTACTACTATGAGGTGTGGCCTTGTTGGAGGAAGTGTGTCACTAGGGGAGGGGGTGTGTCTCTGACACTCAAGCCAAGCCCAGTGGTTCACTGTCATTTCCTGCTGGCTTCGGATCAAGATGTAGAACTCTCAGCTCCTTCTCCAGCACCATGTCTGTCTGCACGCTGCCATGCTTCCTGTCATGACAATGATGGACTAACCTCTGGAACTGTAAGCCAGCTCTATTCAAATGTTTTCCTTAATTAAAGAGTTGTCTTGGAGTCGGGCAGTGGTGGCACACGCCTTTAATCCCACACTTGAGAGGCAGAGGCAGGCAGATTTCTGAGTTCAAGACCAGCCTGGTCTACAGAGTGAGTTCCAGGACAGCCAGGGCTACCCAGAGAAACCCTGTCTTGAAAAACAAAATAAATAAATACAAAAGAATTGTCTTGGTTATGGTGTTGCTTCATAGCAATAGAAACTTTAACTAAGACACTGCCCTGTTTGAGTTCCTGTTTACTTCCTTCACTGATGACCAGTGATTTAAAAGCATAAGCTAGGGCTGGAGAGATGGCTCAGAGGTTAAGAGCACTGACTGCTCTCCCAGAGGTCCTGAGTTCAATTCCCAGCAACCACATGGTGGCTCACAACCATCTGTAATGGGATCCGATGCCCTCTTCTGGTGTGTCTGAGGACAGAAGCATAAGCCAAACAAACTCTTTCTCCTCCAGCTCGTTTTTGGTCACAGTGTTCTATCCTGGCAATAGTAACCCTACCCAAGACAGGCGGGTAGGGGAGTGCAGGCAGGTCCTTAGCTATGGGGACTGGAAGCAAGACAAAGATGACCTTGGAGTCCTGATCCTGCTTCCGCCTGCCAAGTACTGTGCTGCCAGGCATGTGTGATCTGAGAAGGGCCTTTTGAGTATAAGGCTGTGCCTACTAAAAGCTGGTGAGTAATGGCTGACCCTAGCTCTCGGCTGGGCTCTCCAGTGAAGTGCGAGCTCTCTTTGGGGTGAAGAGGGGGTCCTTAAGTGCGGTACTTGTCAAATGGGCCTGGAATTTCCTGTTTGATTTCAAAGTCTGGGGCGTTGTGGCCCCATGGTGAGCATAGTGGGTGTGTTCTGAGTTGCCACTTAGGTTGTGGGTTTTTTCTCGTTTTTTCTATATTGGGTAAGCACTTCCCGAATGCAGGTAGAAGCTCTTGTGTGGGGAGGCTGACTTCCTTCAAGGACCACCGGGCTTCCTGTGTTGATAAATGGAAACTTCCCGAAGGAGATTTCTTGGGGGTGTTGCAGTGATTGTGTGCCAAGCCGAACAACCACCATCTTGGGTGTTTAACTGTGCTCTGTTGTAAAAGTTCGTCCTAGCTGGCCTTGTTGACTGTTTACACCCCTCATGGAGGGCTGAGGGGCGCCATGGGATCCTCACCTGAGTATGCAGCTGCCCCCCACTTAGACAACTCTGCTTCAACTGCTAGTGACCTGGGAGACGTGCTACAGTGTACAGGCCAGGGAAGACTGGGGGAAGCTCCATCCCTGAAGCTACCGGGAATCCCCTCATCTCTCTGGGCGAAGGCTTTTCAGGGACAGCCTTTGAGGGGGAGGAGCACACTCACCATTGTGAGCAAGGCCTCGCCTATTCTCTGGAAGGAAGCATATAAACTGATTGGTTCCCCAGAGTAAACTGTAAGAAGGGTGCCGAGGTATCGGAACACCTTAGGAGGACGGTAGATGCCCCTTAAGGGATTTTAGCCATATTTGCACTCTCAGGTATGGAGGTCATTCCCACACGATACCTGTTGAGGTAAAAGGAGAAGATGGGTCTCTCCAGCAGCCCTTGCTCCACCATCGCATCCAGCGGAGGCTGAACTCCGCCCACAGCCAGAGTGGGGAAGCCGAGGCCCAGGATCCCATCAAAGTGGGCGAAAGCAAAGATCAGGCTGGGCTCCCACAGAGCCTCTCCAAATGTCACAGAAGCATCGTGGATCCCCCCGATCTAGGGGTAAATTGATGTGGGAACAGTTACTTCTAGAAACGCATTACCCTCCGTATGGCCGAGACCCTGCTTGGGATCATTGGGAAAGGAGTCTAAATGGTCTACATCTCGTTTCTTCCTAAAAAGCCACACACATTTGCTCGGGAGGTTCCACCCCACCACCATCCAGGAAGCCCCACTTCTGAGGAGGCAACGCTTATCTGCAAAGGAAGCCTCTTATGCCCCGCCCCTTCACAAGAAGCCCCATCTTCTTGCTAAGGAGACCCCGTCTCTTTGCTAGAAACGTTACCTCCTTTCCCAGCAGACCCTACATCTTTCTAAGAAGCTCCATTCCTTGCCCAGGAGACTCCCACCGCCGTGATTCCCCACTCCCACCCCCACCCACCCCCATCCACCTCTTCTCAAGAATCTCCTCCCTGTCTCCTATCAGGGCCTGCCTCCTCAAGCCCCTCCCTGAACCAGATGGCAGTGGATTCTGGTTATAAACTGGAGTCTTGAGCTGCTGAAGTCACCCACAGTCAGATTTTCCTGGCTCAGGATTCCGCTCAGCCGCCCGGTCCCATACTGAATGGCAAACTTGGTCCCATTGGGCCGAAAGGAGCTGGAGGCCTTGGGATTAAAGCGATGGTGAAACCCTAATTCAAGAGATGAGATAGGTGTCAGTCAGGGCATGGGAGACTCAGCACCTATGAGGACAGCCTAGGGAGCACTGAGGTCAAGTCCCTCGTCTTCTCCCATCCCGACCCTTTGGCCTTCTTCCTCAGGGGAACTCACAGCATGCCAAACTGAAGAAATGACATCTAGTGGACGGAACCCACAAGTTGGAAGAACCCGTGTCAAAGACAACGGTGAAATTCTGAGGAGGCGTTCCCAAACCAATATTTCCAAAATACTGGGTCTGATGGCACAAGAGAACACAGGGTAAACGAAGAGCTGGTTATTCTGCCGCAAGGGTGAGAACAGGANGGGGGGGGGGGGCGCTGGGACTCACGTTCATGAACTTGGAGAGAGGCACAAAGGAGGGGTTGCCACCAGAGGTAGGGGTCCAAGAAAGCTCTGCTGGCTGTTCCCATCCATTCAGTGGGTTTAAGATCCTGTGTCCAAGGTGGATTCGTCGAAGAGGGACACTAGAGAGAGAGAAAGAGACAATTTGAACATTGACAAACCAATGCATCCAGGAGACCCTCGTGTGACAGATGCCCTCCATAGGACCTGAAGGTAACGATCCCCGAGGTCCTGTAGGAACAGTCATGGACCAGGAAGTGCTGCTGAGGGCGGCACTACAGAAGAAAGGATCTGTGTACAGGACCTCAAAGACCTGCCAGGATCCACATACCTTACAGTAAGCTATTCCCCAGGAAGCAGCATTTCCTGTGGGGTCCAAAGATTCGCCCCCCTCTCCCGCCGCAGCAAAGTTGATGGGAAGGGAAGCTGGAGAGATGGTTCAGTGAGTGGTTAAGGACACTTGAGGGTCAAGAAGAAAACATGAGCTCTGTTCCCAACACCCATACTGGGTGGTTCACAACCACCTTTTCCTCCAGCTTCAAGAGATGCAACACCCACTTCTGGCCTCCCGCAACGATGAGCTCACCTCATATACCCACACACAGACGCACACATAAGCACATCGTTAAAAAGAATGATTAAAAGTATATATAAGGGCCGGGCGTGGTGGCACATGCCTTTAATCCCAGCACTCGGG
>NC_034590.1:17277278-17279600 GCF_900095145.1 Mus pahari | reverse complement strand
ACTCAGAAATCCGCCTGCCTCTGCCTCCCAAGTGCTGGGATTAAAGGCGTGCGCCACCACGCCCGGCTAAAACTATTCTTAATATATGGTTGGAGAGGGGGTTGGAGAGATGGCTCAGAGGTTAAGAGTCCTCTTCCAGAGGTCCTGAGTTCAATTCCCAGCAACCACAGGGTGGCTTGTAACCATCTATAATGAGATCTGGTGCCCTCCTCTGGTCTGCAGTCGTATATACAGGCAGGCCACTATATACATAATAAATAATTTTTTTTAAAAAAGATATGGTTAGAGAGATGGCTCAGCTCTCAAGAACATTATTGCTCTTCCAGAAGATCCGGGTTTGATTCCCAGCACCCACATGGTACCTCACAAGCATCTATAATTCCAGTTTCAGGGGGTCCAATGCTTCTGTAGGCACCAGGCATGTATGCAGTGCATATATATAAATGCATGCATGTGCTGGGTAGTTTTTATGTCAAATTGACAAAACTGGAGTCATTTTGGAAGAGGGAGCATCAACTGAGTAATTACCCCTCACCAGATTGTCCCATGGGCAAGCCTATGGTGCATTCTTTTTTTTTTTTTTTTTAAATGTTCACTGTGGGCAATGCCACCCCAGGACAGATGATCCTGGGTTGTGTGAGGAAACAGTTGAGCACACCAAGGAGAGCAAGCAGGGATCCTTGATGGCTTTTGCTTCATTTCCTGCCTCCAAGTTCCTGCCTTGACTTCCCTGGGTGATGCGCACCTCAGAGTTGTAAACTGAAATAAACTACTTTCTCCTCGAGTTTCTTTTGGGCATGGTGTTTTATCACAGCAATAGAAGCCCTAACTAAGATATGAACTTATCTTAGTGCCAGGTCCATGGGTGTTGCTGTGACAGACCTGGTGTGTGTTTTGTGGGGAGGATTGTGGTGGTGTTGCACTTTGGGCTGAAAATGTGCTTGAGGACGCAGAGCTTGGTTCTGCAGGAACCAGGAAGCCAAGCGTGCCGAGAGCAACACAGACTGTGGAGGCCTTGCTTGTGAGTTTCCAACATGGAGTTTAAAATTGCCTTAAAGGGCTGGAGAGATGCCTGAGTGGCTAAGAGCACTGGCTTCTTCTGATGTCCTGAAATCAATTCCCAGCAGCCACGTGGTGACTCCCAACCATCTGTAATGGGATCTGGTGCCTCTTCTGGCATGCAGGCACACATGCAGATAGAACACTTAATATATAAAATAATAATGATAATGATAATTCTTTTTTTTAAAAAAGAGAATGCCTTAAAAACTCTACCAAGGCAACTTATGTGATCTTTTTAATTAAGAACTACTGAAGTGAAACTTTGCTGGGCCAACTGATCCTAGTTAGCTGGAGCTGAGAAATTAGCACTAATCAAAAAGAGATCATGGTCTGGGCATGGTGGCACACACCTGTAATCACATCAGGGATCGAGTGTCAGGTAGGCAGACATCTGTGAGTTCAATGCCAGCTGGGTCTATACAGAGTCCCAGGCTGCCAGGACTACACACTGAGACTCTGTGGAAGGAGAAGAAGGGGAGGAGGAGGAAGAGGAGACGGAACCAGAGTCATTGAGGTGAAATCTTCTGGGAAGTGTTTCCTCAGGTTCAACCCACAGAAGCTATGCTTGAGAGGGTGCTAGGGCTATTGCTGGCAACCACACTTGGCAGTGGGTAAGAGTTTCCAAGGTGCTGCTGGTTCTGAAGGCATGAAGGGGTCATGGAGAACAGCGGAGGCTTGGCACTGTGGCGCCCAGGAGAAGCCGTTGGGGAAGATGCAGCCAGTTGCAGGGACCCTGCATTTTGAAGGTGCTGATACCGTGGGTGACCACCAGGGGGGGCAGCAGCTGTGGAGTGGAGCCTGCCTGAGCCTCGGAGATGAGCTACGTGTGCTGGGACACACCCTCTAGAGCTTAGATTATGTGTCCCGGGTGTCTGACATCTGACGCTGAGTTTAGCACTGTTAGAGTTTAGCTGTGCTTGGCCTTCCTTGGGGCTGTGCCCTGTTTTTTCCCTCTTGGAACAAGGAAGTCCTTGCTCTGGTTTTACAGATGCCCATGGTTAAAACTTGGAACTCTTAAAGAAACTTTGGAACTTTAGAGAGATAGGAATATTTTAGAGAAGCTTGAACTTTAATCTTTTAAAAAATAATATATATATATTATATATATATATATATATTATATATTATATATTATATATTATATATTATATATTATATATTATGAGAGCTGGCTCAGCAGTTAAGAGCACTGACTGCTCTTCCAGAGGTCCTGAGTTCAATTCCCAGCAACCACATGGTGGCTCACAACCATCTATTTTT
>NC_034590.1:17222403-17276768 GCF_900095145.1 Mus pahari | reverse complement strand
ATGAGGGGAGAGAGATGCAGGGAGGGGCTCCATGAGGGGAGAGAGATGCAGGGAGGGGCTCTATGAGGGGAGAGAGATGCAGGGAGGGGCTCTATGAGGGTGCACCGGGAGGTGGCGATAGTAATGGGGTGTAAAATGAATAATAAATTATATAACAAATTAGTGGGGATAAAAGCTCATTTACATGGCAGGAAAGCAGCAAAAGCCACTGTGCAAATGGACGGTGCAGCTTCTTAAGACTCCACTGCAAAAGCTGCTTGAGGATTTGCCTTGAGCTGAGTGTTTACCAAGCCCTGACCTAGAGGCTGGCTCAGATGTGGGCCTCCTGGCTCCCTCTCCTGGGGGATGGAGCATGTCCAGGAATGACCTGGGGATCCTATATCTACTGCTCTTGGCGTGGACTTGGAAGTCTGTGGTATGGTGGGTTCAAAATCCAGCTTAAAAAGGGCTGGGGTTGTGACTCAATTGATAGCATTCACCTCTCAGGAAACTCTGGCTTCCACATAAGTCAGGCATGGTAGTAAACACCTATAATGGTTGGCACAGGACAACCAGAAGCTCGTTCTTAGCTATATATCCAGTTTGTGGTTAGTCTGGAATACATGAGTTGAGAGAGAGAGAGAGAGAGAGAGAGAGAGAGAGAGAGAGAGAGAGAGAGAGAGAGAAGGAGAGGAGAGGAGAGGAGAGAGAGAAGAGAGAGAAGAGAGAGGAGAGAAGATCAGCAGTAAGATGTCCCAAAGGGCAAGTCTGACGACCTGAGTTTAGTCCTAGGATTCAGAATGCAGAAGGGGAGAACTATTTCTGAAAGTTGTCCCCTGACTTCCACTCATGTGCTGTGCTAGCACACGAACCCCACAACACAATAAATAAGTAGATTTAAAATAAATAAACAAACAAACAAACCAGCACTCTCTGGCCACTGCTCAACCCTAATACTCCAGCCCAGGCCTGAGACTCAGCCTGAAGAGGCTCTGGCATGCCTCGAGCGTGGCAGGAGGAAATGCTTTCTGGAAAGGCGGGCGCCCCATCAAGAGTTGGGAGATGCTAAAGGAAAAGAAGGGAGACATTTCGAGAAGAACAAGAGGCCTCCCTGAAACAGGCATGTTCAGAGGCCGAGAATCTGGGGATATCGAAGTTTCCAGACCACAGAGATGGGCCTCCAAGAAATAGAAAGTCAGGAGGCTTGTGCCTCAAAGCCAGATCTCTAGGCCTTGCGTCCAAGAAACCTTCTCACAGAAGGTAACATGAATGGATAAGGAGGGGCCTTTAATCCTGGGCTTCAGAACCAGAGTCGGTTTACTTTGTGGAACTGGGGATTGAATGGAGGCCCTGGTGTCTACTAGACAAATGCTCTCTCACTGGGACACATGCCCAGCTTTGGTTTCTGCAGTGTCCCCATACCCTTGGACTCAGTCTTTCTGCCTCAGCCTCCCTGAATGCTGGGACTCCACACACCTTAGCCAAAAGCGTATGTTGGACTTAATTCAGTGGTGAACANCTTTAAATCTCAGCCCTTGGGAGGCAGAGGCAGGAGTATCTATGTGTTCAAGGCCAGCCTGGTTTGCATAGTGAGTTCCAGTACAGTCAGGGCTACATAATGAGACAGTATGCTTTTTAAAAATTGTGGGGCTGTGGCTGTGGCTGTGGCTAGAGATGTGGCTCAGTGGGTAGAGCGCTTACATAGCACAAATTCCAAGGCTCTCTTCCCAGGGATTCCAGCACTTGGAAGGTGGAAGTAGAACCTAGAGTTCAAGGTCATTCTTCGATATGTAGGGAGTTTGAGGCTAGCCTGGGCTACATAAGACCAAGTCTGGACAAAGCCAAAAACTAAACAACCAGAAAGTGTGGGGTCTTAGGACATGAAGGGACCCTGGCCAACTTGAGTGCGGCGAGCGTGGCTCTGGCAGGCTTAGCTTTTCTTTCCCATGCCTTCTGCTTTGCTAAAAACTGTTATGTGGCCACTTCCTCCTCCTGAGGCTGACTACCAAGGTTCAGCTATCAAAGTATGGAAGTCCAACAAAAAAGCCCCCTTCGGGAAACATGGGGTTTTTCTCTTGTATCTTTATAAACCTCCATTTGCCTATGGGCCACGTCTATGTCCTCACCATCCAGAGGCAATCCTTAATTCCACTCCAGGACAAACACCCTCCCTCTCCTCCCTCTCCCTTGCTTCCCTCCCCTTCTCCCTGCCCTCTATCTCTTGTCTTTATCTCTCATTTCCTGCCCTCCATCCCTCTGACACAAATAAATCTCCTTTGTGTTCTCCTGTTAGGAGAAGTAATTATGCTAAATTTCTCAGGGTGGAAACCCCAGTTTGAGAGTTGGGCACTCGGGCCTTTAAGATGGCCCAGAGAGTAAGGAAGCTTGCAGCTAGATTCACACTCACCAAACTCTCTCTCTCTCTCTCTCTGTGTGTGTGTGTGTGTGTGTCTTTCTCTTTCTGTATCTTTGTCTCTGTCTCTTTCTCTCTCTCTTACACACGCACACACACACACACACACACACACACACACAAGTAAAATCTGGGGACCCTGAAAAAAATTGGATTCTTGGGGCACCAAGGCCAGCCTCAGTCTTAAAGGACAAGCGGTGGGAATCTGTCAGGAGTGAGGGTGGGGGTTCCCATACCGGATCAGTGTGGCCTCCTCAGGCTCCAAATTCCCCAGCAGCAGGCACAGCAGCAGCAGCAGTGTTGTCGACATTTCTGGGGACTAGAGCTGGGCCAAGACGTCCTGTGGCCCTTTTCTTCCCCCTTGGGACTCCACCCTGTTCACGCCCCACCACCTACTGGAACACAGAAGTGACGTGTGTGTGTGTGTGTGTGTGTGTGTGTGTGTGTGTGAAGTCCTTCAGTAGTGGGGGGCCAGAACCGGGCTGTTTAAGGTATGTGCTGAGTGTGTGTGCTGAGGTTCACTGGTTCCTGGCTTGTACCTTTGAGAGAGTGGGGAGGGAGACGAGCACCCACCCCTTTCCTGCCCCTGTATGGATTTTATTTTTGACTTTCAGTTCACTTTTCTGAGACTCATTAACCACATTTTTTTCCCCCCCTTGAGCAAGAGGGAGGAACAGGAAAGGTCTGTGGAGGGTCTGGGAGGGGACACCCAGTTACAACAGAGGTGTGCTGTCCTATGCGGGTGGCTCCGTCAGCTGCTCAGGAGGCCCACTCTTTCTGTCTTGCCTGGTTTTTAGGGAGAACGGGTTCCCTCTCTTTACACATTTTAATTAGTTAGTTCACTTGTGTGTGCATCCATGCGCCACAGCAGGAATTCAAAGGACAAAGGACAACTTGCAGGGGTCACGTCTCTCCTTTCTGCGGGTGTGTCTCAGGAGTCCAGCACAGGTCAGCAGGCTTGGCGGTCAGTGACGTCTTCATCTGCGGAGCCATCTCCCTGGCCTTCCTTTTCATTTGAAACAAGACCTCATGACTTTACCGAGCTCAAGCGATCTTCTTGCCTTAGCCGCTAGAACAACGGTTCTCAACCTGTGGGTCCTGACCCCTTTGGCGGCCACATATCAGATATCCTGCATATCAGATATTCCATTCCGATTCATAACAGTGGCGAAACTACAGTGACAAAGTAGCAACAGCATAGTTAAGTGGCTGGTGGTCACCACAACGTGACGAACTGAACCCTGTAGGGTCGCCGCACTGGAAAGGCTGAGAAGCACTGCCTAGAGTTGTGGACTGAAGGCATCCGGCAGGGCTGGAAGATTCCAGAAGCACCTTCAACCTAAGTGTGAAGACCTGAGTTCCAGCTCCCACACTCACACACGGAGCTGGCCTGTGCCGCGCGTGTGGCAGTCCTGGCACTGGGGATGCAGCTAGATCTACCCCAGTGGTTCGCTGCTCAGCCCGACGAGCCAATCAACGAGCTGCTCAGCCAGACTAGCCAATCAACGAGCTCTGGGTTTAGTGAGGGAGTCCGACTCAAAAGCACAGGGAAGAGTGATAGAGGACACGGACCCCAGGCCTCCCGATGCACGTGCACAATACTACACGCCTGTGATCCCGACAACTGGGAGGCAGAGGCAAGAGGATCAAGAGCTGAAGGGCAGCTTTGGCTAAGTTTGAGGTCAGCCTGGGCTACATGAAAACTGTCTCAAGAGAAAAATTGAAACTTCGCCCTCACCGCCTGCGGCAGGCAGGAAGGAAAGCTGGTCCTACCCCTCATCGACTGCAGCGCTCCAGAGAACAGCCCTTGCACCTCACCTGGGCAACACAATAAAGCTGGCCCTGCTGGCATGGCCAAGGGTGAGCTTGTCCCTGAGGGCCTTAGAGCAGGAGAGCTCACCGTGGTGGTGTAGGAGCAGGAGAGCTGGCAGAGTGACCAGCTCAGCTACCGCGCAGACCCAGATCCCGGGCTTGGAGCTGGCCCACCCTAACATCTACCTCATCTGTGAACTGCTGGAGCCAAGAAGGGGCCCATCCTGCAGCTCCAAAGCTGAAGGATCTGGATATCTGCGAGGGGTCCTGGTGAGATTTCAGTATTGATAGTGTAGCAGAAGGCCAGAGGCCTCAAACAGACTCATGATCACCGCAGTGAACATTTACAAGCAAACTTGCAAGTGTGAACAAAGCAGTAGACTGAATGACACACGGGACACACTACAGCTTCCACAATGAGATTGTTTTTTGTTTTCTTTTGGAGGGGGAGGGTTGCAAGGGCAGAGGCGATTAGTGAGATTGGGGTTCATGAAGTGAAATTCACGGGTGGCGCACGCCTTTAATCCCAGCACTCGGGAGGCAGGGGCAGGTGGATTTCTGAGTTCGAGGCCAGCCTGGTCTACAGAGTGAGTTCCAGGACAGCCAGGGCTACACAAAGAAACCCTGTCTCGAAAAACAAAACAAACAAACAAGCAAACAAAGAAACAAACAAATAAATAAAAAGTTAAAAAAAAAGAAGATTGGACTTGGAGGCAAATGCTTGTAATTCCACAAATTGGAAGCCTGAGGGAGTAGAGTCTGGAGTTCAAGGCCTCTGTGAGAAAAGAGAGAAAAAGACAAAGACAAAGAGGAAGGAGGAGGAGAAGCAAGGGAGGAACAGGAAGGGAGGGAGTCAGACTTAGTGCCACAGCCCTGTCATCCCAGGTACCTGAGAGGCTGAGGCAGGGGCATTGCAAGTTCAAGGTTAGCCTTGGCGACTTACTGAGAAATTTAAAAGTGGGAGGAGCCAAGTGTTGTAGCTATTCTTGGCTACTTTGTGGGTTCTTCTTTTTTCCCCACTCTTTATCCCCCACCCCACCTCCCACCCCGTTTAACGCCCTAACACTAGACAGAAGAGAACCAGGGGAGAGAAGAATTAGGAAAATCCCTGAATCTAATTTCTTTCCTTTTGTTTCTTCTTTGACCACAGCTACTAACAAACTACAAACCAACTTCCCCAAACAACCAACAAGCCCACCTATCAGGCCCCAGCATTTATATACCCTTTTGAGAAGTTCCCAGACTTTCAAATGTCACACAGTTCCAGAAACTATCTGCATCTGGCAAACCCATGCCTCTGCTAGAGCACAAGGCAAATCATAGTCAGGTACTGTGGGCAGTCTGAAGCAGCCCCATCCTGATGCCTGGGATTAAAATGGAAGCACATTCTTATATTTCTGTGTTTTAAAAGAAACCAAAATTGTCACAAAATTTCCCCTTTCTATTTTAGGCTATTAATTATGCTGGATGTAGTGGGAAATTATAAACAGAGACTTTTTCTTTTTTAAAAAATATTTATTGGGGCTGGTGAGATGGCTCAATGGGTAAGAGCACCCGACTGCTCTTCCGAAGGTCCGGAGTTCAAATCCCAGCAACCACATGGTGGCTCACAACCACCCATAACGAGATCTGATGCCCTCTTCTAGAGTGTCTGAAGACAGCTACAGTGTACTTACATATAATAAATAAATAAATCTTTAAAAAATATTTATTATTTTATGTATATGGTACACTGTAGCTGTCTTCAGACACACCAGAAAACATCAGCTCCTATTACAGATGGTTGTGAGCCACCATGTGGTTGCTGGGAACTGAACTCTGGACCTCTGGAAGAGCAGTTAGTGCTCTTAACTACTGAACCATCTCTCCAGCCCCAACAGAGACACTCAGTGAAACAAGAGCTTTTTGGGTCAGTGGCCAAGGTTTTCAGGAGACATTTCCTGATCAATTTTAATCTGTATCAGTTTTGATGGCAGCCACAGATTTTAGTTTTCTGTGGATCTAAAAACAAAATCGTGTCCCTAATGTAAAACTTTCTCTGGCCTACGTTCTGATATTAACACATCTTTATAGTATATTGGCTGATTTAATTCAAACAGTTTTTCTATAAGCCAGTGCTGTTGTTCCGTTCTGTTGGGAAACCCTTCTGCTAAGGTCTGACATTACCAGACATCCCTGAGCCGGTGCAAAATGGCAGAGTCCCTTTGTCATCGGGACTTCCTCTTCTTTGGGGGCATCCCGGACCTGAGGAATGTCACATAGTTCTGCACCTGAGACGTCTGGAATGCCTTTCCATGCTAACGGGGCATCTCAGTACTCAGCCTTCACCTGAAGTGGAATTTCTGGTTGTGTCATGGGATGCAGACTCGTGTGCTGAAGCAGACCCGTGAGAGGACATGTGATGTTTGCAGAGAGAACCGCTGGGACCCGACAGTGATGCTGCGTTTGCACAGCCAGCTGTTTCTTCTTCACTGGTTTCAAGTCCTTGATGATCTTCACTTTGTTGAGAGACGAATGGCAGAGAACTTCTCTGCGTTTCCAGCTGGTCTGATCACTCCTGCTGACTCTTGTCAATTGGCAGAGACCTGGCTGTTTCTGCTGTTTCTGTTGCTTCGGGGTTGGAGATACTTTTCAACTGGGCTGTTAGCATCCTGATCCTACTGAATCGGACTGCTGTTATCCCCACAATGAGGACTGGAATCCTCCCAACGCACTACTTCTAAACAGGTCCACATCCCATTGTCCTACTTTACCATCTTTTCCCCCCACCTTTGGACGATGGGCTAGAAGGGGCACGGGGTGCAGCATGTGAGAACCCTTATGAAGGTAGGTTTTGAAAAGTCTAAGCCTGCTTTCAGCCAATGAATAACCTTTTCCCACCCCCAAAATTCCCACCCCCTTCCCCAAAACTCTACAACACCCGGTTCACCCTGAATAAAGTGTATGCATACAAGTCCATCCCAAATTTAAAAAAAAAAAAATACACACAAGCTAAGATTGTCTCAGAGAACTGTTTCATTGAAGGTCATTGGAGAAGTCCTTTGCCCAAAAGAGCTGTAACACTAAGATCCCTGGAGAAGCTTTTTCTCCCCCCCCCCCGCCTCCACAGTCCTCCGATCTTTCTGCTTTTCCCCTTAGATAGTTTTCATAGGAAACTTCTACAACTTACCAATACAAGCTGTCTCCCTCTTCTCTCTCTCTCTCTCTCTCTCTCTCTCTCTCTCTCTCTCTCTCTCTCTCTCTTTTTCTCCCCCCCCCCCGCCTCTCCCTTCCTCCCCGCATAACAGCCATTTGTTGAAGTTTGGTCTTTTGCTGTGTGTTGTAATGCTAAGCACGACCCCCAAGACCTGGTTAGACCCAAGCCTTGCCCCACAGTTATTTTGGGGGGTAAATAAAGATGCTAACAACTAATAGCTGGGCAGAAGAGACATAGGCAGGTTTTTAGGGTTCCCAGGCCTGGGGGGGGGGGTGGAGGGAGAACTACAAGGAGAAGGTGAGGAGGAAGGAGAGTCTGCCGTGGGTTAGGTCAGTTCTTGAAAACGTGGCCCTGAGGGCTGGCCAATTGGACGTAAGAGCGGCCAAGATGAAACACAGTAAGTGATAACTCTGGGTGATCGATAGGAAAGGAGATTCTGATAGCTTAGAGGGCAGGTATCTGCACAGCTCTAGTGCTGTTTAAGGCTTATTGTAAATAATAAAAGTTGTGTGTCTTTTATCCGGGAACTAAATGGTCAAAAGCAGGTTAGAAACCCTGAGTTGGGTTTCAAAAATTTTACAACCCATTACTTCCAGTAAATGTCTAATTACAGAATCAGCCCTTTCAGAACTAAAAGCAATTTCCATTGAAACTGAATATGTATTTATAGAATGGTGTACAGACTCAAGTTTTCCAAAATCTACAAAGCGAAGCACAGCCGTCTTCCAGATTTAATTTCTTCTGGTCCCCTAGGGCTACTTGCAGGGTGTAATGGGGTTTGCGTATGCACGGAATGAGTGGGACATTTTCTTATCGTACCCTTGGTTTGTTATCAGGTGACAAATTTGTTTCTTTAAATCTTTATGTTGACACGGTGTTTTTCATGAAACGTTTAGTCTTCTAACATGTTTCCTATTAATAATTGGTCGATTTCTTCATATCCTTGTGCTAATGGACCTGTCAAACCTGTATGAGACTGAATATGGGTAATATGTAATGTGGATCGTTTCTATTTCTGACGGCCTGTTGCAGCTGTATAAATAACAAGGTTTATTCTGAATTATCCAGAATAAATTCAGCAGTTCTAATATGCAGCAAATACAGTTATTCTTGCCTTTAATCCCAGCATTTGGAGGTAAAAGCAAGTGGATTTCTACGAGTTCAAGGCCAGCCTGGTGTGCATCCATATCAAGTTCTAGCATAGCCAGAGCTCTACAGTGAAGCCCTGGTCTACAGAACAAAACAACAAAATCAAAATCCAGTTTAAAAGATGAAATAAGCTGGTAATTACCCGGAAAGATGGCTCAGCGTTAGGGAGTATCTCCTGCTCCTTCAGAGTCCGTAAACTGACAACGTGGCCACTTCATGGTATGGCTAAGCAGAAAGTTGGAATTGTGGATGTCAATGCCTAGGTGAGAAGTTAAGGCCTGGGTAAGCGACAGCTGTCTAGCCTACCACTTTATGCTGTTATTACAATATTACAATATTATAAGGAAACTTTCTCATGTGTTCTTACCAGAAAGCTCTCTCATGCTCTAGTTGACGGCAGATTCTGTTGTGTTCTGTGCTTTGGTGTTCTTGGAAATCATCCACAGTAGATGTCAGTTGGAACTGCTTTGTACAGTTAGCCACCAGAAGCTTGGAACCGAAGCATCCACCGGGCAGCCCTTCCTGCACCTGTGTATGAGCTTTTATGGTTTTTGCTTTTATAAGCTGCCCCTGGGATGGACCCCAGCTTAAGAGAGACACCTGCACCAATATAAGAAGCTATTTGGAATAAGACTTCCATTTTGAGTGGGGGGTGGAGTAATATTTACATTCGCAAGACCTCCCTGGGAACCGACGTCCTACTTGACAGAAAGAGACATGTACGTGGGTACATGTCTGGTTGGCAAGTTGGGACATGAAATGTTAGACAAGGCAAGTCCCCCACCACAGTTGAGTCACCCTACCAATGGGAGCGGGATAAGAGTACAACAAAGGCATGCTCCTCAGGAAATCCCCTATCCCTAAATCCTCATTGGTGAAATAACTTGGCACAGATGTTTGTGGATTTCAAGGCTTAAAAGATATGTAGGATCCTGGCTTGGGGTAGCAGCCAGCTCCTGAGTCTGAACTGTGGCTTTGATCAATCAGCCCTGGGATGAATGCTAAATAAACTATCCCTGACAGATTGGTGTTTGTGTGGTTTGAGGCAACTCCTGGGCCCCTAACAGTGGCTATGAGAGCAAAAACAGCCAAGGGGCACTTGGAAGAATCCAGAGCAGAGAGAGAAATAGTGGACTAAATGTGGCTACCAGACAGGGCCTGGTCAGGAGAGAAGCGGGAGCAGAGCTGGGGTATCAGGGGAATGAAGACACAGAGTGTGGGAGAAGAGATCAAGATGGGGATAGAAAAAGCACATGGCCAGAATAGCAGGGCTAGAAGGAGGAGTGAGTGGCTTTGGGGACAGAGGCTCCTGGGCTGGCAGAAGTGTAGGGTAGGGGTGAGGAGAGAGGAGCTGAGAGGAGACAGTCACCAGTGCTTGTGATACGGAGGGAGCCTGGAGTCCTGGAGGCCAATGTGCACTATGCTATACAAGTAACCTCCACCGAGAGCCATCTGTCCCTTCAGCCAGTGGTAAGAGATTTGGCTTCCTTGGTAGAGGGGAACTGGGTTTACAAGGTTATAAGGAATACTGGCTTTTGTCTAGCCACCAGAACTTAGGAAAATGGAGTTTCCTTTGGACCTGACACTGAGCACTGGAGTCACTCCTCAGCATTCACATGGCAGCTCACAGTCTTTTATTAATGCTAGAGCTGGGGGGGGTCCACTTCCCTTTTCTGGCCCCCAAGGGCACCAGCCACATAATGTGCATATGTGCATGCAAGCAAATATACACATACATAAAAATAAACAAAACATTATTAAAAGTAACAACTAAATAAGAGAGTTTTAGAGGCATGGCTGAGCCCTAGAGCACCTGCCTGGAACCCACCAGTGAGGGGAACTGCAACAGTAGAGGACTTGCCTGAGGTGCACAAGAGTCCAGGCCCATTCTTTAGAACCACAAAATAATAGAGCGAGAAGAAAGATAGGGAGAGGGTAGGGGGAGAGAGGTGTTAATCCCATGGGGTGCAAATAAGACCCCTACCACGTTTTTGTGCCAAATTTGAAGCAAGCTTTATTAAATACTGGCCAGATCCATACTGAGGATTTCCGGAGTAAGGCTCTGAATAACATTAGTCAGGGACTTATAAAGGCAAAACCAACAAGGCTAAGTACTTCCCTCCTTTGTCCAATCAGGAGCAAGCACACATCCTGACATACTTGCAGCCTGTGTACCTCCTGCCCGTGTGTGATCAAGCACATCCTATGAAATGGGCGCGGTCATGTGTACTCAGATGCTGACTTTCTTGCCCAGAAAGCTGGTTGCAGTCCAGAGGGCTGCACGGTCCACTGTCTCTGGTCTCGATGTTACATAAAACTTGTTTTCCATCGCCCCGACTGGTTAATAAAAGTGCTCATCAGTCAGTTAGCTGGGCAGAAAAGAATAGGGTGGGACTTTCAATTTGTAGTGGAGTTGGGGTAGTTCCAGAAAGAGACCAGAGAGGGAGGGGAGTGAAGAAGATGAGGAGAAGGCATGGAGAAGCCATGTGGGGAGAGCAGAAGGATTTGCCCTGAGGATGTGATGAGAGAGCAGCCACGAGGACGCACATGGACCAGAGGGAGCCAGAGCAAGACTCAGATTAAAGGCAGAGGACCACGTGGACAGGAAGTCAACAGCCTTAGACCAGCTCAGAGCCCGCCCAGCTTGTTCGTAAATCCACCAAGTCTCTATGTCATTTATTTGAGAGGCAGAACGGGCTGAACAAGATGTAGAAATGACCCACAGTTATTTGAGAGAAAGGGGGGGCACTGAACCCCCTCCCACAGAGAATTACAGCTGCATAATCATGATTGTTTACAGACGTAAAAACACTGGGCTTGTTGTCTTACATGTCTTGGAATGTCTCAGCATTTCAAGAAGTTATCTGTCTTTGGGTAAGTGGGACTTACAGGTTAGAGGCATTTTGTTTGTTTGATAGTTCCCTTAAGCACAGTAATTTAAATTTAAAGTATAACTTTAGCCATCACATGGGGAGGGAAAAAGGGGAGGGGAAACATGGAACATTGGATTTTGTTTCCCTTAGAAATGCCACATCAAGTCTGGCATGGTGATGCATGCCTTTGATCCCAGCACTCCAGTGGCAGAGGTAGGGGCAGTTGAGGCCAGCTTGGTCTACAGAGTGAATTCCAGGACCATCAGAGCTACAAAGTGAGACCCTGTCTAAAAAGAAAACAGAAAAAAAGAAAAGAAAAGCTACATCAAAAGCCTAGGTGGATTCAAGTCTTCAAGGGCAGTTACTGAGCATGCACTAGGTTGCATTGGGGAATGGGGGTGGGATGCGGGGGTGAGGGGGTGACAAGATAGGGGGAGTGACCCCAGCCCTCCAGGTCTCTGATTCAGAGCACCATGGGAAGAGCTGCTTGAGGGAAGGTAATCCGCCAGGAACTGCAGGCTGCACAGAAGATGATGAAACCCATGTCACCTGGTGGAGAGCCTGGCAGAGGGAGGAGCAGCTGATTGCACTTCACTGGAGTTAACCTATCACAGGCTGACACACAAGGGCCACAGACGGGGGTGGGTGGAGCGGACTCTTTCATTGGAGCTGTTAGAAACTCTAGGGAGACTCAGGGACAGTCCTTTGTAAACTGAGATTTCTTAATGACCTCAAAGCTGTACGAAGATTTCAAGCATTGGCATCTGAAGTGGGTAAAAAGTTCAGTGTGCCAGCAAGGTGGGCAAGGTTGGGGGATTATGGGTGACTAGGAGGGAAAGAGCAAGACAACCATGGCTGCTATGCCATGCAGCTCTGTCCCCAAGGCTACCAAAATGGCAGGTGAGTTGGGAACCAAGACTTCATGGTAGCTTTGACAGTCAGTTTTAAATGAGAACTTGGCACAAGTTAATACCAACTGGGAAATGAGTGTTTATGAGGAATTTATCTAAATCAGAGTGACCTGTGATCTTGTTTGTAGGGGGATTGTTTTGATTATATTAAGTGAATGTGCAGGACCCAGCCTACTGTGGGTGGCACCAATCCCTAGGCAGGAGTTTCTGGACTATATAAGGTGGTAGTAAGATGGGATCCTGTCTTTGGTCCATCCATGTCCTCCATAGATGGAGTGAATAGATAGTTCTTTGTTTCACTAGGCAACTGACAATGTTTTTTTTTTTTTTTTGTCAAAATGTAGTGGTGTGTCATATTTGTGCTGCATAAGGAAGGAAAGGCAACAAAAGACAGGACCAAAGGCCACGTCACTTAGTATGGAAAGTGCTCTAGTAAGATGTGGTGGCATGTGCCTGTCATTCTGGCCCTTGGGAATTGGAGGCAGTTGGATCAAAACTTCAAGGTTATCCTCGCTACATAAATAGTTTGAGACCAATGTGTGCTACATAAGACTCTTAAAAAAAAAAAAAAAATCCGAGGGCTGGTGAGATGGCTCAGCAGGTAAGAGCACCCGACTGCTCTTCCAAAGGTACAGAGTTCAAATCCCAGCAACCACATGGTGGCTCACAACCATCCTTAACGAGATCTGACTCCCTCTTCTGGAGTGTCTGAAGACAGCTACAGTGTACTTACATATAATATATATATATACATATATATATATATATATATATATATATATATATATATGTATATATATATATATAAATCCGAAGTAAAATAGAACCAGAGGGGGTCTTGGTGGTTGAGAGCACTGAGTGCTCTTGCAGAGGACCTAGGTTCACCCAGTTTGGGCGATTCACAAAAGCCTGTAACCCCAGATCCAGGGCATCTGACATCCTCTTCCAGTCTCCATGGCCGCTGCACCCACACAATAAGTAAAATTAAAAATTAATGGACTGATTCCTGAACACTTTCCTGGCACCTAGAAACAGCCGCCACCTACTAAATACTGGTAGGAGAGATTCTGTTGCTTCCCCATCCGCGCCCTGCTCTAGCCTTCTCTTAAACGGCAGGCAGAGACAGTGCACTCACAAACATAACATAAATAAATACATCTTAAAGGAAAGATAGAAAGAAAGAAGAAAGAAATATTCTGTTAGGAGGCTGGAGAGAAGGCTCAGTGGTTAAGAGCGCTGACTGTTCTTCTTCAGGTCCTGAGTTCAATTCCCGGCAACCACATGGTGGCTCACAACCATCTGTAATGGGATCTGATGCCCTCTTCTGGTGCATCTGAAGATAGATAGCTACAGTGTACTCATATACATAAAATAAATAATAAATAACTTAAAAAAAAAAAACAAAACCAGCAGGCAGAGTCTTTGTTACAGGCAGAGTGTCAGTTACAACTGTTAGGCCTAAAGAAACCCAAATGGCTGACTGAGGTGCCTATGTAACGATTCAAGGTGGATGTCAGCTGCTCGTCTGTCTCATTACCATTAATACCTGTTACAGAGTCCTGGCTCATCTCAGTACTTTTCACACTGCCCCCACCCTGAACCTTTCCAGCCCCCCAGCTCCTTTCTCTTCCCTTAGCTTCTCTGATTCCTATACAACATCAACCATTTTGGCTACAGGGTCTCTTGGTCTCTCAGTCCTCGCTCCTTTCTTGTGTCCCCCCCGGTCCCCCCCGCGCCCCTTTTCCTTTCTTGCTCCCCTCTCCCATGGCCAGGTTCTGTCCGCTGGCCTGGTTCAGTTTGGACGCTTCCAGATACCTCTGGCCTGGCTCTTCTCTTCTCCTCAACCATACCTGGGAGCAGTCGTGTCCTCATTTTTATTTATTTTTATTTATTTTTTATTAAGTAACCCTGACCATTCACCTTTTCTTGTCACCTTCGTTCTGGGACCCTCGTATTACGTTTTATTAAGGAGCCTTGTAAGTGTTGTCTGCAAATCATAACATAGCCACACGGTGGCAGCGTGGGGCTGTGTTTCCAGACAAGATCCCTGATGTTGCCTCTGCGGTATCTTGGGTTTCAGCTGCTAGGAGGTACACCAACCTCTGCAGCTTCCCTGCTTGTGGCTCTAGTCAAACCCATCGCTGGTGGTTTCTTCCTCTCTGACAGTGTCGTCCAAGTTACCTGGGAGAAAATGCTCTTCTTCATACAGCCGGGCAAGTGGGGCTTTATCACACCCCCCTTTGGCGACTGGGAATGGAACCCAGAGACAAGGGCATGCTACCCTTGGGGTTCTACCAATGAGCCATGCCCAAAGCTCCTCACTGAGGTATTCTAGGCAGGGACACACCTAAATCACCGTTTTACTTTTTAATTTTGGGACAGGTGCCATTAAGTTGCCCAGGCTCATTTGAACTTGTTCTGTAAACCTGACAGGCCTTGAACTGGTGATCCTCCTGCCTCAGATTCTTGGGTAGCTAGGATGTCCAAGCCTGGCCCATTTCCTTCTCAGATCTTTTGCATACTCTCTTTACTCAAAGTCTCCACCCACCCTAGCCTTACTGGTATCTGACGGTTCTGGATATATTCCTCCCTGAGCTCCTTGGTCCAGGCTGTTCCTTCTGCCCTGTAGTGTGCCCACTCGTGTGCACACATGCTGCGTGCGTGCGTGCACACACACACACACTCATACACACACTCACACACTCTCTCTCACACACACTCACACACGCGCGCACACTCACATACACACTCTCTCACACACACACTCACACACACACTCTCACACACGCGCGCGCCCTCACACACACTCTCTCTCACACACACATTCACACACACACTCTCACACACACTCTCACACACACACACTCTCTCTCTCTCTCTCTCTCTCACACACACACACACACACACACACACACACACACACACACACACGCACGCGCACGTGAAGGGGCTCAAGCCCATCCCCCTCAGATCTTTTTAGTGGATTTTACTTTTTGGTGCTACCTCCTGCCTGCTAAACAAACAATGTCGGCTCTACCCCAGCCTACGGGACATGGTATGTGGGGGAGGAACATTTTATTATGACATACCTAGGGACAGATGGTACCACTCAGTGGACTTTCAGCCTCGTGACTTTGTACACATAATTTCAAATGTCACATCTGCTGTGGTTTTTAAAACAAACTTGTGTGATCTGCTCTGTCCCAGGGCTGGGGTTCTGATGTCAGCACCTGCCTCAGACGAACCCCCCCAAAATGCCTGTAGTTTCAGCTCCAACTTCTCTGATGCCCCCTTGGTGTCTCTTGGGTTTTTTGTTTTGCTGTCTATTATTTTTCCAACTTCATTTATTATTCATACATTCGTGTATGCACATGGCAGCCATGAGCCACAGCATGTGTGCAGAGGCCAGAGGACAACACACAGTGCTCAGGTCTCTCTCAGCCAGCGCGAGAAGCCGATGTTGGGACAATCAAGTTGCTCTGTTGTGATTTTCTTTCTGCTTCTTTTGCTATTCCTCTATAGGAAGCGCCTTCCTCTGCTTGCTCCCCAGGAACACTTGTTCTTCTATAGAATGAAGCTTGGTCAGCTCTAGGATCAAAAATAAGACCAATTTCACACTGGTCCTTCTAGCACTTGGGATATATAAACACAAACACACACAAAGATGCAAACACACATGCATACACACAGAGATACACACACACAAATCTATTTCTATTGTTGTTGTTTTCTTCATCTGGAGTCTCTTGTAGCCCAAGTTTGCCTAGAACTCCCATTGTAGCTGAACTCCTGACCTTTCTGCTTCTACCTCCAGTGTGCTGGGACTGGAGGACTGTGCCACCACACTCCTCTTAAACTACTTGGATTCTTGTAGTTTGCCCCTTGACACACATTTTACCGGGAAGAGCAAATTTAAAACCACAGTGAAATCTGACTTCTCATCCAGAGCAGGGTTGCAGTGGAAATGATAATAATGTGTGTTGGCTGACATGGGGAAATCAGGATGCCACACGCACCTGTTGGCCTACTATTCAGGAGGGTGAGGCAGGAGGATTGCTTATCTCCTAGATCTCAGGGCCAGTTTATGCAAAATAGCAAGATGCCACCTTAAAAAACCTGGGCATTGTGGTGCACACCTCCAATCCCAGCTCCGGGGAAGCTAAGGCAGGAGGATCATGATGCCTTTGGTGCTGTTTAAAAATGTTATTTTTCATGTGTATGAGTATATTTGTCTGCATGTGTATACGTGCATTACATATGTGCCGGGCTCCTGCAGAGGACAGAAGAGGCCTTTGGATCCCGGGTATGGTAGATACAGACGAGAACTGCCGTGTGGGTGCTGGGGATCGAACCCGGGTCCTCTGCAGGAGCAGTCAGTTCTTGTAATTGTTCAGCCATCTCTCCAAGCTCAGGCTTTTGAGACCTTGACTCAGAACAAACTAAAATGATAAACCCTTGTGTATCAGGGTTCACTGCAGCACTGTAGCCTTCAATAGAAATTACCCACATGCCTGGCAATGGCAGCACATACCCTTAATTCCAGCACTCAGGAGGCAGAGGCAGGCGGGTCTCTGTGGATTCAAGGTCACCCTGGTCTGTTAAAAAAGAAAAGAAAGAAAGAAAGAAAGAAAGAAAGGAAAAAGAAAAAGGAAAAAAAAGAAATTATCCAAATGTTGGCCAATCGGTAAATAACGATGTGTGGTATACCCATATAATAGAATATTATACAATCCCAAAGAGATATAAAAATACTGACACATAAGGCAACATAGATGAACTTTGAAAATAGAACAAGGAACAACAAAAAAAAATGCCACTTGCAGAGAATAATAAGTTCTAGGATTCTACATCCAGACAGGGCCAACCCCGTGGAGACAACAGGTTAATCAATGGTTGCCAGGGGACAAGTGTGGGATGGGACACTTGGGTGCCACTGCTAATGAATACAGGATTATTTTGTAGGATGACAAACATGTTCTAAAATCCATTATAGTGAAGGTCGAAAAACGTTGTGAACACTCTTTTTTTGTTTTGTTTTGTTTTTTTGGAGACAGGGTTTCTCTGTATAGCCCTGGCTGTACCGGAACTCACTTTGTAGACCAGGCTGGCCTTGAACTCAGAAATCCGCCTGCCTCTGCCTCCCGAGTGCTGGGATTAAAGGCGTGAGCCACCACGCCCGGCGTGAACACTCTTTTTTAAAAGTTGCATTTTTTTGGTAAAATTCAAAATGAGTCAACTGTCCAGCAAGTTAAATCTCAACAAAGTCACTGACACAAAAGCAAGGTTGTATTGGATGTGTTATGGGTCAGAACCCAGTCCATAAGGAAAGTCAGATAACAAAACCAGACTGCCTGGGTGGGCCCCTTGAAACTGTCCTGACAGAGGCTCTTGTCCTTGTCATGGCGGATTCCATTTTTGTCCCTCTGGTCTGTTACCTCTTGTTATTTCTCTCTCTCAGTGCGTATGAAACTCCAGCACAGACTGGAGACCTGTTTCAGTGGTTACAGGCACTAGCTGCCTGTTCTTACAGAGAACTCGAGGTTTAACTTACAGTGCTCACATGGTGGCTCACAACTGTCTATGACTTCAGGTGCTGGGAAATCTGATGCCTTCTTCTGGCCTCCACTGGCACAAGGCCCGCAGGTGGTACATGGAACTGCATTTGGAGAAAATACTCAGCACATAAAATAAATAATCTTTTAAGAAAATACACGCAGGCAAACACATTCATACATATACTTTTTTTTTTTAAATCCAGGATCAGCAAGACCTGCAGACAAGCGTCTTGTGGTTAGAACCAAAACTCCTCCGAGGCCTGGCATGGAGATGCCTATCTGTAATCCTAGCACTCAGGACACTGAGGCAGGGGAGTTGGAGGGCTGCCTGGGCTGTACAAGACCCTGGTACAAAATAAAACACACATGCACTCAAGTATCAAAGACCCCAGCAGGAGCTGGCAGAACCAGGTCTTAGATAATGATAGAGCAGCTCAGAGCCTGGCCTGGCCAGGGCCAACACCCTGTGCAAGCTTTCCTTTGTCTCCATTACCATGGAGCCACCACAGGTATGGGGAAGTCAGTTTCTCAACAGGGGCACACTGAATCAGTCTTCAGCATGCATGCTATCCTCGCCCGCAATGGTAAGGACAAGATAGGTTGCAGGATAGTATGGAACACACACTCACGTGTAGCTGCCTTTGGCCACTTTGTGGGTTCTTCCTTCTTCCACTCTTCACCCCCTTTCTTCCACCCTTTCAACCTCCCAACACTAGGTATGAAAGAAAAAAAGGATAGAGGGGAAAGAGATCCCTGAATAAAGTGAGGAGTCAGAAGGGACAACGTTATTGTTAGACGACTTCCTGCTGACTAGGGTTGTTGAGTTCCTTGGGGCAAGTTTGATCTTTTAACTCAGTATATCTAATTTCTTCTTTGCCCTGGACTACTTAACAAACTGCCACTAACAACAACCAGCCAACAGTCTGGGGGTGCCCTAGCATTTATATACCCTCTGAAAAGTTCCCAGAATTCTAAAGAGCATACAATTGCAGAAACTATCTGCAGCTGGCAAAACCATGCCTCTGTTAGAGCCCCAGGCAAATCAGTCAACTGTTTCAAACAGCCCCATATCTCCGCACCTGGGATCAAAACAAAAACATATTGTATAATAGTTCTGTATTTAAAAAAAAATTCCAGATTTCTCAGTACACTCATGCACACACCCAGGGATAAAAGTGGTTGGGGTCATCTGCTTTGAGGAAGTGCTATCCTTTCCCTGTCTCAGAGGGCCTAGGGAACCAGTCCGACCTCAGAGAAGCTCAGTGTCTTAGAGGACACTAAGTCATATGTTTAGGTTTGGAGTGGGGAGCAACCCTGCTTCCAGGCCCAGCATCTCACTGAATTCAAACGGTATGTGACAATTTACTAATATAATGTATATTAGATAGATATGTAAACATAAACACACATACATGTAAGTGTATATACATACTCATTGAATGAGACACTGAGCGCATGACAGCTCCCAGGCATGGCGTGGAGGTTTACTGCAGATATATGGAAGAGAACACCCAGAGGCATCTGCAAGAGGCCAGACTGAACTGGGCCAACAGAATAAACCGGGCCATGGGGTCAGGGGTGAGAGAGGAAGAAAGGGGGGAACCAGGACACAAAGAGGATGAAGAGAGCTAAGGGACATGTAGCCAAAACAGCCAGATAATGTAGGAATGAGAATCCTGGGGGAGAAGAAGCTCAGGGGCAGGAGAGGTTGAGGGTTAGGGGTAACTATACACCAACAGGTATTAGTGATGCTGAGAGGAACTGGAGCTCAGAGTCCACATATTAATGTGCACCTCAGCCATCTGTGCAGGGTTTGGCTTTTATTTGTTTATTTGTTTTGAGACCTAACAGTTATTTCTGAAAAAAAAAAAAAGCATGGATTAGTGGCTGGGTCTCAGTAGACCAATTTTGTTGCACGACTGAGGTAATGTAGGCTCCAGCCTCAACTTTGTAAGAATTTGTTAGATTAGCTAATCATGGCGCTTTTAATCCCAGTACTCATGAGGCAGAGGCAGGAGGAGGATCTCTGAGTTGGAGGCCAACCTGGTCTACACAGAGTTCTAGGACGGCTAGAATGGCGAGACCATGCTTTTAAGAGGGGGTGGGGGTTAAACCTTCTAATCCTAGCACATGGGAGGCAGAGGCCTTAGCCAACTCTCTTATGGGATGGAGGACGGCCTGGTCTACAGAAGCCATGGCTACACAAAGACACCCTGTCTCGAAAAACAAACAAATCAACAAGAACAGCAGCAACCAAAGTTAAGTAAAAGCAAGCAAGCATTTGTGCTTAATAAAGAGTCTCAACTGTCCACAAATGGGGAGTGCGGAGAAACAAATCTCTGAATCTTTTCCATCTGAGGTCCACACAAGTATTTCAATCTCTTGTGAAAAAGCTGGTATTATTACTTTTTTTTTTTTTTTTTGTTTTTCGAGACAGGGTTTCTCTGTATAGCCTTGGCTGGCCTCGAACTCAGAAATCCACCTGCCTCTGCCTCCCGAGTGGGTATTATTACTTTTATGGGAGAGGGGTCTAGGCTACTTGTTTAGTCACATGTACCTGATGGCCAGGTCTCTCACTACCTAGCTCAGCTGGACCGCCAACTAAAAGCTATCCTCTTGCCTGGGTCTGTTTGCTTATGGCAGGCATGCGCCTGCACCCAATTTGCCTTTTTATATTTACTTCTTCCTATCATGAAGCTGAATGCAAAAATAAATTCTTGTATATAAAAGTTCCTGAGGCGGGGACATCAGGAGAGTCCAGATGAACATGATCCGGAGCCAGGACATGTGAGGAGGAGGAGGAGAAGGGGAGAGAGGCGAGCCACGAGGGTAAAGGACCCAGTAACCAAAAACGGCCGGAGAAGGTTAGGGTACGAAGAGCCTTTAAGCTTTTTAGGCCTAAAACCATCCCGTAACCATCTTGCCATCCCCAAATTTAAATTATTTAGAATCAATATAAAGGGGTGGAAGAGGATCTGCTATCGCCATAATGGGGAGGTAGAGGCAGGAGGCTCAGAAGTATGAGACCCTGTCTCAAATCAAGACAATAATAATAATAATAATAATAATAATAAAAGCAGCCATGCAGCACTGCTGCAAAAGTAGACGTTAAACTACTCAAAAAGGTCAAAACTTGCTTCGTTAGCCACCTGTGAAAAGAAACAAAAGAACTTTCCCGAACTTTTTTTCTGAGTCCCAGAGGGGAACGACCAGAAGAAATAAACTTCCGGTGTGCCACTTCCGGCCGAGGCCTCACAGTCGGTGGCGCCCAGGCGGACCGGAAATCTGTCACCTTTCCCGGCCCGCCTGTTTCCGGAAGTGACGCGCGGCGGGGTTGCCGGAAGAAGTGGCGAAGTTACTTTTGCTTTTCACTCAGCAGGCGCTGTGGCTCCGAGCTGCTCCCAGGCTTCTGAAGTGACTTCCGAAGTGCTGTGGAGGCGCAGTCGCCGCTGCGGACACAGAGGCAAGTGGCGCCGGGCGGCCGGGCGGGCGGGGCTGAGCCGGGTACGCCGATCGCCGCGGGTCCCGCTCAGCGCGCGCCTCCTTCCCTCACTTTGCTCGCAGCTCCCGCCTCCCACGGCCGTTTCCAGGGCAACGGAGCCGGAGACCCCCCCCGCGCTCCCCTCCCGATCGCCGGTGCAGTCATGAGCCCCGCCTCCCCCTGGTGCACGGAGAGGGGCGGGGCCTGGAACGAGGTGGGCGTGACTCCACGGGGCGGGGCGTAGGCAAGGCCTATGGTCGGTGGGCGGGGGCGGGACGCAGATGGGCAGGAGGCGTGTTGTAGATAAAGTCTGTGATTGAAGGCTTTTGGTTCTTAGGGCGGGGCCTAGAGCACTGTTCGGGGGGACTAGGAGGGGCAGAGGCTTGGAGGGCGTGGCACTGTGAAGACCTATGATTGGCTTTGGGGGAATGAGAGGGGCGGAGCCTAAGAGGAGTGGGGCGGGATTTGGGTATCTGCCCCAGGGAGGGAAGGGGCGGGGCCGGGGAGCTGATGGGTCGGGTAGTGCCTGGGGTCTGCATTGGGGTGGGTTAAAGCCTCGAAGGAGCCTATGGTAGGAGGGCAATGGTTGCGCCCCGATGGGAGAGGCGGGACAAAGTTAGGATCGCCTAATAAGAGCGCGGTTGATGCTCCCAAAAGAGGAATAGAGTTGTTGGGCTCTCAGTGTTCGAGCAGTGGGAGCTGTCGTGGGAGGTGGGAGCGGGCAGTGGGCCGGGTTGGAGCAGAAGTGGTTGGGCATCCTTAAAGCGGGTGGTGTTTGTAAGGGACTAGGGCTGGGAGTGGGGGCTCAGTATAGAAGTTAAAAACACTGAGGGGTGGTGGCACTGTCCTGGAATGGCAGCCCTGAGAAGCCGAGGCAGGAGATCCCGGGACAGCCTAGAGCAGTGAGCCCCAGGATTCTGGAAGTGGTTCGAGCTGTTGAGCCACATAGCTCCACAGAGTTGGGTTAGCCTGAGCTGTATGATAGGAGATCATGTCTCAGGAGTCCGTGAGCACTGGAAGGAGAGACACCCTGATGATGCCCTGTAATTGGGTGGCTCCCCTATGTTCAGCAGGCTGCTTCGTGACCCACTATGTCTTCCCCCACAAGTTCTCTGGACACTCCCGTGCCTGGTGAGTGACGGGCTTTCCCTAGCCGGCCCCTCCCACGGTGTTGGCGAAGCTCACTGTCCCGTCTTCCTTTTCCCAGGGAATGGTTCTCCTCAGCCCAGTACCTCTGCCACTTCACCCACTATTAAGGAAGAGGGGCAGGAGACTGATCCTCCTCCAGGCTCTGAAGGGTCCAGCTCTGCCTACATCGTGGGTGAGACGGGGAGACAGGAACAGGGGTGTGGGGCTTTGTGAAGGAAGGGCGGGGAGATGGTGGCCCCTGTCTTTTGGTCTGCTTTCCCTTCCTTTTCCCCCTGCCACCGCCGACTCGTCCTCGGGAACCCGCCGACCTGCAGATCTTTCCCTTGGCGTTGCAGCCCCGTCCTCTCACCCTCGCTTCGGGACCTCCCATGGCCCGATCCCAGGCTGCTGTTTCTCTTTGTCGCTATCTCTCATGGCATCTGCTCACCCCAAGTCATCTTAGAGCCAGAGGATGAACCTGAGCGCAAGCGGAAGAAGGGGCCGGCCCCGAAGATGCTGGGCCACGAGCTGTGCCGCGTGTGCGGGGACAAGGCCTCGGGCTTCCACTACAACGTGCTCAGCTGTGAAGGCTGCAAAGGCTTCTTCCGGCGCAGCGTGGTGCACGGTGGGGCCGGGCGCTATGCCTGTCGGGGCAGCGGAACCTGCCAGATGGATGCCTTCATGCGGCGCAAGTGCCAGCTCTGCCGGCTGCGCAAATGCAAGGAGGCTGGCATGCGGGAGCAGTGTGAGCGCGGGGTGGGGCTGGAGGGAGCGCGGGTCACCCGCACGGGGAGGCGTGAGTGAGGGTGGGGCCCGCCGCTGAGGCTGGCTTTCCTGCAGGCGTGCTTTCTGAGGAGCAGATTCGGAAGAAAAAGATTCAGAAGCAGCAACAGCAGCAGCCAGCGCCCCCGACTGAGCCAGCAGCCAGTAGCTCAGGCCGGCCAGCGGCCTCCCCTGGCACTTCGGAAGCGAGCAGCCAGGGCTCTGGGGAAGGAGAGGGCATCCAGCTGACCGCGGCTCAGGAGCTGATGATCCAGCAGTTAGTTGCCGCGCAGCTGCAGTGCAACAAACGATCCTTCTCCGACCAGCCCAAAGTCACGGTATCGCCTTGCCCGGCCCAGTGGGCCGAGCCCACCCAGGCTAGGGAGGGGTTTCCTAGGGCGTGCGAGTGCCCACGTGACGCTGGTCTTTTGTGTCCCAGCCCTGGCCCCTGGGTGCAGACCCTCAGTCCCGAGATGCCCGTCAGCAGCGCTTTGCCCACTTCACCGAGCTAGCCATCATCTCGGTCCAGGAGATTGTGGACTTTGCCAAGCAGGTGCCAGGGTTCTTGCAGCTGGGCCGGGAGGACCAGATCGCCCTCCTGAAGGCGTCCACCATTGAGGTAATAACTAGGCTCTAGGACAGAGACCAGAGCTGGACATGGTGCAGGCCTGGCCTGACCCTTCTGCAGGGCCCCATCCCTAACAAGGTATCTGGAGCCTTCAGCGAGCCAGCCAGGGAGAAAAGGGAATGGGCTGAGGTAGAAAATACCGGAGGATGGCAGATGGAATGTTAGAAAGGAAAATGACCCAAAGATTCCAAAGGAATGGATACTTGAGCCAAATCAAGGATAATGAGGAAGTATCGAGAAGTCAACTGTGTGCAGAGCTCTGAATGCTAATGATCCAAACTCTAGCCTGTGCCTCACAATAATGTGGGGTTAGTGTCCTTGGATGGGGCAGTGGGTGATAAAGTTGGAGGAAGGAAAGCTAAGAATGTCTTACCTGGTAGAGGGGTGGCAGCCTGCTGGTCTTGGCACATTTGACTCTGGGGCAGCTGAAGAGCCCTGTACCTTGTCCCCTCCAGATCATGTTGCTAGAGACAGCCAGACGCTACAACCACGAGACCGAGTGCATCACGTTCCTGAAGGATTTCACCTACAGCAAGGACGACTTCCACCGTGCAGGTCTGTGGAAAGCACTGACTTGGTCCTGGGGTTTCTGCCCCGTTGGCCCTCCAGGCCAGGCACTGGCAAGCAAAGATCGTGTTTAGCGGGGCCAGATGGGGGTGGGTGGGCTACTGTGTAAGAGGCACTCACAGGGTCTGTGTGGGGAGGGAGCCGGAGTAACTGGCACAGGCTGTTCTTCCTTCCCCTTGGAGTGCCCTGGAACCAGGGTCCGGTGTGAAGCTGGGCTGGGGCCGCTCTTGCAGGCTTGCAGGTGGAGTTCATCAATCCCATCTTTGAGTTCTCCCGGGCCATGCGGCGGCTGGGCCTGGACGACGCAGAGTATGCCTTGCTCATCGCCATCAACATCTTCTCAGCCGACCGGCCCAATGTGCAGGAGCCCAGCCGTGTGGAGGCCCTGCAGCAGCCCTACGTGGAGGCTCTCCTCTCCTACACGAGGATCAAGCGGCCGCAGGTACGAGAGCTGCCTGTTGTCTAGCTGAGCAGTCTCAGTATTGGGGTCCGGTGGCACATGTTGGGCACCCTGAGCCTGGGGCCTGAGCACTCACGGTGCTGGCTTTCCAGACAAAGCTGGCTTTGCAGGGCAGGGCCAGCAGGACCGACTTGCCTCCTCTCCCGGCAGGACCAGCTGCGCTTCCCACGCATGCTTATGAAGCTGGTGAGCCTGCGTACGCTCAGCTCCGTGCACTCGGAGCAGGTCTTTGCATTGCGGCTGCAGGACAAGAAGCTGCCGCCCTTGCTGTCTGAGATCTGGGACGTGCACGAGTAGGGGCCGCCACAAGTGCCCCAGCCTTGGTGGTGTCTTCTTGAAGATGGACGCTTCACCTCTCCTCCTGGGGTGGGAGGACATTGTCACGGCCCCGTCCCCCGGGCCCAGCCTCAAGCTCGGCGGCAGTTGGCACTAGAAGGCCCCACCCCACCCACCGAGTCTTCCAGGAGTGGTGAGGGTCACAGGTCCTGGCCTCTGACCCATCCCAGCTGCCCTCCCACCCTCGCTTACACCTCAGCCTACCACACCATGCACCTTGAGTGGAGAGAGGTTAGGGCAGGTGGCCCCCCACAGTTGGGAGACCACAGGCCTCCTCTTCTGCCCCTTTTATTTAATAAAAAAACAAAAATAAAGTTTGAGTACAAGCCATTCCTGAGCCCAGTGTGGAGGGGGTGGGCCATCTCTCTGCCCAAGTGACTGCTCTTGGTCTAGGTTCAGACCACGGGGGTAGGGGTCGCCCCGCTGAAGACAGGTTGTCTTCATACAGCATAGTTTGAGACACTAAGGTGGGTGGAGGCCAGTGGGAAAAGGAGAGGAACTTTATGAGGAGGGTCTCAAAAGGACACTTCTTAGGACCAGGTTTTAAAGGTTGGGGACTGTGCATCTGGCCACGAGTGTCATAAACAAGTCAGGAACAGAAGTTATACATGAACCTGGGCGTGCAGGGACTCTGAGGAAAACAAAACAGAAAGGAAGCTTGCTTTTAGCGAAGGCAGCAGGGTAGCACCCACTGTGGCAGTCTTTCCACGCTCCTGCAGGGGGCGCTCGGGGACCGCAGGCCAAGCGCGCTCGCGAGCCGGATGTTGGGGGCGTGTCCTCGTGCCGTTAGCGTCACGGGGCGGGGCCACTCGCGAGGGGCGTGGTTGTGGGGGTCCTCCCAGAGTGGGACGTGGTTTGACCGCCCAAGCGGGCCAGGGGCGGGACCCAACCGGCGCGCTGCAGCTCTGGGCCTGCGCGCTGAGGGTTCAGGGGTCACGGCGGCGTATCTTGTGGCGGGAAAAGCTGTTTGAGGAGGGTAAGTAAGGAAGAAGAGTATGGGGCGCTCGGTCGCGCAGCCTCGAGCGGAGGGCTCGCGGGGTATCTGCAGCTGGGGCAGGATAGAGCAGGGCTGGCAATGCCAAGGACAGACCCCCGGAGCTTAGGACCCGGGGTGCGCTGGACTGTCCGGGTGTGGGCTCAGCGGCGTGCACGCAAGCCGGGCGGGAGGTGCTGGGCGCTTGTGCCTGTTCGCTGTTCGCGAGGCCAGGCGACGGTATCAGAAAGTCCAGCAAGGAGTAGGAATGAGCCGGGAATAGTGGCGCACTTTCATCCCCCGCACTCGGGAGGCAGACGCAAGCGGATCTCCGAGTTTGAGGCTAGTTTAGTCAACAGTGAGTGGATAACCAGGGATACACAGAGAAACCCTGCCTCAGAAACCCACATTTTAAAAATAAAGTAGGAATGGGAGGAAAAGTAATGCCTTAGAGCCTTTTCTATGGTGCACACGTGGAGATCTGAGGACAACTTTGTGGCGTTGTCCCTTTCCGCCATGTGGATTCCCTGTGATCTAACTCAGGCTGTTCAGCTTGGCCAACAAGCTCTAATATCCATTCCGCTGTCACACCGGGCCCCATGTGATGCTTTATATAATAAATAAAACAAGCAAATTGATACTAGATGGGGCAGCCTGCTTCCCCAGCCTGGTGTTTGGTGGGGGAGGTGGGACATATCCCACAGTCCCAGAGCAACTGTCACTGCAGGGTCCCAGGGGAGGAGCCAGGTGTGAAGCTGGCAGTGTGTGAGGTACCCTGGGGAAAATGAATGGTTACTGTGCTGGTGTGCCACCCTCACCACAGCGTGAGTGGGAGTGAAGACAGCTGTCCTGCGGGATGCTGCAGCTTCTGAGAGCATCCCTCTAGCCAGTGGGGTTTGCGCCTGGCTCTGACTGTCCTGAGGGCAAGGGGAACGTTGTGCCTCCGAGATAGTTATCTTGGGAAATATCCCTGTCCGGGAAAAGGGGAGACTGAGGTTACAGAAGCAGTTTGTGGGAGTGGGAGATGCTTGAGGGGCCACCCCTCCAGGAGAGGGTACAGGAATCCTTGCATCTGGCAGCCCTGGGAGAAGTGACATGAAACAGTTGTTCAGCCTTTGGAGGCAGGGGGATGGCAAGTTCTAAGCCTGCTAGGGCAACTTGGTGAGACCATGTCTCAGAATGAATAAGAGAGCTGGGGATGTAGTTAGTGGTACAGCCTAGAGTCCCTCAGTGAGGGGCTGGGGTGTGACTCAGTATTGAGCCCTGCTGGGTTAAGTCCCCAGGCCTCTGCTGGCTTTTGAGACTCAGGTTTTCTGGCTCAGACTTGGCTTTGAATTTGCCCTGAGGCATACAACTTGGCTTATGGGTGCTGGCAAACCCAGTGTGGATTGGCTTATATCTGGGAGGTATGTTGTGCGTGACTTACTGGCAAAGCTACTGTTTGCCTTCGCACTCTGGTCTGTGGGAGCCAGCTCCACTGCTTCCCTGCCTCCTTCCGGGAGCTGTGTGTGTGTGTGTGTGTGCACACGCGCGCTTCCTGACCTGGTGACGGAGGGATGCTCTTTTTCTATGCCGTGCAAAGCCGTGTCCCCTTGTCAGTGGTCCTTGGTGGTGTCCAGCGGCTTTATTAGTGCAGTGTGTGCACCTGTGTGTTCGGTTGAACTGTTTGGAAGTTGTAGCTGGCACGATACTTCACCACCAGCACCCTATCTATCCAGGGTCCCCTAAAAGCAGCACCCACTTGCATTAGCACAGTGACCTGCTATTCCTAGCATGCAGTCTGTCCGTAGCCACACCTGCCTGCCTTCCCTTGACTGTTTCAATGGCTTCTTCTATACTTAGGGGCCTGACAGGGCACCTTCAGTCTCTACTCCAAACCCAGAGCCTTAGCCCCTACACACACACACACACACACCCCAGCTTTTTAAAATCTGATCTTGCAGTGCAGCGTGGGGCTAAGCTTGAACTCATGACCCTCCTGTCTCAGCTTCTCAGGTAACTAGCTAGCCACAGGATAATCCTTTCTTTAGATGTCTTTGTCTTTTTTAAAATATAAAACAAAAGTAGAAGCAGGCCATTCCACACCTTGGTTTACCTTCTAGAGACAAAGCCTCTTTGAGACCTTGCACATTGTCGTGTGGCTTCCTCATCTCTTTATACAGCTGCATAGTACTCCATTGAATGGTACTAAGGGACTCTTGAAACTGTCCCCTTGGGGAGGACATTTAGGTGGTTTCCAGTCCTTAGGGATTTTAAACAATGGTACCGGAAATAACCTTGTAAAATCAGGTTCTTCTGCCTGGCCTGTTAGGGTCAGCCCTTGCATATAGAATTGCTTGCAGCTTTTAACACCTGTGTTTTTTGACTGAGGTGTGATTTATATTTAGTCAACTGCACAAGTGTGTGGGAGGCAAACTCCATCCGGAACATTCCTCCATACATCCTCAGACACCATCGTTCTCCTCGCTCTCTAGAAGCTAGCAGTCTTGTGGCAGGTACTCGGGACCTGTTTTGCCCAAGAACTTTTTAAGATTGATTTATTTATACTTTGGAGTGTTTTCCTGTGTGTGTATACGTGCACAATGTGCATGCAGTGCCTGAAGTAGCCCTTGCTGTCAGATCCTCTGGAACTGGAGTTACTGATGAGCTGGTGCTGGGAACCAAACCTGGGTCCTCTGCAAGAGCAGCCAGTGCTCTGAGCCGGCTTACCAGCCCCCAAGGATTCTCTTTTTAGTTGTTTGTGTGTGTCTGTGTGTGTGTGCAGTTTCCCCTGAGACCAGAAGAGGGCAGCAGAGCCCTGGAGCTGGCCTTACAGACAGTTTGGCAGTGCTGGGAACAGAGGGAGCTTGGTCTTTTCTTTCGAAGATCAAGCCTTTTAATTACTTAAAAAAGTATATAAGCGGGCTGGTGAGATGGCTCAGTGGGTAAGAGCACCCGACTGCTCTTCCAAAGGTCTGGAGTTCAAATCCCAGCAACCACATGGTGGCTCACAACCATCCGTAACAAGATCTGATGCCCTCTTCTGGAGTGTCTGAAGACAGCTACAGTGTACTTACATATAATAAATAAATAAAATTAAAAAAAAAAAAGTATATAAGCTGTGCTGTGCTGGTGCACACCTTTAATCCCAGCACTTGGGAGGCAGAGGCAGGCAGATCTCTGAGTTCCAGGACAGCTGGGGTCACACAAACCCTGTCTCAAACAAGTAGTTTTATGTTCCTTTTTTCTGACTCTGCATGTGCTTTCGACACATTGTCGGTGACTGTTCCTCCATAAGGAAAGCACACTGACCCTGTCACAGACACGGCACACATGGGACCCTTGCAGGCTCTGCTGATGTGTGTTTTGTTTTATTTGATCTCATAAGAACTTCAGGTCTTAACACAGACACTGTGAAGTTGGCCTGGGTTCACGCCACACGCCAGTTCTGATGCTTCCCCAATTTCCTTGGAGCACAGGTACACAAGCCCATCACTAGGGATTCGGTCCAACCTCATTTTATTACATGCTGCATTGTAGGAACACCAGCGTGGTGTAGCAGGTGCTGGACCATGGACACCTCTAAGCACACAAACTCCCCCCCCCCCCCCGGACAGGTTTCTCTGACCTTGGCTGTCCTGGAACTCACTGTAGAGCAGGCTGGCCTCCAGGTGTGCACCACTACCACGACTCAGCACAGGTCCCCCCCCTTTAAGCCAGTGAGTTTAGTCAGGCTGCTTATAGGGCACATATGAGGGACTGTTCACAACAACGTGGACGGCTGCCCTGCTAACAGTCGTCTTTTATAACATTCTAACCTACTATAAACCAGAGCTATGCTCAGTTCATGCGTGCTGAGGGACAGCAGGAAAACACGGTCAGTCTCTGTTTCTGGTAATTGATCCATTATATTTCTAGAAGAGCAGAGACTACAGTAAAGACGTTGACTCGGTACATAAGATGGTGGCATCGCAGTGGGAAAGTGGGCTGCTTGTGTGTTCACAGCCAAGGTAGCCGCTGCCAGAAACCCTGGGTTCATTACCTGTGTGTTCTGAGTAGGCTCTGGGGTGTCGGCTGTTGCTGAGCTTCTCACAGTCCTGGCTCTACTTGGGGTTGTCCTGCACAGTGTGAGCAGCTTGGTAGGCAAATGTGAGCACACTGTAGCTGTAAAGACGGTTGTGGGCCTTCATGTGGTTGTTGGGAATTTTTAGGACCTCTGCTCGCTCTGGTCGGGGCCCGCTTGTTCAGTCCCTGCTTGCTCTGGCCCAAAGATCCATTTATTATTATACATAAGTACACTGTGGCTGACTTCTGAACCACCATGTGGTTGGTGGGATTTGAACTCAGGACCTTTGGAAGAGCAGTCAGTGCTCTTGCCTGCTGAGCCATCTTGCTAACCTGCGTGTTTTAAGCATCCAGGTCTACTTGCTTCCTGGTGATAGTGGTCCCCAGCTGGTGACACTGTGGGGGGACAAGCAGCCATGCAAGTAACTGTGCAAGCAGCCATGCAAGTAACAGAGTCATGATTTGTGCTCGTCTGTGGGTGGGTGTGGATGCCAGAGGTAGAGTCTAGATATCACGCCTCAGGCACTGCCCACCTTGGTTTTTGAGAAAAAGTTTTTTCTCCGACCTTGGAGACTTCTTATTGCTACCTCAGAGACCTGAGAGAAACAGCCAGGTCCAGTTTGGCTTAGAGCTTCAGTTTGTGTCACTGGGCTCAGCTAGTTTCGAGGGGTTGGGGAGGCTGGGGCCTAGCCATCCGTCAAAGGCAAGTTCCTAGAGATCTGCTTCCTCTTGTGTCTCCCATCACCTAGTCAGCCGTCAGTTTATGAGCACAGGGATTGGGGAGGCGACTGAGTGGGTAAAGTATCCACTGTGCAGGCATGAAGACCTGAGTTCAGTCCCCAGCACTCAGGCCAGAGACCGGGAGTAGCATTATATCTGCGATCCCAGCACTGAGGACGCAGAAACAGGCCGATCCCTAGGCTACGTGGTCAACTCCAGGTCAGAGGGAGAGAATGGGGGGCTGAGGTCCCACTTAGATCTTACCTAGCACCATCTTGCCCACAGATGGATTGTAAGCGGCGACAGGGACCAGGCTCTGGGGTGCCCCCAAAGCGGGCTCGAGGGAGCCTCTGGGATGAGGAAGAGCCTTCGCCATCGCAGTTTGAGGAGAACCTGGCACTGCTGGAGGAGATAGAGGCTGAGAACCGGCTGCAGGAGGCAGAGGAGGAGCTGCAGCTGCCCCCAGAGGGCACCGTGGGTGGTAGGCCCCACTTCCCGACCCATCCCATCCATACAGAGATACTGAGAGATGGCTCACATCTACCAAGGGTTTCCATTGACCCTGTGTCAGTGGGGGTCCCTCCTGGCTGACAGCTTGTTTTTCAGGGGTGTTCTTGCCGTTGCCAGTTGCTTTTTCAAACTCCTAGACTTGAGTAATTCCCTTAGCTCATTCTCTGCAGTGTCTAGGCTGCACTTCTGGTTTCCCAGCTTTAGCCCATGGCCCCTGGCTTTCCTACCACCTAACCCAGCCCACCACCTCCACCCAGCTTCCCTCTGTGATCAAGGGGCAGTTGCTTCTATGGAAGACCTCTCATCTCATGGAGCTTCTCATTTCAATCCAGGGCAGTTTTCCACTGCAGACTTTGACCCACGATGGCGGCGGCCCACCCTACGTACCCTGGACCCCAGCACAGAGCCCCTCATCTTCCAGCAGCTGGAGATTGACCACTATGTGGGTGAGTTGGCAGGGGAGGCAGGTGCACCGGCACCCACAGAGCACGTAGTCACCCCCGCGTTGGCTGAACCAAGCCAGGTGGGATGTGGTTCACCTCATTCTTCTCAGTGGGAGCCCAGCTCAGAGGACTGTAAACTGGCCTTAGCAGGTCAAAGGCACTTGATACCAAGCCTGACTCCAACCCTTGTAACCCACACAAAGGTGAAAGGAGAGGACCCAACTCCCAAAGGTGTCTTTTGATTGTCGCACCTCAACATTATTAGAATACCCCACAGCTCAGTGGGAGAGCTCCTGCTTGGAATCCCTCAGTGAAGACTGGGGTGTGGCTCTATACAGCCACTGTTTTATCCCCAGCACCCCAAGGAAAAAACTGGATTTCACTGTAATGCTGGCTCTACCTCTGTGGGTGGAGAAGGGCATCAGGAAGGACTGTGAAGGGCGAGGCCCCCTAACCTTCAGTGACATCCTTCAGTGACAGGCCTCAGGTGGAAGCCTGGGGTCCTGAGGGGTGTTCTCTGACCCCTCCCCTAGGCTCAGCACCGCCCCTGCCAGAAGGGCCCCCACCATCCCGGAACTCAGTGCCCATACTGAGGGCCTTTGGGGTCACCGATGAAGGCTTCTCCGTCTGCTGCCACATACAGGGCTTTGCCCCCTACTTCTACACCCCCGCGCCTCCCGGTGAGTGTTCCCCGACCTGTGGGCCTTGTTCCTGGACTCCGGAACATCCTTTGCTCTTCTGACCGGCCTCCCATACCAGGTTTTGGGGCTGAGCACCTGAGTGAGCTGCAGCAGGAACTGAACGCGGCCATCAGCCGGGACCAGCGCGGTGGGAAGGAGCTCTCGGGGCCGGCAGTGCTGGCTATAGAGCTATGTTCCCGTGAGAGTAAGTGTGGTCTGGAAGGGAGGTGGGGGGATTCCCTGGTAGGTGTGTGCCAACCTCCTTTCTCCACAGGCATGTTTGGGTACCACGGTCACGGGCCTTCTCCATTTCTCCGCATCACCCTGGCGCTACCCCGCCTTATGGCACCAGCCCGCCGCCTCCTGGAACAGGGTGTCCGAGTGCCCGGCCTGGGCACCCCAAGCTTCGCACCCTACGAAGCCAATGTGGATTTTGAGATCCGGTGCTGTCCTGTCTCCCCTTTGCCCTACTCCTACCCCAGCCCCCTCAGGCGGCCCTTGCCAGCTGACATACCACTCTTCCAGGTTCATGGTGGATGCTGACATTGTAGGATGCAACTGGTTGGAGCTGCCAGCTGGAAAGTACGTTCAGAGGGCAGAGAAGAAGGTAAGAGCACCCTGGGGTGGGGGCGGGGAGCCAGGACCTGGTGCCGATGTCGCCCCTACTATGTGCAGCCTGCTACCTTTCCCCAGGCTACCCTGTGTCAGCTGGAGGTGGACGTGCTGTGGTCAGATGTGATCAGTCACCCACCAGAAGGGCGGTGGCAGCGCATTGCACCCCTGCGTGTGCTTAGCTTTGACATTGAGTGCGCTGGCCGAAAAGGTTTGTCCCAAGACCCTGGGCTCCTCCTCTCCTCCTCTCCGTCTGGGCATTGGTGATGTGCCAGGCCTCTGTGGAGGGGTGAGTGGGAGGAAGGAGTGCTCCCTACAGAGAGACCCCTGAGTGCAAATGTACCAGGGCCTGGGACTGTCCCACCCTTGTGGCTGGAACAGGGGCTGGAGCTGAGAGGCCAAGGGTGAGCAGGTGTGGGGACAATGGACAGACCGGAACGGGACGAGCAGGAATGAGGTCCTGTGTCGTCCTCTCTGCAGGCATCTTCCCTGAGCCTGAGCGTGACCCCGTGATCCAGATCTGCTCTCTGGGGCTGCGCTGGGGGGAGCCGGAGCCATTCTTGCGTCTGGCACTCACACTGCGGCCCTGTGCCCCCATCCTGGGTGCCAAAGTGCAGAGCTATGAGCGGGAAGAAGACCTGCTCCAGGTGGGTCCTCCCTCCTCAGGCGCCACCTGCCCTGTGTCCCCAGCCATGCCAGTGACCCTTCTCTAGAGTGACACCATGTCCTTGGGGGCTGTGCATTTTGGGCTAAATGTTTTCCTGAGTTCCAGGGTGTTTTTGCAAGTGCGGAGGTTGTCTTGGACATTCTGAAGTGAAGGTAACTGAGGTAAAGACAGCCTGGTTGGCCTTGGTGTCCCCTCCACAGGCCTGGGCCGACTTCATCCTTGCCATGGACCCTGATGTGATCACTGGCTACAACATTCAGAACTTTGACCTCCCATACCTCATCTCTCGGGCACAGACCTTAAAGGTGAGGGAAGCTGGATCTTTTCCCATCCCCCAGGCCAGCCGGCGCTCCGGAGTCCCAGGTGAACCTTACTTCACTATGGCTGGAGCCAGAAGTTCGTCACTGTTGACAGGAGGTGCCTTGAGAGTCTGGCCCTCCACACCATCACCGCATCACTGTTGCTGCCTCTATAGCCAGGCCTTCATTAGAGTTCACTGGCAAGGGGGGAGGGGGAACGAGGGCATGGAAGAAGGAAAGGGGTGCTCGCTTTGGAGTGTGGCAAAGGCTGGGTGCTGTGGGAAGGGAGCACGTGAGCCTTTTCACACTAGCCACTGTGACCAGCCTTTTCACACTAGCCACTGTGTGACCCTCTGGGTGTTCTAGGATGCTGGTGTTAGTGAGCCTGAGGGCGGGCGGGCCCTCCTGGGCCTGGTTCTGATGGTATGCTTCCTGGGCTGCATCTGCTTGGGCCTTTCTTCTGTGCCTCAGTCAAGTCTCCCTTGGTCCTTTTTCTAGGGCAAGCTCTGTTCCAAGACGGGTCCTGGGTGATGCACAGAGGGGACTCAGCATTATTTGGAGCTTCATTTCAGCCCAAATAGGATACGCTGTATTATTTTTCTACTTTCGGCATCTGTAGCCCATTTGGTGATGAGTAGGCAGAGCTGACCTTACTGCCCAGCTGCAGGGAGACCCTACCCTCATGGACCGGGCATCTCACCCTCAGCCCCTCTCCCCTAAGACCCTCTCTCTGCTGGACTATACCCCAGCGGCGCCCCTGTTGGCTTCTCTCTGTCCCCCCTCCCCTGAATAGTCCATGTCTCTACCTATAGCCCATCAGGCCCCCAGTGTCTCAGTCTCCCCAGGGCTATAGCTCTCAGCTCTGTCCCTGATCTATACCTCATCCCACCCAAGTGGTCTCTGCCTGCAGCGAATCTTCTCCAGACCCAGAGACGCCATGGCTGGTCTCTGTCTCTGTTCTGAGGGCCTAAGGCTAGCTTCAGAGTTGAGCTGACGGGCCTGTACCACAGCAAGGTTCTCTCCATGGTTCTCTTCAGGTGGACCGCTTCCCTTTCCTGGGCCGCGTGACTGGTCTCCGTTCCAACATCCGTGACTCCTCCTTCCAATCAAGGCAGGTCGGCCGGCGGGACAGTAAGGTGATCAGCATGGTGGGTCGTGTTCAGATGGACATGCTGCAGGTATGTAGAAAACCCACCCACCTGGGGCTCCACCCTGACCCACCCACCTAAGTACCACAGACCCTCTAGACCCCATCCCACAACTCTTGGGGCTGAGAGTGCTCTGCACCAGAGAAATCCTTCCCCACACCTCTGAGGCCCCACCCCACCCCACCCTGCGCAGGTGCTGCTTAGGGAATACAAGCTCCGCTCCTACACGCTCAATGCTGTGAGTTTCCACTTCCTGGGTGAGCAGAAGGAGGACGTTCAGCACAGCATCATCACCGACCTGCAGGTGCCGCCACTCGACCAAGTCCCTCCCCGCCTCCCCCCTGGCTGAGCCCCTGACTGAGCCCCTGACCCCACGTGCCCATCCCCAGAATGGGAACGAACAGACGCGCCGCCGCCTGGCCGTGTACTGCCTGAAGGACGCCTATCTGCCACTCCGACTACTCGAGCGCCTTATGGTGCTGGTGAACAATGTGGAGATGGCGCGTGTCACGGGTGTACCCCTCGGGTACCTGCTTACCCGGGGCCAGCAGGTCAAGGTCGTGTCTCAGCTGCTGCGCCAGGTGAGGGACTGTGCCTGATTGGCCACACACGTGTGCACACCCTACCTGGTACCCGGATACTCAATCCACCCTTTCTCTAGGCCATGCGCCAGGGGCTGTTGATGCCTGTGGTCAAGACTGAGGGCGGTGAGGACTACACGGGAGCCACAGTCATTGAGCCCCTCAAAGGGTAAGGACCCTGCTGGGCACAGTGGGACACTTGTCATCCCAGCACTCGGGAGGAGTTCAAGGGCAGCCTGGACTACTTGAGACCCTGTATGTAAGAATGTTAAAAAGGAAAGGCCCTGGGGTCGGGGCTGGATGGGGCTGACTCCCCCATTCTCCCTCAGGTACTATGATGTCCCCATTGCCACCCTGGACTTCTCCTCCCTGTACCCATCCATCATGATGGCCCATAATCTGTGCTACACCACGCTGCTCCGACCCGGGGCTGCCCAGAAGTTGGGGTATGCTGCCTTGGTCCAGGGTGCCCCCCAAACCACCCTGAGCCCCGGATTCAGGGCTTGGTAGATCAGGTCCAGGGAAAGGGAGACATGGGAGTCAGGGATTTGATGGGCTGTGGATGTGGCTGACAGAGAGGCTGAAGCAGGTCCTGGGGGTGGGGGGGCTTGAGGACAGAGGTCGGCCTGGGGGAGCTGGGTAGTTCAGAGCCCAGCCTCCTGTGTCTCCTTCCCCAGCCTTAAACCAGACGAGTTCATCAAGACACCCACTGGGGATGAGTTTGTGAGGTCATCTGTACGGAAGGGCCTCCTGCCCCAGATCCTGGAGAACCTGCTGAGTGCCCGGAAGAGGTGGGCTGTGGGCTCTGCCCTGCCTTAGTGCTCAGCTCCCCCGTGCTGACTTGGCCCTGGTATTCTGCAGCTGTGTCTGCATTAGATGAGGTGCCTTTCCAGGTATTACCCTGTGCCTGGTGGGCCTGCGTTCTGAGTGGTGCACAGCATATCCAGCTATATTGGCACCCCTTTCCAGTCAGGCACCCTGACCAGTGTCCCTGCCGGGGTGCCTGTTGGAGATCCACGGTCCCCATGAATGGCCTCCGTCCTGCCTCCACCTAGGGCCAAGGCTGAGCTAGCTCAGGAGATGGACCCCCTGCGGCGACAGGTCTTGGACGGACGGCAGCTGGCACTAAAAGTGAGTGCCAACTCTGTGTACGGCTTCACTGGTGCCCAGGTGGGCAAGCTGCCGTGTTTGGAGATCTCCCAGGTAAGCCCTTGGGACCCCGATAGGCGGCTGGATTACTGGCCGCCTGCATTAAGGTGTCGGTTTAGTCAGGGGGTGTGCCAGCATGGCAGGAGCCACAGATTCAGTCAGATCATGCTCTGGACCCTGTGTACAGAGTCATCAGAGACCAGAGTACCTGTCCTTGGTGCTCGTTGCTCACAGTCTAGTAGGACAGGGACTCTGGTCAGGTCATGGTTATGGTACAGTAGCTTACAGGGCTCTCTGCCAGTGGCTCAGGTAAGGGATGCGCTCCAGATGCTGGGTCACTGGGCATCCCTACCCTAGCAGCTGCCCCTCTGCATACCTCTCCCACATCCCCGTGGAGGGGTGGGGTGGGGGGCATGGCCAGGCTGGATCCGGCGGGTCACTTGATGTTGGCCTCTGTCCCAAGTGTGAGGACCCTAGTGAGGACCTTGGCCAGTACCAGCTGGAACAGGAATAGGAAAGAACTGCCCCCACCCCCTCACCAACTTGACAGCTCTGGGTTCACACAGAAACAGATTGCAGTGAGAGACGTGTGGTCTGGGTGCGGCCGTGCGTGATCTGGAGCTGACCCTATCTATCGTAAGGGAGCCTGAGGGGCCGCTACTCTGTCTCGTCACAGACCTGGTACTTGGCTGTCTCAGCAGTGAGGGGTAGCGGTCAGGAACATTTCCCAGTGAGGGGTAGCGAGGGACATTCCCTAGCAAGGTGGCAGGATTTTCACAGGATGGGTTACAGGGTTTAGAGGCTGAGCGCCTAACAGAAGCTGTTGTTACCTCAGCTCCGGCTCCCAGAATCCCAGAGTCCCTGTTACCTCACCTCCTGAGCAGAGTTCTCTGGTGTGACTCAAGGGCTCAGGGAGGCCGATTGCCTGGAAGGGTGCCCAGGCACTCAGGTGTCTCCCAGGAGCTGGGCCCCTAGCCAGGCCCGCCTCTGCTGCAGTCACCTCCCGCCTGCCTGCCGTCCTCACTCCTAGCAGCCCACAGAGATGGGGTGAGCCAAAGGAGCCACTGACAACCCTGTCTGTCTCTCATGCCTCTTATGGCGGGATAACAAGCTACAGAGTCATCCCAGAATAAAATTTGGAAAAAGGAGCGCAGAGCAGATGCACAAAAGACAAGTCAGATGTGGCTTCCTCAGCTGTCCCATGACCTCATGAAACCCAGGCAGGCAGAGACCGTTCTGCTTGTCACGCCCCGGTACCCAGCCAGCCTCATCCCCATCTGTAAGATGGCAGAGACATCAGGGTGTGGTGGTGCCTGCACTTCCATCTGTTTGTGAGGCTGTGAGGCTGGGCGGGAGGCCTGTAAGAAGACTGGGGATCTAGCACAATGGTATAGCCCCTTCTTAAAAGCTTCCAGTGAGGGGCTGGGTGTGGCCCAGTGGTAGAACCTTTGCCACTCTGCATGAGCCCCTGGCTGCATTCCCAGGGAGGGAGTGGCTCTTTGTCCCCTGAGAATGCACATCTTGGGGCAGCAGTCCTGTTTGATAGGCTGATGGTGTGCAGTCCATGATGCTTAAAAGTGGCAGGGGTGTGTCCTCTCGGACCCAGCCGTTCCAGCTTCTGTGTCCCCATCCTCCCTGGTTTTGTCCCTAACAGAGTGTCACTGGGTTCGGGCGGCAGATGATTGAGAAAACCAAGCAGCTGGTGGAGTCCAAGTACACCGTGGAAAATGGCTACGATGCCAACGCCAAGGTCAGGGCTTGCCCGCTCTCCAGGGGCCCTGTGGTCACACCTGCCCACTCTCCAGGGACCCCGGGCTTCCTACCATGGCAGCTCCTGGGTTGACAAGAAGCATCCTTTACGCATGTACCCTGGCAGGTAGTCTACGGTGACACTGACTCTGTGATGTGCCGGTTTGGCGTCTCCTCTGTGGCTGAGGCAATGTCTCTGGGGCGGGAAGCTGCAAACTGGGTATCCAGTCACTTCCCGTCGCCCATCCGGCTGGAGTTCGAGAAGGTGCGAGCATCCTCTATACTCCGCTCAGGGAAACATTAGGGGTCTTATCAACTAGTGATGGCCTATGACAGTGCATTAGTGTGGGGGTCCCCAGGCTGGGAGTCTTGCAGTGATCTGGGTTGTAGCTGAGGCCTCTGTTGTGCAAGCCAGTGGTACATTTTAGATCTGTCTGCATGTATGTGGTTCCAGTCCTCACCAGATGCTCAAACAAGACACCCCTGGCTTCTCATCCAGGGTTATCTCAGCTCAGGGCTCACTTGACTTTTACAGTGTCACCTGTCTGGATTTCATAATTTCGGGGCCAGCTCTAGGCCTATGGAATTATGTCAAGTGGGTTTCTGGGGTGCTGGAGAGCGTTGGGCCTTCTTAGGATTCATTCCTCACCTGTTGTGTTTCTGACGGGTCTCGGGATTCAGGGTGGAGGAACGTGCACAGGCTCACTTACCGCCCCTGGGTCCTTTCCAGGTTTACTTTCCATACCTGCTCATCAGCAAGAAGCGCTATGCTGGCCTGCTCTTCTCTTCCAGCTCTGACGCCCATGACAGAATGGACTGCAAGGGCCTGGAGGCTGTGCGCAGGGACAACTGTCCCCTGGTGGCCAACCTCGTTACATCCTCCCTGCGCCGTATCCTCGTGGACCGGTGTGTGTGTGTGTGTGTGTGTGTGTGTGTGTGTGTGTGTCTCACTTAGGCCAAGAAGTCAGCCTCCCGCAGACCTAGGGACCTCTCACCCTCGTACCCTACCTTGGGAACCCAGGTGGCTTGCGGGTGGGGCAGTGGTAAATCAGTCTGGCAGCTGTGACTGCCTGTGGCCTTTCCCGCCTTTGTGCTTAACCCCAACCCCAGTGTCAGCCCAGAGTGCAAGATGCCTAGATCCTAGCTAGTAGAAGTTGTAGCCCATCCCATAGTGCCTGTCGACATCCCCCCCCCCCCCCAGGGATCCTGATGGGGCAGTAGCCCATGCGAAGGACGTCATCTCGGACCTGCTGTGCAACCGCATAGACATCTCCCAGCTGGTCATCACCAAAGAGTTGACCCGAGCAGCAGCCGACTACGCTGGCAAGCAGGCTCATGTGGAGCTGGCTGAGAGGTGAGCAGCCACACACACAGCCTCCTGCAGCTGGCTCCACTCCACCCTCCCCAAACCTCATCCAACCCCCTTATCCGCAGGATGAGGAAGCGTGACCCCGGCAGTGCGCCCAGCCTGGGCGACCGAGTCCCCTATGTGATCATCGGTGCCGCTAAGGGTGTGGCCGCGTACATGAAGTCGGAGGTCAGGCCCACCTGGGCTGGGCCCCTCCCAGAATCTCACTTCCGCTTTCCTCAGGGTGGCCAGGCTTAGTGTAGTGCCTCCCTGGGCAGAGTTAGCTGCTGTGCCCTCCCCACCCTGGGTGCCAGCTCTGTGTCTTTGTCATCTCCAGCCTGGATGCATCTGACCCCTGTAACCCTTCCATGGACCTTCTCCCATAGGGAAACTGACTCTTGGCGATCTGAGGGCCCCCACCCAGACCCAGAGTCACAGCTCCAGGCCCACCCCTTTACCATAGCCTGCAGATGTGGTGTGTAGCTCTCCAGCCCCTAGCCCATGCCCCTCAGCCATTGGTGACCCTGGCCTGCCCACAGGACCCCCTGTTCGTGCTGGAGCACAGCCTGCCCATCGATACTCAGTACTACCTGGAGCAGCAGCTGGCCAAGCCGCTCTTGCGCATCTTTGAGCCCATCCTGGGTGAGGGCCGTGCAGAGTCTGTGCTGCTGCGTAAGTGGACCGCCCAGGAGGGAGTGTGAGCGGGGAAGGGGCAGAGGCAGGGACAAGGCCATTCAGCTTCCCTCCCGTAGGCGGTGACCACACACGATGCAAAACTGTGCTCACCAGCAAGGTGGGCGGCCTCCTGGCCTTCACCAAGCGCCGCAACTGTTGCATTGGCTGCCGCTCTGTAATCGACCATCAAGGTGAGATCTGAGTTACAGCCCTTATACCCACTGGTTGGGCCCTGCCACAGGACTCCATTCTGCCTGCACTCCAATGGAGGGTCCTCGCCCGCCCCGGGGTTCCCCAGGGGAGTTTTCCCCACACACTTGGGCCCTTGTTCTCTTGCCTCTGGGGACTTTCAGGAGCTGGGATGGGCAGCGGGAAGGGGGGGGGGGATGCAGGGATGGAGACTCGGGCCTGGCTTCGTCCCAGCACCTCTGTGCTCACCCACCCCACCCCCAGGAGCCGTGTGTAAGTTCTGTCAGCCACGGGAGTCAGAGCTCTATCAGAAGGAGGTGAGTGAGGCAGGGAGGGAGCTGGAGCAGGCCTGATCCGTGCAGCCCTGCTCAAGCCACTTGTGTCCCCAGGTGTCACACCTGAATGCCCTGGAAGAACGGTTCTCTCGCCTCTGGACACAGTGCCAGCGCTGCCAGGGCAGCTTGCATGAAGATGTCATCTGTACCAGGTGTGCCCTCTCCCTCCTGCCACCAGACTCCTGACCCAGCTGTGGGACCTCACTGCAGAATGGGCAGGGTCTGCCTGGGCTTGGTCTCTGCTTGGCCTCCCCCAGGGTGGGGCCGGGCTTTCCCCAGGGAACAGGCGGGCGGGGCGGGTTCCCACGCCAGGTGACAGCTGATATACGGCTGGCTACCTCTCAGGGTACTTACTGCTGTTATCAGCTTCCCTGTGCCCACTAAGCAAACAGCCCCCTCCCCTGGGTGGGCAGCAGGAAGGGGTCAAAGTCCTGGGAACAGCCCCTGACCACCATCCTCTGCAGCCGTGACTGTCCCATCTTCTACATGCGCAAGAAGGTACGCAAGGACCTGGAAGACCAGGAACGGCTACTGCAGCGCTTTGGACCGCCCGGCCCTGAGGCCTGGTGACCTGACAAGGGACAGGGAATAAAGTTCAGGTGTTTTGCTACTCGCAGTGTGTGTTGTGGTCTTTGGGAACAGGTTGGTTTTCGTGGTACAGACTCTGTACAACCCTCCGGAACCCAGTGCACCTGCCTGTGTCCACGCAGGACTGACATCTCTTCCCCTCTGAAACCCAGCATGGGACCCTACTATTCTGTTTTGCCCCTCCCCAGGGGACTGGTGGCCACCCAGCTGGCATCAGGTGCCGTCCATGCCTGGGGCAATCCCTAGCACATCTCAGGGCAGCATGGGACCCTCCCTGTTACGGCACGGCCACGGAGTTGCTCCCACCAGAGGGTCCTGGTGGTCTGTCCCTGGGCTTCATGCTCCCTGCCATCCTGCCCTGGTCACCATTGGTCCCTCTGGCATCCTGTCCCCAGGGCCTGCAAATCCTTTGTCTCACTCCCCTTTCTCAGCAATTCTCTCCATGTCAGCCTTACATCCCCAATAGTGGGGATCCCCAAATCCAGATGGCTCCTAGGCCCACCCTCCCTGCCATGTGACCAGAGGGTTGTGCAATCCAGACCCCTCCCAGAGGGGATTTTTGAGGAGGGCCCCCATGGCCCGCCCCTGGGGGTGGGTGGGCGGGGGCTGGGCCAAATATATATAGGGGTGGTGGCCAGGGCCAGCCTAGCCTGCTCTGAACCGCCATGCTTGCTCTGGAGGCTGCACAGTAAGTGGGTAACCCCCAAACCTGTTCTTGGGCCCCCCTGCCCACTCAGCACGGCATCCTCAGCTTCTGTGACCCCCAGAAGCAGGTGGTAAGGGGGTGATTCTCCATCAGCTCTGTCTTTCTAGACAAGGTTCCAGAGATGGCATGTTCTGGAGACACCCCCACCCCACCCCCTGCCCCGACCCTATCCTGCCCTGGTGCTCCCAGGTGTGCCGTCTGTCCTCGACAGTATTGCATGGCTCATTTCCTGGCACTCAGCACCTTGAGTTCTGTCTGTCTCTACTTTCTTCTGTCCAGCCGATTCCTTTGGTTTCTGGTTCTGCCCTGGCTGCCCATCCTGGGGTACAAGAAATGAGCTGCTTAGCTCTAACCCCCCCCCCACACACACACACACTGTGTTCCTTGCTAGCCTGGATCTTTAGTTCATTGCTGCTCCTAGTCTCAGCCAAACTTATTAAGACACTCAAACCCAGTCCTCTGACCACCCTGTCCCCAGCTGTCTGGGGACTTTCTCCCCTACTTTCCCTGCCTCCCCCAGCGTCTGTACATGCAAATCCCAGGGACACTGGGGGACATTTGCCTGGTATCCGCCCCCTACTTCCTGTCCCGATAGGGTTGTGGGGGGGACTGGGGAGAAAGGCTGGGCGCACACAGGGACAGCCCACAGACTGCAGAGCTGTGGTGGGTGATCACAGCTGCCACCATCTCCCCTCTGGGCCCCACAACCACTTTGAGACTCAGGTGGCTGAGGGCGGCCCTGACATGCCCCTGTGTCTCTCTCCTGCCAGGCTGGACGGCCCACACTTAAGCTGTTTGGTGAGTTGGAGCCCCCCCCCCCCCACTCCCCGGGTATGTAGCACCCGGCATGGCCCTTGGGAACTAACCTTACTAAGATCATCTACTTCTGGCCCAGTTTCCAGTCTCTGTCTCTCTGTCAACCTGACCCCCATCTCCGCCACACCCGTTATTTTTCTCAAACTCGGAGCTACTTCTGAGACCTGTGTACCTGTCTAGCCCTGTATGACCTCTTCTTTAGAGTTATGGATCTTACACCTTTTTGTTTGTTTGTTTTGTTTTGTTTTTTCGAGACAGGGTTTCTCTGTATAGCCCTGGATGTCCTGGAACTCACTCTGTAGACCAGGCTGGCCTCAAACTCAGAAATCTGCCTGCCTCTGCCTCCCGCATGCTGGGATTAAAGGCGTGCGCCACCATGCCCGGCTAGATTTTACACTTTTTAACTGTAGTATTTTGGACACTGTATTTCCAACAGTTTTGAACTCATAACCCAACAATGAGACTTCTCCTATGGTGGTGGAGAAGCCCTTCTGCCTTGTGTTTTGTTGGCCTTTGTTGGTTTGGTTTGGTTTGAACTGAGACAGGATTTCTCCTGCCTGACTTTCCGACTCCCTAGGTGCCCCACAGTACTGGGGATGTCCACGAGAGACACCTGACGTGTAGGTTATTTAAAACGGATGTCCTGGGTGTGCATCAGCGAGTGCCTTCATGCTGTATACCTCTGTAGCCATTACCAGACCCAGATCTAGAAATTTTCCATTGTTCTGGAGTCCCTTCCTAGGCGGTCTCACCCAATATTTTATACTGATTCATTTGAATGTTTCCAGTGACTTATATTTAGGTCTGTGGGGCACCTGGCCTCTTTCCTTCCGTGGAGTGTTAGGTACCTATTCTCTCCTGTTGCTGCATGGTCCACTGCCCACCAGAGCAGCCGTGGTTTGTTTATCCCTCTCACTGAGATGTTTGTGGTCTGGGGTCTGAGCAGAGCTGCCTGAGGATGCTCTGTGCGTAGAGGTTTCCGTCTCCGCTGCACAAACAGGAGTCGATGGGTAGCACACATCTGCTTCAGGTCTAGTCTCACGGCCTCTACAAGGGCTGTGGCTGAAGGTGGTGAATGCACGTTACCCCATACTCATTGGATGAGGCTAAACAGCTGTTCCAAGTTCTGGGCCAGCCTGAGCTACAGAGTGGGTTTCTTGGGTACTAGTTGCTTACTGGACACTACCAGGTTTCCTTGAGGGTCAGAGCCATGGCAGATGCTAGCTTCTGGGTGTGTCTTATTCATGGATCCAGTCTCTGGGTCTCTATTTGTTTCTGTCCCCATCAGCCCTTCCCCCCCTCACCTGTCTGTCAGTCTTCCCCAAGGTTGGGGAGGGAGTGTCTCCAAGGCCTGAGATGACCCTGTCCTCACTCCGCCAGTACCCAGAAGGTGTCTTCTATGACCTGGACAGCTGCAAGCCCTTCAGTTACCCAGATTCAGATGGGGGCCTTGGTGAGTGACCCCAGCTTCATGCCATCTTGGGCCCAGTTCACAGAGGGTGACCTGAGGCTCATGGGAGCTTTCCCCTCAGCAGGGCAGCCCCTCCCCAAGCCACCTCTTCCCCCACCTCCCGCCCATCTGCTCCCCCATGCAAATCCTGGGGTCAGAGATTTGCACAGCTTACAAAGGCCCCTCTGTGTGGGACCTTGAGGGTGCGGGTCTCGGACCTCCTTCAGCTACTAACTCTGACCCTTCTCCCAGACTCGACATGGGGCTGGACAGAGGCCCCGCCTGCTCCTGCCATCGCTCCCTATGAGGCCTTCGATCCTGCTACGGCTGCCTTTGCCCACTCCCAGACCGTGCAGCTCTGTTATAGCCATGGTCCTACCCCCTCCACCTACAGCCCCATGGGGACCCTCGACCCAGCCCCCAGCTTGGAGGCCCTGGGGCCTGGCCTCCAGGTATTCCCCCCAGAGGACTTCACCAGCCAGGTGAGGAGCAGGGACAGCATAGAGCGAGAGCTCCCACTTCACATTTCCTGTACAACCTCTGAGATGAACTTTGGGATTGGGGGGTGGGGGAGCACCAGAACACCCTTCCAAGGTAACTCAAGTGTCCCCTGGGCTCCACACTGTATACATCCGTTCAGAGGGCAGGCCCTACCCATGCCATCTGCTGGCTGTATAGCTTGGGGGGCAACTGCCTCGACCTCTCTGTGTATTGGGACAAGGACCAAGGCCAGTGTCTACACTGTACAGGAAGATGTAGACCCAAGTAGTGAGAGCCACAGAGGTGGGGAGGACGGAGGGAGTGCTGTGCAGGTGACCCTGGGCAGAGGTGGGGAGGACCAAGAGTGATGTGCAGGTGACCCCGGTCTCCCACAGACCCTGGGCTCCTTGGCTTATGCTCCATACCTCAGCCCTGTGCCATCAGAGGAAGGCGACATCCTACTGGACAGCCCCGCCCTGGAGGTCTCGGACAGTGAGTCAGACGAGGCCCTCTTGGCTGGCTCCGAGGGGAGGGGATCTGAGGCAGGTATGTGGGGTGGAGATTTAGTGGGGATGCTGACTGGGAGTGGGGGAGAGGATGCAGGAACCAGGGCTCCCTAAACACTAATACTTCTCAAGGACGTTCCCGGATCCATGCTACTTGTTGCCTGTGTGACCTTGGTCAAGGGCATTGACCTTTCTGTGCCTCGGTTTCCATTGTGCACAAAGACACAGTAACAGCCAAAGGAAACCCAGTACATACCCACAGTCCCCCTCTCCTTACACCTCTGTGTCTGACAACCTTTCAATCCAGTTCTTCTCTGTTGGACCTCAGGTTCCCATATGTAAAACCAGTCATCTTGTTTATACTCTCGCACTCAGTGGAGGGAATCTAAGCACGGGGCTCTATCACTGAGCCAAGCCTCACCCTCTTACTTTGAAAAGACAGACAGTCTCACTAAGTTACCCAGGCTGATCTTGAACTTGGTGATCTTTTCTCAGCCTCTGGAGTAGTTGGAATACTAGGTCCCAGCCAACCAGGCCCAACTCCGTTGTGAAAACTAAAGGGTGGCAAGGGGCTGTAGATCTGGGGGTTCCTTTAACGGACTTCCCCCCTCTTAACGCTGGTATCCAACACCCTGCAGGTGCACGCAAGAAGCTGCGCCTGTACCAGTTCTTGCTCGGGTTGCTCCTCCGCGGGGACATGCGCGAGTGCGTGTGGTGGGTGGAGCCAGGTGCTGGCGTCTTCCAGTTCTCCTCCAAGCACAAGGAGTTGTTGGCTCGCCGCTGGGGCCAGCAGAAGGGCAACCGCAAGCGCATGACGTATCAGAAGCTGGCCCGAGCGCTGCGCAACTATGCCAAGACAGGCGAAATCCGCAAGGTCAAACGCAAGCTCACCTACCAGTTTGACAGCGCGCTGCTGCCAGCCGCCCGGCGTGCCTGAGCGCTCCGCTAAGGACCCCTTTCTGGCCCCTAAGTCCCATGGAGCCCCATATGAGGGCAGTCAGGGTCCTCAGCTCTCCCTAGGCCTCCCCAGAGTTTCCTGTGCCCTGTATGGGATTCCAATGCAGGGTGGTCGTGTTTGAGGGCGCACTGGCCATTCTATACGGTTTCAGAGCGGCAGGTTTCTCTGTGGGGACCCCTGGTGTCTACGGTTCCAGAATCCGCAGATCCTTCTTGCGAGTCCTGTGAGCTCACATGCCATCGCACCAGCAGGTGGCGCTGTCTACAGCCCCCAAACCCTTGTTTGTTGGCCAGATAGGTCGGTCCCTCTGTCCTCCCCTGAAGCCCTTGTTAGATCTGAGGTCTAGTTATGTTTAGAGCTCTCTGAGAACCCTGTGCCACCTGTGTGTGACTTTTCTCTGCGTCCGTTTATGACTTCTGTTTGTTTGAAACAGGGTCTCATTATGTAGCTCAGGCTGGCCCCCAACTTGTAACAATCGTCCTGCCTCGGCCTCCTGAGTGTTGGGATGACAAGGGTGCATCATCACACCAGGCCTTTTCCTTTTTTGAGAGAAGATTTTACTGTGTAACCCGGGCTGGACTATTCTCAAGCTAGTGGTGGTCCTCTTGCCTCGGGCATCTCTTGGGACTCTCTGGGATCTATGTCCGAGTTGAAATGTTGGGAAAGGTAGGGCGGGAGGTTCAGTGAGTCTTATAGGTTGGGTCCTCCCTTCTGGGATCCTCTGATCATATAGGAAGTTCTTTAGGTTCTCGGCAGCCCTGCATTCACACACTGACCGTGCTGTTTGAGGTGCGACCTGCATGTTGTGTTTGAGGGTCATACCGGCACTTGGCCAGTTTGGGATGTGTGGCAGAGGTATGGCCGATTCCTTTTATTTTTGAGATTGGGTCTTATGTAGCTCAGGCTGGTCTTGAACCCACTGTGTAGCTGAGGATGACCTTGAGCCCTCGCCTCAGCCAGAATGCTCAGATGTGAGGCAGCATGCCACGGGACGGTTTCTTTCCCTTTTCTTAAGTCAAGGTCTATTTGTGTAGCCCAGGCTGGCTTCAAGCTCATAACACTCTTCCTGCCTCCGTGTCTGGAACTACGAACATGTCTTACCACCACACTGTGCTTGCCCATGCCATGGGTAGACAGACAGACTTCTAGAGTTGGTCACCCCCCACCCACAAGGCAGGCAAATTAAGTCCCTGCAGGTGCTTTCTTCGGAGGAAGGCCCGCTTTCACAGTGATCTGTCAAGCTAGAGAGCACACCCACAATCCAGATATCTAAGTGTGAATCTTTGGACAATCTTTGTGACTTCTGGCCAGCTTTTCTGGGGCCAGCCTCTGTCCAGGTGTCTGCCCAGGACCCTGCTCAGTGTCTGTCTGTCTCACACCAGTGACTTCTCACACCCGCCTGTTCCGACCCAGTCTTTTCCTTTCAAGTGCTGCAGGCCAAGTAGGCTCAAACTGTGGGTTTGTCTTGGGCGTCCATAGCAGAATCAGAACCCAGAGCTTTGAAGCCTGAGTGAGGGGGGGGGATGGGGGAGGGGAGGTGCACTCAGGCTTCCTTCTCTCTGAGAAACAGAGGAAGACCACGATGACGAAGAGGTCCTTAAAGCTCTTTGCCACCCCAGTGAGCCTTTGACACACCAGAACTCACCTCTGTGGGTGGCCAGGAGGGGGAAGAGGGATCATGGAAGTTCCAGATGTCCATGTGGTCAAGGCTAAACTGTACCAAATAAAATTATTTCTCATCACCATTTTCATCACATGCATAATAAATAAAGCATACATCAAAATTAAGCCGTCTTGGGACCCTTTATCAGGAACTGCCCCCTGCCCCTCTACATGAACTCTTCTGAGACTGTGGCAGTTATACGGAGGGAGGGGGAGGGAGGGGAGGAAGGTGGTGGGCCAGGCTGGGGCTTGAATGAGGAAACCACCGTTTCCCAACCTTGCTTTTCTGCTCACCCCTCCATTCCAGACGTCTGACTTTCGTGTGTTTGTTTGGTTTTTGGTTTTTGGTTTTTTTTTTTGAAGATAGGCTCTTCCTTACATTGTAGTTCAGGCTGGTCTTGAAGTCACGCTGATGGCCCTGTCTCAGCTCAGTCTCTGGAGTTCCGGGATACAGGGGTGTGTCACTACAATGGGTCGCAGTGCCACTTGCCTGCTCCCTAGGGAGCGAGGTGGAAGTTTTTGCACCGCAACCAATGACGTGACAGGACTTTGTGCCCCCAGAAGTCAGGAAGCTTCCGACTGTTAGGGGATTTTTTTTTTTTTTTTTTTGAAAGTAGAAAGGAGGGAGGGACGCAAAAAGTAAAAGGGTGGGGGACCGACCCTGGTCCCTCACCTGGTCCCTTCCTCTGACACCCTTTTGGGCCAGCCACACCTGTGGTTCCCCAAGAGTCCCTCTCCTCCTCCTTACCCGCTCCTTCCCTCTGGTGCTGGGAAGGAGCCCGGCCCGGGCAGCCCTCCAGGGCCTTCCCGGCCTCTCTGCACTTGGCCGGTGACGGGCAGCCGGCCAGGCCGCTCCCATGGGGACCCGGACCAGAACAGGGCGGGAGGGGACACCGAGAACTCTTCCCCGAGGCCGGCACCCGTCCTGCCTACGCGGGGGAAATCGGACTATCCTTCCCGGCTCTGGTTTCTAGAAAACTCCTGACTGGGGTTGGCTAAGAAAGGCTTCCAGAACCCGCCCCGCCCTCCCCGTACACCTGAGACTTCCAGCCCCCCACGCCCCTTCTCAAGACCCAGGATTCCGCTCTCTTTTTCCTTTTCTTTTTTCCTCCTCTTTCTTTGCCCCTACACAAGTGCCCTCTCTGCTTCCTCCCTCTCCCCATCTTGTGCTCTGGCCGCTTCCTCCTTCTTCCCCTCCTTATTCATCCAGGACCTAAGAATCTAGACCCCTGTGCCCCCAGACTCTGGGGTTCCAGTTCCCCTCTTTCTGAGGTCAGGCAGCCTTCACCTTTGCACCTCCACAGACTCAGGTGTCCAAGCACCCCACCCCATCCCCACTAGGGCCCTGGCATCCCTCCACTCCTGTCTGCTCGCTATTTCTCGCCCTTTAGAGCATGCAAGAGGAATGCGGGGCGGCCCTGCGCTGCCTCCTGGGAGTCTCGAGACTCCATAAAGGGCTCCTCCTGGAGACCCACCTGTCCCTGCTAGGGCCTGGCCACAGCCACTGCGGTCCCAAGTCCTGGGAGCAGGAGAAGGTCGCCGACATGCCTGAGGCTAAACCAGGTGGCTGGCCCGAAACCTTCTTGGGGGTGGGGGTGGGGGTCGGGTGGAGGGTAGGGTGCAGACAAAGGGATGCCTACTATGGGAGGAGGGGGTCCTTTGCCTGTTCCTACATCTAGGTAGAGTGTAGGTTCCTTTTCTGCTTGGGGAAGAGGGACCCTTTCTATGTGCACAGATGGGTCTCTTCCTAATGCAGGGCCGACCCTGAGGTCTACTGTCTGTGTAGGGTCGGGAGTCCCCCTTCCTCTTCGGGGACTGGGAGACCCATCTTGGGTAGAAATCTCAGTTGTGCAATTATAAATTGGCCTCGGTTTTCTTTCTCTGTCTCTGTCTCCCTCTCTCTTTGCTCCCTCACCCCACCCCCGCCCCCAAACCCTCCAGGCTGTCCTCAAACTCACTCTGGAGCTAAGGCTGGAAGGGAAGTCCTAATCATACTGCCTCAGTCTACCAAGACTGGACGGCAGGCATGGGCTACCACACCTGCTGGGGGCCTCCTTTTCTTCTTTCCTTCCTTCCTTCCTTTTCCTTTCTTTTCTTTTTTTTTTTTTTTTTTTTTTTTGTCTTTTTTTTTTCCCTTTTTCTTTTTGGTTTTTCAAGACAGGGTTTCTCTGTGTATCCCTGGCTCTGGCTGTCCTAGAACTAGCACAGTAGATCAGGTTGGTCTCAAACTCACAAGAGATCCACCTGCCTCTGCCTCCCAAGTGCTGGGATTAAAGGCGTGCGTCACCACAGCCTGGCAATACAATTTTTTTTTTCCCTACGGGGGTGTCTCTTTTTCTTGAGGCCGACAGGATCTTGCCTGTGCATTGCTGGGGCTCAGCTTGGGGACAGGGTCCTCTCCAGGTGGGCGAGCACCCTCGAGGTAGTTGAGTCTCCTCACTGAGTGAAGATTAGGATCGTGGGGTGCTTCTACAGACACAACAGGACTCCATGTGCATGGATGTTGCTCTTCTGTGTAAACATGAGAACCCCCTTGGTGTTCAGGTCGGGCTTCTGGGAAGGAATTGTGTGTCTCTCTTCCATGGGTGGGGCCCTCTTTTTCCTGCTGTGCTGGGGACGGAATCCAGAGCCTCCTACCTGCTTGGCAAATACTGGCCATGTCCCAACATCCTGTCTCTCTTCATGTGCAGTTAGGCACGGGAGGCATTAGGTTCTTAGGGGTCAGGGAGAGTCTATATGCCGGTTAAGGCTTTCTCCTTTTGTGGAAGTGGGCACTGCACACAAGCCCTGGTGTCACCTACCCCTAGGTGGCTGTTCCCCTGGGGTCAGACCAGCCTGGCTGAGGTAGAGACCAGCTCTCTTGCAGAGACTGACCCATGGATCAGTGACCCGCACCACATGGGAGACTGCTGTGGTCAGCACCAGTGTCTAGTTTCCAACCCAAGGGAAGGAAGGGCTAATTATACCCCAAACCTGAAAGGTCAGGCTGATGGCCAGAGCCTGGGGTGAGGCTACGAGGGGAGGGGGAACCTGACTCCATACTCAGGGTTGGGATCAACCTATGCCTGGAATGGGGGATCTGCACCCCACCATACCTACCTCCATCTGAGGGAGGAAGGCCTGGGGAAGAAGATTTGAGGCCTGGACCCCTGGTTCTGAGGGTGAAGGTTTGGGTCTGGCCTCTGGATTCTGGGGAGAGAACCATTTTCTCAATGTCTATGTTACAGCGGCCAAAAAGGCCCCCAAGGGCAAGGATGCCCCAAAGGAAGCCCCTGCAAAGCAGACTCCTGAAGAGCCCCCCAAAGGTGAGGTGCCCTGGGCTCCGCCAGCTGTCCTCCCCCCTCCTCCGGCCCTTCTCCACACTGCTGTAGACTTTCCTTGTCTCTTTCCTATAACTGTTCCCACACAGGGTCAGAGCCACAGTCCTTCCTGGCTTCCTGGCATCCCAGGCTGCTGGTACTTGACTCTGAGCGATGTCTCAAGCAATTCTTGCCCAGTTCCCAAAGGCTGTGTCCGTATTTACATGCCCTTTATTACCCCGAAGTTCATTCAAGACCATCCTTGAATGGTCCACAGATGGGGAAACTGAGATCCTAGGGGCTGAGGGGTCCAGCAAAGCTTATGCCTTCTGGATTAAAATCCAAGCCATTCCTATGATTTCTGCTTACTGACCCCTCCTGATCACTGCTGACTCCCGAATCCTTTCTCCTGAGCAGAGGCCCCACCCGAGGACCAATCCCCAACTGCGGAGGAGCCCACAGGCATCTTCCTGAAAAAGCCGGACTCTGTGTCAGTGGAGACTGGTGAGCACTTGGGACGAACAGTCTAGAACCTGAGTCTGAAGGAGCCGAGTTCAGTCAGGACCCCTGGATCTGAAGGAGGAGGACTAGGGAGGACTTCTGGATCTCAGGGTGGAGAGTTAGGCCTGGCACCCGAGTCTGAGGAAGGAGGACTGCGTCTTGAGCTCAGGGTGCTCTCTGGAGAGCTGGGTTCCTCACTACCTCTCTCCTGCAGGGAAAGACGCGGTGATTCTGGCCAAGGTGAACGGGAAGGAGCTCCCAGGCAAGCCAACCATCAAGTGGTTCAAGGGGAAGTGGCAGGAGCTGGGCAGCAAGAGCGGAGCCCGGTTCATCTTCAAGGAATCCCATGACTCTGCCAGCAATGTGAGACCCCGACGGGACCAGAGGCGGGGCTGGCTACCGAGCCGGTGCTCATGGAGCTATGGCACCCCCTAGAGGGTGATTGAGGACTACAGCGCGGACTCACTAGGGCCGGCTGGCGCAGTGCTTTGGGGCCGGGGTGGGAACTTGGGGACTGTGAGTCTCAAGCACCCGCCACCCTGGCCCCCAGGTGTACACCGTGGAGCTCCACATTGGGAAGGTGGTCCTAGGGGACCGCGGGGATTACCGTCTAGAGGTCAAAGCCAAGGATGTCTGCGACAGCTGCTCGTTCAACGTGGATGTGGAGGGTGCGCTAGCGGGGGCGCTGGCGGGGGCGCAGGCGGGGCCGGGGCGCTGGCTGGGGTGGGAGGTTCTAGGCAGCCGGGATGGATGCAGATGTGGAGATGGGGTGATCATAGTCTCTCGGAGGAGAGGGTCCAGACTCAGTAATGGAAAAGGGAGAGACAAGGTCTCCAGGCTTTGCATAGGAAGTATAGACTTAGGGGATACAGGTGTTTAGCAGTTTGGGGTGCCTATGCAAAAGCTTAGGCTGCTTCCAGGTTTGTGAGCTGAAGGCTTGGGTAGACAGGGACTCCTGTCTCATAGGATTTGGGTGTATGGGTTCAAGAAGGGGTGCAGAGCCCAGGCAGGTTTAGGAGCAAGCAGGGACCCTGCAGCCTCTGGGGTTCGGCAGCTCACAGTGTGTGGGGCTTGAAAACAGGGGCGGCAGGAATGAGGTTGCCCTGGTCTGGGGAGTAAGGAACTGGCTGGCTGGAGGGTGGGCGTGGCAACCAGTGGGGCGGGCACTCTGAAGTGTAGAGAAGTTGTGCTTTTACATGCTTTACACCCGGCACCAAAGACGAGGCAGGATGGTGGGTGCCAGCCCCAAGTGAGTCTGGGTTTCACAGTGAAATCCTGCCTTAAAGTAAGTAAGTAAATAAATAAATAAATAAATAATAAGTAAAAAAAAAATGAGAGGGAGATGTAGAAAGGTCTCTGTTCCAGACAACACACACACACACACACCACACACACACACACACACACACACGAGAGAGAGAGAGAGAGAGAGAGAGACAGAGAGACAGAGAGACAGAGAGACAGAGAGACAGAGAGACAGAGAGACAGAGAGACAGAGAACGCGCTGTCTAGGCCTGCAGAGAGGGTGTGTTCATAAGAGGGAGGAAAGTGAATTGCGAATGCCTTGGCGGGATATCCCAGTCTTCGGTTGCCTCACAGTCCCCCATCATCTGTCCCCAGCACCCCGTCAGGACTCATCCGGTCAGAGCCTCGAGAGCTTCAAGCGTTCGTGAGTGCTCCTGGGTCCAAGGGAGGTGGAGATGGGGGGCGAGGAGTGGGGACCCTGGGTTAGATCTTAGTGTGGTTCCCACCCCCTCTTAATGATTACAGGGGTGAAGGGAAGTCAGAAGATGCAGGCGAGCTGGATTTCAGTGGCTTGTTGAAGAAGAGGTGAGTTGGCCTAGCTGGCAGAGGGGACAGGTGGGGTCACAGGAGAAGGACAGGAGCCAAGGTGCCAACACCTCATTTCTCTTTATGGACCTCCCTAAATTTTCTCCCTTTCTGTCCATCTTCCTTCCCTCTCCCCCTCTCTCCCCTCCCTTTCCTTCCTCCCTCCCTCCCTTCCTCCTTTCCTCCTTTCCTCCCCC
>NC_034590.1:17198255-17221956 GCF_900095145.1 Mus pahari | reverse complement strand
GGAAGAGCAGTCGGGTGCTCTTACCCACTGAGCCATCTCACCAGCCCCATCTCTTACTCTTTTTCTTTTCTTCTCCATGTGGAGTATGAGTGTGTGTGTAGGGGCAGAGGTTGACTTTTGGAATTTTCTATCATTCTCCACTGAACGTGTGTGTGTGCATGTGTGTATGTATGCATGTGTTTATAGTTCTTGAGACAGTGTCTCACTGTATCGCTTTGCCTGGCCGTGCCTGGAGCTTGCTATGTAGACTAGTCTGGCCTCAAATTCGTAGAGGTTTACTTGCCTTGGATGCTCAGGTGCTGGGATTAAAGGCATGCACCACCATGCCTAGCCTTCCGCTTTATTTTTTGAGATAGACTTTCTCACTGAATTTGACATTGAACAGGCTGGGCAAGAGCAAGCTAACAAGATCCAGGCATCCGGCTCTCTCCACCCACACCCACCCCATTTGATTTTTATTGTGACTGTGGGTTTGTGCAGATGAATGCCATACCGGTGGAGGCCAGAAGAGGGAGCTGGAGTCCCTAGAACTGGAGCTACAGGCGGTTGCGAATTGCCTGACTTGAGGGTGTTGGGAACTGAATCTGGGTTCTCTGTGTGCCCACTGAGCCATCCCTCCAGCCTCCACCCCTAGGTTTTCGTTTTATTCCGGTACCATCTCGTCTATATCCTCATTCCTTCCCATCAGCCCGTCCACCCCCACCCTGCCCATAACACCATCCCTTCAGCCATCTGCCCAGCAAGTCCCTGAAGCCACCAGCTGTGACGTGCCCTGCTCACCCAGGCTTTCGCCCCCGTACTGGTCCAGCCCTGCCTCCCTCCAACACTCAGCACCATCACTGGTCCCATCCAGCCATCGACGCCCTCGTCCCCCATCCACCCAGCTGTCTCCCTCGCTGCCATCCATCTACTTCACATATTTACTCTTCTCCCACCAGCTTCTCGGCTCTCCATCCACCCTGCTGCCCATTACACTCGGATGTCTGTTTGCATGTCTGTCCCCGTCCACACACTCATTCCCTGCACCTATAAGGTCCTTCCCTGCCCTACTTACATCCATCCACCTCCCTGCCTGTTTATCCAACTGTACCTGCACCCCTCCCCCACAGCACCCAACACCCTAACGGACATCGCTCCCCCCCACACCAGCCCGCCAGCCTTTTGTTGTTGTTTCTTTACCTGTCACTGACATGAACCCTCACTCTTTGAGCCAACCCCTTAGAGCTTTCTGTTAAATTCAGCAGTGTGGGCTTGGTACTCTGTAGGTTAAAAGGAAAAAGAAAGAAAAAAATTGCATTGGGGCTGTGAAGACTTCTCAATCAGTAAAATGCTTGCTGTGCGAGTGTGAGGACCTGAGTTAAAATCCCCAGCACCCATGTGCACGGCCAGGCGCAGAGCTGTGCTTCTGTAATCACAGCGATAGCAAAGTGGGGACAGATAGATTCCTGGGGTTTGCTGGCCAACCAGCTCAGGCAAGTCAGTGAGCTCCAGGTTCATAGAGACCAACCATGACTCAAAAAATAAGGTGGGCCAAGGGAGATGGCTCACCGGGCAAGGGTTCCTGTCGTGAAGCCTCAGGACCTGCACTCCATCCTAGGAAACCACATGTCAGGGGAGAGAGCCAACTCCTGGAAATTGTTCATGCTATAGTGTGTGAGTGTGTATGCACGCGTGCACGTGCACACATACACACACACACAAGCGCATGCATATGTGAGCAAACACAACGCACATGCACATGTGCACATTAAAAAATAAGGTGGAGAAGTGACTGGGGAGAGACAGTTGATATCAACTTTTGGCTACACACATAGATGCACACGTGTCCACACATGCACACACACATAGCAGAATGGATTGTGACAATTTATTATTGTTCTTCGGCACACTTATTCTCTCTCAGGTATCCACCATATTATTGGCCTCGTGTCCACCCTTCATGGCTTCGTTTATCCCACCAACAGCTCCACTTACTGACTGCTTCCTCTGTGGGTCTTCTTCCAGCCGGCCACAGGCTTGACCATCCTGTATCCACTTATGACCCAATACTTGTTCAACCCTCCTAGCTGTGTATGCATGTACCCTGCTATTCTCCGCCAACCCATCTGTCTGTTTATCTGTCCTCTCACCCTCTATTCTCCATACCAATACAATATTCATGTCCCAAGTTCACCCACACACCTCCTCTGTCCCTCCCTTCTTCCTTCTTGAAGATCTCTGCATGCATCCCTTGCTTCAAGCACTGCACCTCCTGTGAGTCCTTCTGTCCACGGGGCACTGGGCTGAGAGGCACAGAAAAGCCCCACTTGTTCCTGGCCTGACTCCTTCAATGCCTTGGGAAGACAAGACCGGTCCAAAGACAGGGACACCCATGAGGCAGTTTGGTGTGGCTGGAGGAGGGGTTTGCAAGGATCTGGGACCTCAGGGCAAGAGTAGGTCAAGTAGCCTTGGAGGACCACAGATATTTCACAGAGAAGAAAGCACCGGTGTTAGGGTTTGTAGGATAGAAAGGGACACAAAGGCAGGGAAATGAGAGGCTGGAAGCGGCAAAAGCCCTGGGAAGCAGAAAAGAGCCTGAACTGCTAAGGATAGGGCGTGAAGCTGGTCTGAATGGTTGGAGTGGTGGTGATAGGAAGGTAGGCAGGTTAGTGATTTCCAGAATGAGGAGCTGGGGCTCCCCGGAAGGCAGCGGGGAGCCATAGCAATACTTAAAACAGGGAAGAGATGGTTTCTGATGTGGATGTTGGAAATGTTCTGTGGGAACCATGGGTGGAAAAACCTAGGAAAGGAAGGTGACTGATAAATATTTGTTGGATAAATGGTGGATGGATGAGTGTATGGGTAGATGGGCAGAGAGGTAAAGGGATGGATGGGTGGATGGATGGATGGATGGATGGTCACATGGTGGGGGTGGGGAACACTAGTCTCCTTGATACTGGTGTCCCTGCTCCCCCAGGGAAGTAGTTGAGGAGGAAAAGAAGAAGAAGAAAGACGATGATGACCTGGGTATACCTCCGGAGATTTGGGAGCTCCTGAAAGGGGCCAAGAAGAGCGAGTATGAGAAGATCGCCTTCCAGTATGGCATCACGGACCTCCGCGGCATGCTGAAGCGGCTCAAGAAGGCCAAGGTGGAGGTTAAAAAGAGTGCAGGTCAGCACGGACACGGGGGATGGACATGTCCTCCAACATCCACGCACCCTGGACCCAGCTTCTGGTGCCCTCACCTGGCACGTGGTCGACCTCACTCTCGAGGGTCTCTAAGCCCACAGGAGCCCCCAGACTTGGTCTTGGAGTGACTGAGGTCTGGGAGGAAGACTTGACTCCTCTAGAAATGATCAGGGCAGAGAACTCACCTCTCTGTCTGTCCCCTGTCTCCTGTCCTCGGTGCTGTCTGTCTCTGTATCCCTTGGTCCATTCTCTACTATGTGGTCCTCTCTTCATCTCTAGCCTTCACTAAGAAGTTGGACCCAGCCTACCAAGTGGACAGGGGCAACAAGATCAAGTTGGTGGTGGAGATCAGTGACCCAGACCTTCCTCTCAAGTGGTTCAAGAACGGCCAGGAGATCAAACCAAGCAGCAAGTGTGTACAGGGCGCTCGCCACCAAGAGGGCAACTCAGAGCGAATGCTCAGATATAAGAGTGGGTTCCAACCTTGCCCCTTGGTTGTGCCCTCTATAATGGCTGCTCTCATACCAGGTATGTGTTTGAGAATGTGGGGAAGAAACGAATTCTTACCATCAACAAGTGCACGCTGGCAGATGATGCTGCATACGAGGTGGCAGTCCAAGATGAGAAGTGTTTCACTGAACTCTTTGTCAAAGGTGGGGGCTGGTTGAACCTGAGGAGGGAGGAAGGGAGGGAAGAAGGGAAGAAGGGAGGGAAGAAGGGAAGAAGGGAGGAAGGGAGGGAGGGAGGGAGTTGAGTGGGTTCTGAAACTGCTGGCTTCCTCTCTCCTACTACGTAGAGCCCCCAGTCTTGATTGTCACGCCACTGGAGGACCAGCAGGTGTTTGTAGGCGACCGAGTGGAAATGTCGGTAGAGGTGTCAGAAGAGGGTGCACAGGTTATGTGGTGAGTTGAGCTTTGGATTCTGAGCTGAGCACAGGTGTCTTTAGGTTCTTCCACTCAGCCCTGGTCTCTAGTAGACCCAAAACCCCCTGGGAGACTCTGATCCCACTCAGGGGGCACCTGAGACCTCAGTTAATCTTTAAAACTCCCCCTTTACTCTTGACCTCAATTCTAGAACTGACCTCTGTCTGTCCCATTCTCTTCAGGATCTTTTCCTGATCCCTCCTGTTGTATTGAACATTAACTCATCTATCAGCAGTCATTTGCCCTTGGATGTATCCATCCATGCGTCTGTTATCCACCTGTCCATCATCCTCTCATCCAGCCCTCATATACTCACCCATCACCCATCCATTATCCACCACCCACCTACCATGCCTGTACGCATCCGTCTTTCTTTCTTTCTTTCTTTCTTTCTTTCTTTCTTTTTTGTTTCTTTTTTTTTTGTTTTTCAAGACAGGGTTTCTCTGTGTAGCCCTGGCTGTCCTGGAACTCACTTTGTAGACCAGGCTGGCCTCGAACTCAGAAATCTGCCTGCCTCTGCCTCCCGAGTGCTGGGATTAAAGGTGTGTGCCACCACACCCGGCTGCATCCGTCTTTCTATTATAAACCGACTACCATTCCATCCACCATCCCTCCATCCATGAATTAGACATGCATCCTTCTATAATCCATTCACCTATCATCCTTCCACCCACCATTGTCAGTCCATCTTTGCATTACACATTTACCAATCTATCCATCATCCCTCCACTCGTCCATTATCTACCCAGCTTCATCCATCCATCCATCCACCACCCTTCTATTCCTTTTCTCCCCTTTCCATCCAACCACCATCGATCTATTGATTCATTCCTATCTTCAACCCATCGCTGTCAAGCTATCTTTCCTTCCTTCATCCCACCCATCCCTTACCTCTCCATCCATTCATTCCCCATCTAAACCACCCACCCACCCACCCATCCCTGCTCTATCCACAATCCACCCTTCCACCTTGAGACTGCTGGCATGCCTTCCCTCCACTCAGGATGAAAGATGGTGTGGAGATGACACGGGAGGATTCCTACAAGGCGCGCTACCGCTTCAAGAAGGACGGGAAACGGCACATCCTCATCTACTCTGATGTGGCCCAGGAGGATGGAGGCCGCTACCAGGTCATAACCAATGGTGGCCAGTGTGAGGCTGAGCTCATCGTGGAAGGTACGGCTTCCTCTCAGAGGGCTGGATGGAAGCACCGAGGCTTCCGATCAGAGTGGACCCCTTCTACCCCTCCATGGCCAGACTCTCCATCTTGGTCTCAGACTGGTGCAGCAGGCATCATGACCTTCCTGCTGCATTGACATTTCTCCCCCCAACTCACCATTTTTTTTTTTCAAGAGAGGGTTTCTCTGTGTAGCCCTGGCTGTCCTGGAACTCACTTTGTAGACCAGGCTGGCCTCAAACTCAGAAATCCGCCTGCCTCTGCCTCCTGAGCGCTGGGATTAAAGGTGTAGCCATTAAACAAAGGAAAGTGCACACTGAGCTGACTCCCAGGAATGCACTGCCAAGACGAGTTCTCAGATGACTCAGATGACACCGTTGTACAGGGGATAGAAAGGGCCAAGGGGGGAGGGAGGGGCTGATAGACATGATATATATGTCTATATGTATATGAATGTACACACACACACACACACACACACACACACATGCATGTAGGCATATATTCACACATTCTCTCTTTACCCAAGGGTTCTGTGAGTTAACACTTCTAAGTAAAATATTGGGAAAATTTTAGCGTCTTATCAGAACATGCTAGCTAAGAGCTCTACCACCGAGCCACACCCCAGCCTCTCAGTGGAGGATTCTAGACAGAGGCTCTGGGCATGCCCCCAGCCCACCTCAGGGCCTTTGCACGCACTCTTCCTAGGAGGCTTTTCCCATTCTATGTAGCATTTCCCTTGCCCTTCTCAGGCCATCTCACTCCCAATTCATGGACTTTCCTGTCTAGAACGTGGCAATCCATGCGCAGTAGGCAGTCTGAAGCTTACTCATCATTACATCTCCAGAGCAGCATTCAGCACACAGTGGGTACTCACTAGTCTTTGTGGCCTGATGGGAGTGGCCGGGTTCCCATCCTCCTTCTTCCTTATCCAGAGAAGCAACTGGAGGTCCTGCAGGACATTGCGGACCTGACGGTGAAGGCCACAGAGCAGGCTGTGTTTAAGTGTGAAGTGTCTGATGAGAAGGTGACGGGCAAGTGGTACAAGAACGGCGTGGAGGTACGACCCAGCAAGAGGATCACCATCTCCCATGTGGGCAGGTGAGGCACAGGCAGAAGGAACAGTGCCATGTGTGAATCCTTGGATAGGCTGAGTGGGACACATGTATTCGTTAGCTATGGCTGGGTGATAGACTCACCAGTTTAGAAGAAATCTTGCTTTAATCTGAGTCTGGGTCAGTTGGGACATCAAGATCTCCCTGCAAAGGCATGGTGTGGGAAGAGGTCAACGAGGACCATATTTGGGATACACAGGAGAGCAAGAGGTTAGAATTCAGTAGGTTGTGTGTGAGCACCTGAGATAGAAACCTGCTCATCCACTGGATGTCTGAGAGCCATGGCTGTGGCCCAGTGTCACACCCTCCTGGGTTCCTTCATGAGAGCTGTTTGTTTCTCGTGAGGGACAGTGGCTGCTGGTGGCATTGATAACAATGGTGCTGGTCTTGATGCTGACAGGGCACTTCCTGATGTCTCACAACTCCGAGATAGTCCTGTCGTCACCTCTCTTTATGGATGAAGGCACACTGAGGCACAGAAGGTTTAGTAGCTTGCCCAAAGCCACACATCTAGGAAGTGGGGCCCAAGCTCAGGCCAGAACACCACAGAACCTCAAATTACAGCAGCTGCTGTGCAAACGGGAGGACTTGAGTTCAATTCCCTGCACCTATATGGAACACTGGGCATGGCAGTGTGTGCCCGTAATCCATCTCTGGGGAGGCAGACAGAGCAGGATCCTTGGAGTTTGTTGGCCGGACAGCCTAGCTTACCTGATGAGACCAGGTCCCACTGAGAAGCCCTGTCTCAAAATGGAGAAGGACTGGAGAGATGTCATCATGATTAGAGCACTGGCTGCTCTTGCAGAGGACCCAGGTTCAATTCCCAGCACACACAAGATGGCTCACAACCATCTGTAACTCCAGTTCCAAGGGATCTAGTGCCCTCTTCTGTCCTCTGTAGGTACTGCACGCACATGCTGCACATACATGCAGTCATATAAATCTTAAGGGGGGAAAAACAAAGTAGATGGTGCCTAAGGAATGACACATGAAGTAGACCCTGGGCTCCACATGCTCTCATGTTGGCACTCACAGAGCCTATGGGCTGGGCTGACCCCACCCACCTCCTTTCTGCCTTCCAGATTCCACAAGCTGGTGATTGATGATGTCCGCCCTGAGGATGAGGGAGACTACACGTTCGTGCCCGATGGCTATGCCCTATCCCTCTCGGCCAAGCTCAACTTTTTGGGTAGAGGCAGCCTTCCTTTCCTACTAGGGACGGAGAACCCACCCTCCCAGACCCCCAGAATCCCAGAAAGTCTCCCTGCTGGATTGAGATCCCTAGTTCTACCATGGAGGTCATAGCAACTGTCTGTGGGCCCCATGGATAGCATCAGCTGAGATGCTCAGAGCATGGTACATGCTGATGCATATTCATGGGGACTAGGGATGACTGGGGCATCTTTCCCTTCCCTAGCACCCCAGACTCAGGTTTGCTTCCAGAGGTTTCTCTGTCTCTGGGTTAGGAAGGAAAACTGAGGCAGGGACCTGAGAGTTTAGCTCTAACCCTCCATCTCCTTGTCCTTCCAGAAATCAAAGTGGAGTACGTACCTAAGCAAGGTAAGGGCTGGGGGGTGGGGCAGTGTAACTCATGTCTGAGGGAGGAGGCTGGGGTCTGATCTTGGAATGTTGCTTCTCTGGGGCCCCTATGATGGTGTTGAGAAGCCAGGTCTCCAGTGCCTCTTTTGTGTCGGGCGCACCGCCTCGCCAGCAAGAACGACGCCCGACAACAGGATTCTTCTGCACACGTTTATTGGGAGAGCTTGGTTGCTGTGGCGAAAGACCCCGAGCCCTAGAACTAGCGCTGCTTTTATAGGCCTAGGATTGGCGTGGCCATGTCTGATTGGTTCTGCTTTCAGTCCTTAATTTACATGCCCCGGGACGGGCTGTGACTTGGTGTGAAACCCATTTGCACCTGCACACATTGTTGTTTACCCGAAATACACGGATGGTGGCCAGTGGTAGCCAGTGCCATCTTGTAATGGCGTTACGTGGCTTCCCACACTTTTCTGCCTCTAGAGCCCCCAAAGATCCACCTGGACTGCTCAGGGAAGACCTCAGATAACTCAATTGTCGTGGTGGCCGGAAACAAGCTGCGGCTGGATGTGGCCATCACAGGGGAACCACCCCCCACTGCTACCTGGCTAAGGGGAGATGAGGTAGGCGTCTGCCCCTGGTTCCTCTCCCTCTGCCTCTGCTGGGGCTTCAGGCGATGGACTCTCCCTCTCCGAGCTTTGGTTTCATATGCTGTGAAATGAGGACATTCCTTCTGTGTGCTATAGTTCTGAAGATTGCAGGTCGTGTTGGTCTACGAGCATGGGCCCAACATATGGCATGTTCTCCATCCATTGATCTTTTCATTGGGCAGCTAGTTAGTGAAGACTCCCAGTTTACCCATCTCTTCAGTAACCCTTCCATCCACCACTTACCCACCTATCAATCCACTCACTCATCCCACAACCCACCCATCCATCCACACATCCACCCACCCATCTATCCACATATCTACCCGTCCATTCACCCATTAATCTATTCACATACCCATCGATCCATATATCCATCCCCCTCCTACCACCACCTCTGCCACTGGGAGGTAGGGACAGAAGGAACAGAAGTTCAGGTCATCTTCGGCAACATAGGACGACCCATGGTAGTCCAGATTATGGGGGGGGGGAGGGAGTGCCAGGCCATATGTACAGAGATAAACTGAGACTCTTGGGAACAAGGCACAAGTCTAGTGAAGGTGGAGGTGGATGTGCGTGGTGGGCAAGAAGGGTGTGGAGGAGGAAAGTTGGGGTGAGTCCGGAACTCATACACATGTGGCCAAAGAGAAGCCATTGCAAGATTTTGAGGCACTGAGGCAGGCACAGTCAGGGCAAGTGATACAAGCCAGGCTGCTGGGTGGCCGTGTGCAGGTGTTCGCAGCCACAGAAGGCAGGACACGCATTGAGCAGAGGCCAGACTGCAGCAGCTTTGTGATCGAGAGTGCGGAGCGGTCGGATGAGGGCCGCTACACCATCAAAGTCACCAATCCTGCAGGCGAGGACGTGGCCTCCATTTTCCTGCGGGTTGTGGGTAAGCAGCAGGCTGAGGGGATGAAGCGCGAGGTGGCTCGCTGTGGCCTCCGAGAGTGCCTCTGACTCTCATTGTCCCTCACCTCCACCCAGATGTTCCTGATCCTCCAGAGGCTGTCCGTGTCACTTCAGTTGGAGAAGACTGGGCCATTCTGGTCTGGGAGCCACCCAAGTATGATGGAGGACAGCCAGTGACTGGTTAGCATCCACACACCAGAGTCCCTGTGGCTCCCATGTTCCCTTGCACCTGACCCCCACACACACCCTGAATTTAAAGGGATTAAAGGCACATGCCACCATCGCCTATCCTGTCATCACTTATCGATCCTATTCATCTTTCCTGGGATTCATTATTCCCCAGTGACTTGGAAATAAGTCTCATTTTTTGGTGTCATAGCCTGGGGATTTCTGTGACCCCTGGCTTCTTGATTCCCAAAGCCATATATGGTAGCCCCAGGAGGCTCTGAGATGCAGAGAGTCAATCTGATGGGGTCCTGTGGTCCTTCCTATGTGATCCTGCCAGTCCCAACTGTGACTCTAGACCTCACCATGACCCTCCAAACCCTTGTGCTTGGGGAACCACAGGGTACTTGATGGAACGGAAGAAGAAAGGGTCCCAGCGCTGGATGAAGCTCAACTTCGAGGTCTTCACTGACACCACCTATGAGTCCACAAAGATGATCGAGGGCGTCCTCTATGAGATGCGGGTCTTCGCTGTCAACGCCATTGGGGTCTCACAGCCCAGCATGAACACCAAGCCCTTTATGCCCATTGGTATGATGGCCTCTCTATCCCCATCTGCTCTTCCCACCCATTCTGCCCTACGTTCATCTTCAACCCCGTGCCTGGCCTTTGATTCATGGAGCTCGGAACTCGTATGTGTGTGTGTGTGTGTGTGTGTGTGTGTTACTGAAGATGGAACCCAGGACCTTGCATAAAATCCCAGCCTCTCACTGGGAGGATTCTAGACATGGGCTCTACCACTGAGCCATATCCCCAGCCCCTTACTGGTGGATTCTAGGCAGGCATTTTACCTCTGAGGGACAGCCCCAGAAGCACCTTTTTCTTTTTTTTTTTTTAAGTTTTTTGAAACAGGTTCTGTGTAGTATTAGCTGGCCTTGAACTTGATATGTAGACTAAGCTGGCCTTGAACTCAGAGATTCACCGGCTTCTGCCTCCTCAGTTCTAGGATTAAAGGTGTACACCACATTAGCTTTTTGTTTTTGTTTTGGGTGCTGTTTTAATCTCCTTCACACCCTTCCTTACTCACTGACCTGTGGCCCACCACACTGACACCATCTCTAGTCTCCGACTCTTGCCTTTCTTTCGGACCTCGGACCTCTGGTCTTTCATTGGCTCTTGGTCTTCTCTCTCTCTGGATCCCTGCAGCTCCCACGAGTGCACCACAACACCTCACCGTGGAGGATGTGACGGACACCACCACCACACTTAAGTGGAGGCCTCCAGATCGGATTGGCGCTGGCGGCATTGACGGCTACCTGGTGGAGTACTGCCTGGAGGGCTGTGAGTGGCACTTCCCCTAGACTTGGGAGTTGCATGGGGCTAGCATGGTGCCTGGGGCAGGCTGGACCTCAGGCCAGGGTGTCCTCCCTACCTATGTCCACCTCTGTGCAGCAATGGCTCCTTACTGTCTGTTCCTTCCTCTTACATCTTCCTCTACCTCCTTCTCCTTCTCTTCTTCCTGCCCTTCCCTCCTCTTCTTTTACTATCTTTCCTTCCCAACCATCTGTCTGTGCTACTGTCACCTCCATTGTCATCTCCACCTCTGCTGCACCCCCCAAACACACTCATGATCACATTCAAGCACTTGCATATTCACGTGCAACACTCACATATATTCATGAGGCACACTGGCATACATACTCACACTAGTGGACACATACTGCTTAAAGCCATACACTTGCAAATATTCGCTTACCCACCCAAGTACACACACACATACACACACACACACACATACACACACCCTGTCATGGGGTTCAGTCTCAACTGCAGAATGTCTTCCATGTTTATCTGGCAGTCAGGACACCACACTGACACTGTCCAGACTTATGTGTAATCAAGCAGTCCCAGCCCTGCCCATTCTGCCTGTGTCTGTGTCTGATTCTGTGTCTGTGTGTCTGTGTGTCTTTGTCTTTGTGTCTGTGTCTGGTCTTGCCCTCTATGATTCAGAACCTTTCAAGACCTGGAACTGTGACCACATAGGAAAGAGATACTATTGCCTCCATTGGCTTCTTGCCCCCATCCCTTCTCAGCATTCCTTTCTTCATTCCTCAGCTGGCCAACATCCTACCCCCTACCTCTCCCATTCTTGCACCATTTCATGCTTGAGGTGTGTGACTTCAAATAGCTTAAGCTACTTGGGCCCCCGATTCCTCATCCTTGAAATGGGGGTCACAGTGTTGAGGCGGGTGTGCTGCCTTTGCTGTGATGGGGTGGTCCTCCATGCCATCCTAAAGAGCACTTGACTGGGGCTGTGGCCACTGATGCTGGTGCTCACTCACTGTGGTGGGGCTGTGACTGGGGGCGGGGAAGGTGCAGTGTAGAGGCCCCGAGGAAGGCCCTGGTCCACATGTGACTCCTTTCTCCAGCTGAGGAATGGGTCCCGGCTAACAAGGAGCCAGTGGAACGCTGTGGCTTCACTGTCAAGGATCTCCCAACTGGAGCCAGGATCCTCTTCCGGGTTGTTGGGGTCAACATTGCAGGGCGCAGTGAACCAGCAACCCTCCTTCAGCCGGTCACTATCAGGGAGATTGTTGGTGAGTGACACCCAGTCCCTGACGCAGCTCTCCTGAGACTCTACTCAGTGTCCTTCAAAATAGGGTCCCCCGGATGATATCATCCCCATCTAGTGGTTCCCAGCCCAACATGAACCCCTTCTGTTTACACCCTCAGAGCAACCTAAGATCCGCCTCCCCCGCCATCTTCGTCAGACTTATATCCGAAAAGTTGGGGAGGCCCTCAACCTCGTCATCCCCTTCCAGGTACTTGAGCTGGGATCAGGGTTGGGCTGGACTTGGGGTTGTGGACAGGGTCATGGTCAGAGCTGGGGTCAAGGTAGGGTTGGATCTGGGATCAGGGTCAAGGCCAGGTTTGGAGCTGGGGTCTGGGTTATTGATAGGGTTGGAGTTGGGGTCAGGCTTAGGGCTAGGGTCAGGCTCAGGCTCAGGGCCAGTACCATTGTTTGTGTTAAGATCAGAGCCAGGGTCGGGGCTGGGATCAAGGTCAGGGATCAGAGTGGAGGTCAGAGGTAGGGTTGGGGTCAAATAGAGCCATGACCAGAGTTTGGTGGGGATCAGGGCCTGGACTAGGGTCAAGTACAAGTCCAGAAAGTTGTCAGTCCTAGGGGCAGTGATATAGGCAGGTCTCAGGCCCTCGGAGCCTAGTCACCTGACTTTACTCCCTCCTCCAGGGCAAGCCCCGGCCTCAGGTGGTGTGGACCAAGGGTGGGGCTCCCTTGGATACCTCCCGTGTGAATGTGCGGACGAGTGACTTCGACACAGTGTTCTTCGTGCGACAGGCGGCCCGCTCTGACTCCGGAGAGTATGAGCTGAGTGTGCAGATTGAGAACATGAAGGACACTGCCACCATACGCATCCGGGTCGTGGGTGCGAGGCGGGAGCCCCCGCGGGGAAGACGGGATGTTTGAAGCAGGAGGGGTGAAAGGTGGGGCAGAGGAAGGGGCTCGGTTGGTTCTGTGCTTGCCTACCACACACGAGCGCCTGGGCCCATCCCAGCACTTTATAAACAAGGTGTGGTGGTGTACGCCTGTCATCTCAGCACGGGGGACAGTAGGGAGATCAGTAGCTTAATCCTGGGATATACAAAGCGTTTGAGATCAGCCTGGGCTACTCTCAAAAAGGAAAGGAAAAAAAAATCTGGAAAGGAAGGGAGGGGGGCATAGCCAGGCTTTAGGGCCTCTCGGATGGTAGGTAACCCCAACTCCCCTTCCAGAAAAGGCAGGGCCAGCAGAGAATGTGATGGTGAAGGAGGTGTGGGGCACAAATGCTCTGGTGGAGTGGCAGCCGCCCAAGGACGACGGGAACAGTGAGATCACGGGCTACTTTGTCCAGAAGGCTGACAAAAAGACCATGGTGAGGGGACAGAGGGGCCTTGGGGGACTAGCGGCCTCGACAGAGCAGAGCTGAGCTGTCCATTCCACAGCTGGGACACTGAGGCTAGAAAACTGCATGGCTGTGAGTGAGTCTGTACCCACGTGTGTCCTCCGTGCACCTGCCCGCCCTCATCCCTCCTTGTCCTCATTCCAGGAGTGGTTCAATGTCTACGAACACAATCGCCACACCAGCTGTACAGTGTCTGACCTCATTGTGGGTAATGAGTACTACTTCCGCATCTTCAGCGAGAACATCTGCGGTCTCAGTGACTCGCCAGGTGTCTCCAAGAACACAGCTCGAATCCTCAAGACAGGTACAGGGGCCAGCTCCCCGGCCTTCAGCTGCAACTCCTGGCTGTCGGCCTCTGGATAGTGTTGGGGTGGGACTCACCTCACAGGTGTCTCTTTCTCTAGGAATCACCTTAAAACCACTGGAGTACAAGGAGCATGATTTCCGGACGGCTCCCAAGTTCCTGACCCCCCTGATGGACCGAGTCGTGGTGGCGGGATATGCCGCAGCTCTCAACTGTGCCGTCAGAGGCCACCCTAAGGTGCCACGGTGGGGTCTGGAGAAATCCTCAGCAGCATGTAGCCCCAGGCCCCACCACACCAGCAGTCTCCTCAGGCAGAGGCCAAGTCTCAGACAGTTCTGAACTTTCTGCCTCGACTGCCAGGCACAGTTCATCCATGAAGCCCATCTTTCCTGTCCTGCTTGGAGACGGTGTCATTCCCTGAGAAACGCCGGGGGTGGGAGGTGGGGGACACATCTATACCTGTACGGCTCCCTGAGGTTTTCCTGAGCTACCCAGACAGGATTTCATTATTCTTTTCTTTAAAAATATCCTAAAATTTTGTGTTTGTATATGAACTTTGTGTGTGCAGTACTCCTGTATGCCAGAAGAGGTCGTTGGGTTCTCTGGTGGTTAAATTATAGGCAGTTGTGAGCTGCCCCATGTGGGTGCTGAGAACTGAACTCATATCCTCTGGAATAGCAGCAAGCACTTTTAACTGATGAGCCATTTCTCCAGGCCCCATCATTTTTCTTTTTTAGATAAGGGTTCATGTAGTCTAGGAAGGCCTTGAACTCAAGATCCTCTGCCTCCACTTCCTGAGTGCTGGGATTGTAGTGTACCACCAGGACTTCATTCATCCATTCATTCATTCATAAACCCATCCACCATGTCACTTAACCCTATGCCAATCTATTCATTTTTCTCAGCTCATTCATTCATTCCATTTGATGAATCACATGATTCATCCCACAAACATTTTCCTGAACGTTATCTGTGCTTCACAAATGGGATAAAAACGCCCCTTTGTATTGGAGGAAGGGTGACACTGGCCTCATGTCTCACAAGTGACATAAAACCATGAATGGTGATAAGCATGACAGAGAAGGAGAGGCAGGGCTAAGACAGCAAAAGAGACATCCCTGGTCAGGAAGCCGCTGGCATGGCAAGGATGGGACAGGCAGGGTTGGAAGAGGGAGCAGACAGTCCCAGGGTCCTGGCTGGGAAGTCAGCATCTGGTCTGTCCCAGAAATAGCAGTGCCTGGAGCACAGGGGAGGGAAGGTGGAAGGTGATGAGAGAGTAATAGTGGCCAACTGGGGTCCGTAAGGCGTAGTCTTGTTCTGAGAACAAGAAGTTCGCTGTCTCCCCTGTGTACCCATGCAGGAAGTGGCATGGTTTCTGTCCAGGACATCCCTCTAAGTCAGCTTTTTCTCTGGTTCCCTTCCCTAGCCAAAGGTGGTGTGGATGAAGAACAAGATGGAAATCCATGAAGATCCCAAATTCCTCATAACCAACTACCAGGGCATCCTGACACTGAACATTCGCCGACCTTCGCCCTTTGATGCAGGGACCTATTCCTGCCGTGCCTTCAATGAACTGGGGGAGGCCCTGGCTGAATGCAAACTGGATGTCCGAGGTGAGAGGGAATGGTCCCACGCTGACTGACCCTAATCCAAGGCCCCTGGCAAACCTACCCAGATGCCTCAGGCAAGAAGGCAATACAGGTCATGCAAAGGCCTTAGGGTTGGAGAACACCAGTCCTAGCTTGTGCCCCACCTGCAACCCCTCCTCTGTCAAGTCTCCTCCTGTCCTTCGCCCCTGGAATCAGGAATCAGAGTTGAGATAGCTCTCCCCTACTCTTCAGACCCCCATCACCACAGTCTCTCCAGCCTGGAATTCAGTGAGACCACAGTGGCTACATATATCCCTACTCTTGGCCTCTGGCATATGCTGAACCATCTTCCAAGAAAACTCTTTCTCATTTCCTTTGCTGGATTCAGTCCACAAGACACTGCTGAAGGAGGCAGATCAGGTGTCCCAGAGTACACATTAGCATGCCCCTGCTTGATCTGGAGACACTTGACAATGCTGATGTCCCTGGCCCTGTGACAGCTTAGCAAACAGGATCTTCAGCCCCTCAGGGGGGGTTCTGGGAGCACCCCCCCCGCCCCACTGGCTGCATTCTGGATTCAGGCTGACCCACCCTCTATTCTGCGGTCTCCAGAAGTCAGCTCAGATGCATCCTCATGGCAGACTCCCGCTGACTTCTGACAGCTGGCAGTTTCTCAGAACATCCCCATTTGGGATTTAAAATGATTTTAAACTGTCTGGGGTGTGGTGCACATCTGTCACTGCAGCACCCAAGAATGCTCAAGCTGATCTAGGAGATATGAGTTTGAAGTCAACCGATGCTACAGTGAATTCTAAGTCAGCCTGAGTTACATAGTATGATCCTGTCAAAACTTTATAAAGTGAAAAATCAGGGACTGGAGAGATGGCTCAATGGTTAAGAGCACTGGCTGCTCTTCCAGAGGCCCTGATTTCAGTTCCCAGGACTCCATGATGGCTCACAACCATCGGTAGCACCAGTTCCAGGGGCTCCAAAGCCCCCTTCAGGCCATGCACATGGAGCACATAAACACACACCTAAAATAACTGATTAGATTTTAAAACAAGGGCTAGAGGGATGGCTCAGTGGTTAAGAACACTGGCTGCTCTACCAGAGGTCCTGAGTTCAATTTCTAGCAACCACATGGTGGTTTACAGCCATCTGTAATGGAATCTGATGCCCTCTTCTGGTGTGCATGAAGACAGCTACAATGTACTCACATAAAATAAATAAATAAATTTAAAACATTAAAAAAAAATTAAAACATTTAAAGGCCAGGCATGACAAAGTACAACTGTAGCCATAGTTCTTAGGTTCTTGAGCGATCAAGAGCCTCAACTACGTGGAATGCTGGATGCCCAGCACTCTGTAAGCCGGCCATAGTGGTGGATGACTATCATCCCAGCATTGGGAAGGTGGAAGCAGGAGGACCAGCAGTTCAAGGACATCCTCAGCTACATATCTGAGTTCAAGGATATCTGGGGCCTCATGCAGCCCTGCTGAGAGAGAGAGAGAGAGAGAGAGAGAGAGAGAGAGAGAGAGAGAGAGAGAGAGAGAGAGGATGGGAACTCTTGCTTCCTCTGCTGGCGCAGTCCATCTTACCCTCCCTCACCCACCTTCTCATTTCTCTTGCAGTGCCACAGTGACAGCTTATCACCTGTTAATAAGTCATCAGAACCCAGACACCAGTGCTGCAACCCTTGGGATGGCAGTCATCTTTTTAGAGTATCACTGTGATAAAGTACTGTTGCTCAAATTATCATGTGTCCATCCTTCCAGAGTCCGTAGTTCTTGTCCCCTTGTGGGTGGGGTTAGTCATTGGGGTCGCCTCTTGGAAGATGGTGTCTAGGGGAACTGTTTGTCATGGCATTTACAAGAGTCAAAGTTGGAGCTCATGCCCTGTGGCCTAAACTCTCTTGAACATTACCTACAGAGAGGAGGAGACAGGCCTGTCACCACTCACAAAGGACAGCACATCCAAGCTGACCAAGACAGATCTGGGTACAGCTGTCATTTTAGCTATCTGGAAGGCTGAGGCAGAGGTAGAAAGGCCAGAGACATCTTGGGCAATTAAATGATATCCTGCATTAAAATAAAAAGTGAAAAGAGAACTCAGGGATTCAGTGGTAGAGCCCTTGTCTAGACCACATAGTAGGGGGTGGGGTGTGGCTGAGTGGTGGAGCACTTCCTTGGAAGGTGGAGGCTCTGGATTTCACCTCCAGCAGAGGGAAAAGAAGGGAAGCCAATTGGAAAACCCTTGCATACCAAGGCACAAGGCCTCGAGGCCTAGAGGAAGACCTGGAGGCAGCCTGTTGCCTTGGTGATTGTCACATAAAGAACCAGGGCTTCGGTGTAGGTTCTTAAGAGCCTGATCTTTATTAAGTTTAAAATTCCATCTCTCTGGCTCTGAGCTGAGCTGACTTGATTTCTGGTCCTTTGGCGATCTGGAAGGATCTTGTCTGAGTCAGAGCCCCCAGAGTTCTGAGACCTGTGGGTCGAGTCTGGCCTCTGTGGCTTGAAACTAAGAAGAGCGTACATCTGAGAACCTGACCAGCATGAGGGTCTGGGTTTGAGATAGGTGGGCCTGTGGGTCTCTAAGAGGCCTCTCCTTCCACAACTGTCATCCCCTGTTCCCTTTTCAGGGAACTGGACGTGTATGGCCAGGCGTAGCCCACCCCTTCAGTGAATAGGTTTCTCTCCCTAGAACCCACTTGGTGCCAGGCAGAGGCTGGGAGAGGGCTGTGTGCTCTCTTTTAGGGCACCTGGGCTAGCAATACCAGCCACACAGTCCCTTGTCTGCTGCAGACCCTGTAGCCTTCTCCTTAGAACCCCTAAGATGATAGAAGAAGGGAGGAGTTCCTCTCTCCTCAGGCCTAGAGATCCAGGACTGGTTCTCCTTCCTCAGACCCAGGGGTCCAGGCCCCAGCCGTCCTCCCTCAGACATATGGGTCAAGGCCCCAGCCCTCCTCCCTCAGACCCAGGGTTCCAGGCCCCAGCAGGCCTACCTGGTCCCTTTCCATCCTTCCTGGCCCAACATCCCTGGGCTCGAGGTCCCGCCCTCACCTCCGGGGGCTGCAACTGCCCCTCCTCGACCTCATCCTCATCCTCATCCTCCTCAGGCACAGTGTCCTCGTGCGTGAAGGGCACTGCGCAGGTGGGCGAGTGGAATCGCAGGCGGTAGAGCAGCCGCACCCAGCGGCCAAACTCGCAGTCGCGGGTCTCTGGAGGAGAGCGCAGTTGCAAGTAGAAGGCTCGACCAGTTCGGAACTTGACCTTGAGCTGCTGGCGGCTCTCATCATGCACAAACAACTGCACAAATTGCAAGGGAAACAGTCTGAAGAGAGAAGGGGAGGCTCAGTCATGGTCTTGTGTTTCTAGTCCTGTCACCATCCGCTGTGGACTCCTGCTACTGAATGGGCTGTGTGATGCTTAAGGTGGCCAGCTACCAGACTCCTGTCTCAACCTCTCTTGCATCTGGGTCCTGCCCTATCACCTATTTCTCACAGCGATACCTTCCCCGAGCCTGAGCCCCATGCTTAGCTTGGCTTAATCAAGTCATCAGAGCTCATCTGCTTGGAGGGAGGGGGACAGAGGGGTCTCCCCTGGCCTGTTTATAGTCTTGATCTCGCCATGGGACAGTTCTCCATTCATCCTGTTGACCTCACCAATGACTGATGTGAGCTCCTTGGATTCTGAACTCTGGGGCTGATTTTGCTGTTTTCCTTGCTATCGTTAACCACTGGAAGGTTGTTTACAAAATATTTGAATAAATGAATTGCTCACACTTTCAGCTAGGTTCAAGGTCCAACAAAGGAAAGGAAGATACAGTCTGGAGAGAGTAACCTGGCTCAGGCCACACAGCAAGGGGTGGAAACAAAGCCTGTATTCATAGCTCTGGGGTTTGTTAGCTACAGCAAGGGGTCACCACACCCTCCTCTGGCCTGGTTCTAGTGCTTATAGGACCCGATGTGTCCAACCTCTTTGCTCCTGTGCACACAAATACACAAAACACACGCCTTCTGCTTCATGGTGTCCCGCAGTGGACGATGGATTTCCCTGAAATTGAACAGCTCTTGATGACATTTACACACTGCTCATGCTGTGCCATGTGCTTCAGGAAGAACTGCCCTGTCACCATGTGTTCCAGATGAGGGGACAGAGGTGCAGCAAAGAGGAGAATGAAGGCAGGACTGATCCTAAGCTCTGGGATCAAGAATGTTCCAGCCACAGGGGAGTCACGTTGACTCAGCCTGGTGCCAGGAGGTGCCTGGAGTAGGTCTGGGGCTAATTGCTAACAGGGTTTGTTTTGTTGACAAGTGTAGTCCAGGCTGGCCTACAACTAGTTGTGTCACTGAGCCTGGCCCTGAACTTCTGATCCTCCTGTCCCAGCCTTCTGAGTCCTGGGATGACAGTTTTGAAAGTTTTGTACCACTTTTGTCGGCTGCAGGCAGGCAAGGACAGGGTCAGAGAGACCCCTAGATTGCATTTAACATTCAAAGCCTGTTGTTGGAAACTGTGAATCTTACCAGGACAGAATACGGACTAACATTTTCCACTTAGGTAAGGAGATAATTGGGTGAATTCATGCATTTTTTTCCTTTCGGCCTTTTTTTTTTTTTTTTGAGACAAGGTCTCATACATTCCTGCCTGACTGGAATTTGTAGTTCAGGCTGGATTTAAACTCAGAGATTTGTCTAACTCTGCCTCCCAAGTGCTGTGATTAAACATGTGAACCACCGTGTCCAGCTAAAAATCCATCTATTCTTTTCTTCCTCCCTTCCTTTCTTGCATGTGGTGGTCATAGGTTAGTGACTTGCACGTGTGTGTACATTGCATATAGCGGTCATAGGCTAGTGACTTGCATGTGTGTGTGCACTGCATGTAGCAGTTGTAGGTTAGTGACTTGCATGTGTGTGCATTGCATGTGGTGGCCATAGGTGAGTGCTAAAGGTCTTCCTTCCCCTATCATTCTCCCACCTCATTTTTTGGAGAGAGTTTTCCACTTAACCTGGAGCCAAACAATTGGCTAACCTGGCTGACCAGCAAGCTCCAAGGATGGCCCATCTCTGCCTCTCTCAGCTCTGGGCTTACCATGGGGCTTGGATGGTTTTTTGTTGTTGTTGTTGTTGTTTTGTTTTGTTTTTCGAGACAGGGTTTCTCTGTGTAGTCCTGGCTGTCCTGGAACTCACTCTGTAGACCAGGTTGGCCTCGAACTCAGAAATCCACCTGCCTCTGCCTCCCGAGTGCTGGGATTAAAGGCGTGCGCCACCACGCCCGGCTGGGGCTTGGGTTTTTATATGGCTGTTGGGGATTTAAACTCGGATCCTCATGCTACAGACACTCTACTGATCAGGCCCCCCTCTCTCTGTCTCTGTCTCTCTCACACACACAGTCCCTTTTTACTTTTTATCTTAAGACAGGGTCTCACTAAGTTGTCCAAGTTGCCACTTTCATAGCTCAATTTGGCCTTGAATTTGTAATCCTCCTGCTTCAGCTGCTCAAGTTGTGGGATGACAGGCCTGGACTATTAGGCTTGGCCTTTTTCTATTTTTTCTCCCTGTCTTTCATGAACTGAGCTAGGATGAGAAAGGACTCAGGTCTCCCAAAATACCACAGTATGTACATGGACTATAAGAGTGTACATGTTTCCTGCGTGCAGCTGATGCAGGGCAAGGCCTAGGCTGGGGAAGGAACGGTCCATGCGAGGTTTGTACTTGGTGGAATTGATTTTCACAAGTTTTCCATAAGAGGAGCAGAGTGGACAGTGGACTGTGAGGAGCTCAGGTTCTAGTCCCGACTGTGGGGCTCTGGGCTGTGGGCCCAGCCTCTGAGCCTTACTTTATCTCTCTGGGACAGGGTACCTGGAAAGCAGAAAGCACTGTGTAAAAAGCCACCATCCTGACCCTGTGATGCCACTGAGGGCTGTCCTCCCTCATCTTGTCTGACTTCTGACCTCTGTGAAGTGCCCTGCCATTTTTCTTAGTGGAGAGGTCTGATGGTGGTCTTGGTCCCCGGAGCCTGGGTGGCAAAATGGCCGGCAGGGAGGTTGGAGGAAGTTGGGACTTAGAGGGGCAGTCACCCGAGGAGCTGCAGGTGTCCATTCTCCTTGTCAGGGCCGGCCAGCAGCAGCAGGTCTGGCAGCTCCAGAGCAGGGCTAGAGGCTGCCACCCCCATGGTGACTTTGTTGGCGACTTCTCCAAACCGGGTCACCTGGGGCCAGAGGTTAGAGGCACGGTAGATGGAGGAACAGAACTCAACAGGGATCTGATGGGTGTTGGGAATCTTGACAGAGTGCAAGGTCATGAACTAGGGGAGGTGAACAGTAGATTAGGGGCTGGGAATGTGGCTCAGTATATAAGCACACATGCCTAGAGTCCCCGGGTGCAGGGCTGGGGTGTGACTAAGGCCTGCCAAATGAGTGAAGCCCAGAGTACCACCCATATTACCACTAAAAAGAAAAAAAAAAAAAAAAGAGTTGTGGGCCAGAGATTTTAGGAACCATGTGTGTACAGTCAAGGAAACTGAGACCAAGGCTTCTGAAGACACAAAAAGCCCAGCGGGCTCAGAGGTGATGTGGAACACTTGGAAAGAGCGACAAATGATGGGGGCTCCGTGCATCAACGGGTCGGAGGTCCGGGGCTCCACACCTGCACGAAGTTGCTTTCAAAGATGGGAAAGTCGCGCAGCTGGTCGAACTCGCCGCTCAGGAGGTGGCGTTGGAGACGCCCAGGGCGGCACGGGGCGTAGGCTGGAGCCAGGGGTCGGTCTGCAGGGGCGAAGCGCGAGCATCCATCCCAGGACGCCAGGTACATGAACTCTGACCGAGGGCGCACGCGGGGCAGCGGCCTCCGCATCGCTGGTCCCATACCTTCCCCGGCTCCCTCTCTAGGGCCAACCCCTCCAGGCGGAAGTCCTTCTGCCACCTTCCATCCCCTCAGAACTGGTCTCACCTGCTCCGCCCGGAGCGGCCTTAAGATCTCGCCCGCCCTTCATCGCCACGCCCCGGCCCTGGGGAGGAACGCCGGGTGCAGCCTGGGACAGACAGATAAGAGGGTGGGGCCTAGAGCTTGTGACTTTACAATAGGGTGTCCAGCGTTCCGTGACGTCACGGACGTCACCTCTCTCCCAGGTGGTGTCACCGGGAACGCGAGCCCTAGAGACCCGGATGGAGAAATGGCCACCCTAACTGCGGGAGCAGGGGGACGGACGCTAGTGCGCAGGCGCGGCGTGCGGCGCAGGCGCGTGAGCCTCAGGATGCGCCCTGTGTTTCCTAGCGGGCTGGATGGCTCCCGGCTCTTCTCAGCGCTCCCGTATGGTGGCCGCGGGTGCCGGGGTGACCCGGCTGCTAGTGCTGTTGCTGATGGTAGCCGCGGCTCCTAGCAGAGCCCGAGGCAGCGGCTGCCGGGTCGGGGCCTCCGCGCGTGGGGTGAGTGCTAGTGGCCGGGGCGGGGCGGCCTCCCGTGGGCGCTAGATGCGCCTCGTCATGAATATTCATGAGAGGATGTGGTTTGCTCGGAACCTGGACTGCGTGGAGTAGTGGTAGCAACCCGCTTCTCAGTGCTCGGGAGGCTGAGGCTGGAGGATCTAGGGGTTTGAGGCTAGCTTGGGCTGCTTGAGAGTGTCTCAAAGATACAAAAATGGGGGTGTGATGGTGCACGCTGTCAATACCCCTATTCGGGAGGCCAGCCAGGGCTACACAGTGAGACCCTGACTCAATAAGTAAATAATAAAGATATGGCAAGGAAGCCGTGCTCACGTGCTAGGGGTGGAGTCATGTTTCTGAATATGCATGAGGAAGCCAGGTCCTCCAGGAGCCAGAGTGCTGTAGGATGCCTAGATAGGAGAAGCTTGAAATTAAGACATCTAAGGCCTACGCCTGGGCGTGGGGTGCAAGGTCACCTTGGGCTACTTAAGGTCCTGTTTCAAAAAAACCCCAAATAGGGTGCTGGAGAAAATGGGGGTCAAGAGAACTGACTGCTTTTCTGGAGTACCTGGGTTCGCTTTCTGGCACCTACCCAGAGGCTCACGACAGTCTGCTAACTTAAGTACTTGGGGATTGGACGGGCTCACCAGGCACCAGGGCACACAGGGCACATAGGTACATGCAGTAGACATCCATACACACAAAAAATTTTCTTTTGGTTTTATTTATTTATTTATTTTCGAGACAGGGTTTCTCTGTGTAGCCCTGGCTGTCCTGGAACTCACT